>NW_027206489.1:0-371782 GCF_024711535.1 Dipodomys merriami | reverse complement strand
GACACAGCGAGGAAAGAGCGGGACACTGCGGGACACATCGGGGACACAGCGGGGACACAGCCCGGGACACAGCGGGACACAGCGGGGGAAACAGCAGGACACGGCGGGGAAACAGCGGGGACTCAGCGGGCGACACAGTGGGGGACAAACCAGGACACCAAGGGAAACAGTGGGACACACCGGGACACAGCGGGGATACAGCGAGGACACAGCGAGGAAGCAGCGGGACACAGCGGGGGACACAGCGAGGACACAGCAGGACACAGCGGGACACATCGGGGACACAGCGGGGACACAGCGGGGACACAGCGGAGGACACAGCAGGACACAGTGGGACACAGTGGAGACACAGTGGGACACAGCGGGGGACACAGGGGGGAACACAGCG
Organism: Dipodomys merriami; assembly: GCF_024711535.1. Taxonomy (NCBI): domain Eukaryota; kingdom Metazoa; phylum Chordata; class Mammalia; order Rodentia; family Heteromyidae; genus Dipodomys; species Dipodomys merriami. The sequence continues at coordinate 371,394 of NW_027206489.1, read as the reverse complement.
GGACACAACGGGGGACAGACCGGGACACAGCAGGACACGGCGGGACATAGCGGGGACACAGAGGGACACAGCACAGACACAGCTGTGGGCACAGTGGGACACAACGGGGGACACATCCGGACACAGTGGGGGACACAGCGTGGGACAAAGCGGGGGACACAGCGTGGGACACAGCGGGACATAGGGGTACACAGCGGGACACAGCGCGACAAAGCGTGGACACAGCGGGCGAAACAGCAGGACAAAGCGGGGACATATCGGGACACAGCTGGACACAGTGGGACACACCGGGTCACAGCAGGGGAAACAGCGAGGACACAGCGGGACACAGCATGACACAGCGGTACAGAGCGGGGGACACAGTGGGACACAGCGGGACACAGCGGGACACAGAGCAGGACACAGCGGGGGACAAAGCATGACACAGTGGGGGACACAGCATGGACACAGCGGGACACATCGGGGAAACAGCGGGAACACAGCGAGGGACACTGCGGGACACAACGGGGAAACAGCAGGTACACAGCGGGGACACAGCTGGACACAGTCGGATGCACAACGGGCCACAGCAGGGACACAGCGAGGACACAGTGGGACTCAGCGGGTACAGAGCGAGGACACAGCAGGACACAGCAGGGACTGAGAGGGGAACACAGCAAGACAATGCGGGACACAGCAGGGACACAGCAGGTCACAGCAGGGGACACAGACGGGGACACAGCGGGACACAACGGGGGACAGAGCGGGACACAGCGGGACACAGCGGGACACAGCCGGGACACAGCGGGGGACACAGCAGGGGACACAGCGGGACACAATGGGGGACACAGCGGGACACAGCGGGGAACACAGCGGGGACACAGCGGGACACAGCCGGGACACAGCCGGGACACAGCGGGACACAGTGGGGACAGAGCGGGCTACAGAGCGGGATCAGGGGGAACACATCCGGGACACAGCAGGGACACACCTGGACACAGCGGAATACACAGCGACGACACAGCGGGACACAGCGGGAACACAGCTGTAAACAGCGGGACACATCAGGACACAGCGGGGTACACAGCGGGGGACACAGCGGGGGACACAGCGGGACACAGCGGGGAAACAGCAGGACACAGTGGGGACACAGCGATGACACAGCGGGACACAGTGGGACACAGGGGGATACAGCGGGACACAGCGGGGACACAGCGGGACACAGCGGAGACACAGCGGGACACAGTGAGGACACAACGGGGGAGAGCAGGGACACAGCAGGGGACACAACGGGGACACAGCGGGGGACACAGTGGGAAACAGCGGGACAAAGCGTGACACAGCGTGACAGAGTGGGGACACAGCAGTACACAGCGGGGGACACAGCGGGACACAGCGGGACACATCGCCGCCACAGCGGGATACAGCAGGGACAGAGCGGGGACACAGCAGGACACAGTGGGGACAGAGTGGGGGACACAGCGGGACACAGGGGGAACACAGCGGGCACACAGCAAGGACACACCTGGACACAGCGGGATACACAGCGAGGACACAGAGGGACACAGAGGGACACAGCTAGACACAGCGGGACACAGCAGGGACACAGCTGTACACAGCGGAACACAGCCTGACATAGCGGGGGACACCGCTGGACACAGCGGGGGACACAGAGGGACACAGCGAGGACACAGCGGGACACAATGAGATACATAGCTGGACACAGCGGGGACAGAGCGAGGACACAGCGGGACACATCGGGACACAGGACACAGTGGAACACAGCGGGAACACAGCGGGGATACAGTAGTGGACACAGCGGGACACAGCAGGGCACAGCGGGGGACACAGCGGGACACAGCGGGGACACAGCGTGACACAGCAGAACAGAGCGGGGTCACAGCAGGACACAGCGGGGACAGAGCGGGCGACAGAGCGGGACACAGGGGGAACACATCGGGGACACAGCAGGGACACACCTGGACACAGCGGGATACACAGCGACGACACAGTGAGACACAGCGGGACACAGCTGAACACAGCGGGACACAGCGGGACACAGCGGGGGACACAGCGGGGGATACAGAGGGACAGAGCAAGGACACAGCAGGACACAGCGAAATACACAGCGGGACACAGCGGGGACAGAGCAAGGACACAGCGGGATACATCGGGACACATCAGGACACAGCGGAACACAGCGGGAACACAGCAGAGACACAGCAGCGGACACAGCGGGACACAGCAGGACACAGCGGGAAACAGCGGGGAAACAGCGGGGGACACAGTGGGTGACACAGCGGGACACAGCGGGGAAACAGCAGGACACAGTGGGGACACAGCGGGATACAGCGGGGACAAAAGGAACACAGCGGGGACACATCGGGACACAGCGGGGCCACAGCAGGACACAGCTGGACACAGCGGGGGACACAGCGGGGGAATCAGTGGGGAACCCAGCGGGACACAGCGGGGACACAGTTGGACACAGCGGGATACACAGCGGGACACATCGGGGACACAGCGAGGACACAGTGGGACACAGCGGGACAAAGCGGGACACAGCGAGACACAACGGGGACACAGCGGACACAGCACGGGACACATCAGGACACAGCGAGACACAGCGGGACACAGCGGTGTACACAGTGGGACACAGTGGAGGACACAGCGGGGCACACAGTGGGGGACAGCAGGGGACAGAGCGGGGAACACAGCAGGACACAGCGGGGACACACCTGGATACAGCGGGATACACAGCAGGACACAGCGGGGAAACAGTGAGGACACAGCAGGACACAGTGGGGGACACAGAGGGAGACACAGCGGTACACAGCGGGGGATTCAGCGGGGAAACAGCGGGGACACAGCGGGGACACAGCGGGGGAGACAGCACGGGAAACAGTGGGGAACACAGCGGGACACAGCGGGGACACAGGTGGACACAGCAGGATAAACAGCGGGACACATCGGGGACACAGCAAGGACACAGCGACTACACAACGGGACAGAGCGGGACACAACGGGACACAGCGGGACACAGTGGGGACAAAGCGGGGACACAGCAGCGGACACAGCGGGACAGAGCGGGACACAGCGGGACACAGCGGGAGACACAGTGGGACACAGCGGAGAACACATCGGGTCACAGCGGGGCCACAGCAAGACACAGCTGGACACAGCGGGGGACACAGCAGGATATAGCAGGGACACAGCGGGACACTGCGGGGAAACAGCGGGGGACACAGTGGGGGACACAGCGGGGAACACAGCGGGTCACAGCGGGGACACACCTGGACAAAGCGAGATACACAGCGGAACACAGCAGTGACAGAGCGAGGACACAGCAGGACACAGCGGGGACACAGCGAGGACACAGCGGGACACATCTCCGCCACAGCGGGATACAGCAGGGACAGAGCGGGGACACAGCAGGACACAGCGGGGACAGAGTGGGGGACACAGCGGGACACAGGGGGAACACAGCGGGGACACAGCAGGGACACACCTGGACACAGCGGAATACACAGCGAGGACACAGCGGGACACAGCGGGACACAGCTAGACACAGAGGAACACAGCAGGGACACAGCTGTACACAGCGGGACACATTCTGACACAGCGGGGGACACTGCGGGATACAGCGGGGGACACAGAGGGACACAGCGAGGACACAGCGGGACACAATGAGATACACAGCGGGACACAACGGGGACAGAGCGAGGACACAGCGGGACACATCAGGACACAGCAGGACACAGCGGAACACAGCTTGAACACAGCGGGGACACAGCAGCGGACACAACGGGACACAGCAGGACACATCGGGACACAGCGGGGGACACAGCGGGGGACACAGCGGCACACAGCGGGGAAACAGCAGGACACAGTGGGGACACAGCGATGACACAGCGGGATACAGCCGGGACAAAGGGGGACACAGCAGGGACACATCGGGACACAACGGGGACACAGCTGGACACAGCGGGACACAGTGGGGGAAACAGCAGGGAAATCAGTGGGGAACACAGCGGGACACAGCGGGGACACAGTTGGACACAGCGGGATACACTGCGGGACACATCGGGGAGACAGCGAGGACACAGCGGGACACAGCGGGACAAAGCAGGACACAGCGAGACACAAAGGGGACACAGCAGCGGACACATCGGGACACAGCAAGACACAGCGGGACACAGCGGGACACAGCGGGGTACAGAGCGGGACAGCGGAGTACACAGCGGGGCACACAGCACGGGACACAGCAGGGGACAGAGCAGGGAACACAGCAGGACACAGCGGGGACACACCTGGACACCGCGGGATACTCAGCGGGACACAGCAGGGACACAGCGAGGACACAGCAGGACACAGCGGGGGACACAGCGAGGGACTCAGCGGTACACAGCGGGGGACTCAGCGGGGGAATCGGTGGGGAACACAGCGGGATACAGTTGGACACAGCGGGATACACAGCGGGACACATCGTGGACACAGCGAGGACACAGCGGGACACAGTGGAACAAAGCGGGACACAGCAAGACACAACGGAGACACATCTGGGAAACAGCAGCGGACACATCGGGACACAGCGAGACAAGCGAGACAAAGCGGGGTACACAGCGGGACACAGAGGAGGACACAGCGGGACACAGCGGGGACACAGCAGGACACAGTGGGAACACAGCAGGGACACAGCAGGATACAGCGGGGACACAGCGGGGCACAGCGGGGACACAGTGGCGCACACAGCGGGGGACACAGCCGGGGATAGCAGGACACAGCGGGGCCACAGCGGGCCACAGCGGGGATACAGCGGGACACAGCTGGACACAGCGGAATACACAGCGGGTCACAGCGGGGACACAGCGAGGACACAGCGGGACACAGCGGAACACAGCAGGACACAGCGGTGACACAGCGGGACACAGTGTGGACACAGTGGGGGAGACCGGGGACAAAGCGGGACACAGCAGGGACACAGCGGGGGAGAGCGGGGACACAGCGGGACACATTGGGGACACAGTGGGGGACAGCGGGGACACAGCGGGACACAGCGGGACAGAGCGGGGGACACAGCGGGGCACAGCGGGACACAGTGGGACACAGCGGGGGACACAGCGGGGGACAGTGGGGGACATAGCGGGGAACACAGCGGGACACAGCGGAGACACACCTGGATACAGCAGTATACACAGCGGCACACAGTGGGGACAGAGCAAGGACAAAGCGGGACACAGCGGGGGACACAGCGAGGACAAAGCGGGGACACAGAGGGGACACAGGGGGCCACAGCGGAACACAGCGGGGATACAGTGGGACACAGCTGGACACAGCGGGAAACACAGCGGGTCACAGCGGGGACACAGCGAGGACACAGCGGGACACAGGGGGACACAGCGGGGACACAGCGGGACAAAGAGGGACACAGCGGGACACAGCGTTACACAGCGATGACACAGCGGGATACAGCGGGGACAAAGGGGGACACAGCAGGGACACATCGGGACACAACGGGGACACAGCTGGACTCAGCGGGACACAGCGGGGGAAACAGCAGGGAAATCAGTGGGGAACACAGCGGGACACAGCGGGGACACAGTTGGACACAGCGGGATACACTGCGGGACACATCGGGGAGACAGCGAGGACACAGCGGGACACAGCGGGACAAAGCGGGACACAGCGAGACACAAAGGGGACACAGCAGCAGACACATCGGGACACAGCGAGACACAGCGGGACACAGCGGGGTACACAGCGGGACACAGCGGAAGACACAGCGGGACACAGCGGGGACACAGCAGGACACAGTGGGAAAACAGCGGGGACAAAGCAGGATACAGCGGGGACACAGCGGGACACAGCGGGGACACAGCGGGGCACACAGCGGGGGACACAGCGGGGGATAGCAGGACACAGCGGGGCCACAGTGGGCCACAGCGGGGATACAGCGGGACACAGCTGGACACAGCGGAATACACAGAGGGTCAAAGCGGGGACACAGCGAGGACACAGCAGGACACAGCGGAACACAGCGGGACACAGCGGTGACACAGCGGGACACAATGAGGACACAGTGGGGGAGACCGGGGACAAAGCGGAAAACAGCAGTGACACAGAGGCGGAGAGTGGGGACACAGCGGGACACATTGGGGACACAGTGGGGGACAGCTGGGACACAGCGTGACACAGCGGGACAGAGCGGGGGACACAGCGGGACACAGCGGGACATAGCGGGACACAGGAGGGACACAGCGGGGGACACAGCGGGGGACACAGCGGGACACATTGGTTGACACAGCGAGGACACAGCGGGACACAGCGGGGACACAGTGGGGATTCAGATGGGGACACAGCGGGGGACAAAGCGGGACACCACGGGAAACAGCGGGACACAGCGGTACACAGCAGGACACAGCGGGGGACACAGCGGGACACAGCGGAGGATACAGCGGGACACAGCGGGGACACAGCAGGACACAGAGGGGACACAGTGGGGACACAGGGGGATACAGCGGGGACACAGGGGGATACCGTGGTGACACAGCGGGTCACAATGGGAACATAGTGTGGGACACAGTGGGGGACTCAGCGGGGACACAGCGGGGACAGAGTGGCGACACAGCGGGGGACACAGCGGGATACACAGAGGGACACATCGGGGACACAGCGGGGAAAAAGCGGGATACAGCGGCGACACAGCGGGAAAAAAAGGAGACAAAGCGTGGAACACAGCTGGTGACACAGTGGGGGACACAGCGGGGAACACAGCGGGACCCAGCGGGGACCCAGCGAAGACACAGCGGGGGAATCAGTGGGGAACACAGCGGGACACAGTGGGGACACAGTTGGACACAGCGGGATACACAGCGGGACACATCGGGGACACAGCGAGGACACAACGGGACAGAGCGGGACAAAGCAGGACACAGCGAGACACAAGGTGGACACAGCGGGGACACAGCAGCGGACACATCGGAACACAGCGAGACACAGCGGGACACAGCGGGGTACACAGCGGGACACACCGGAGGACACAGCGGGGCACACACCGGGGGACACAGCAGGGGACATAGCGGAGAACACAGCAGGACACAGCAGGGACACACCTGGACACAGCAGGATAAACAGCGGGACACAGAGGGGACACAGCGCGGACACAGCACGGACACAGCGGGGGACACAGCGGGGGACACAGCGGTACACAGCGGGGGACACAGCGGGGAATACAGCGGGACACAGCAGGGACACAGCTGGACACAGCGGGATACACAACGGGACACAGCAGGATACAGCGGGACAAAGCGGGGGACACAGTGGGGGACACAGCGGGGGACACAGCGGGACACAGCGTGGGACACAGCGAGGACACAGCGGGGACACAGCGGGGACACAGCGGGACACAGCGGGACACAGCAGGGATACAGCGGGACGCAGCGGAATACACAGCGGAATACACAGCGGGTCACAACGGGGACACAGCGGGGACACAGCGGGACACAGCGGGACACAGTGGGTACACACCGGGACACAGCGGTGACACAGCGGGACACAGTGAGGACACAGCGGGACACAGTGAGGACACAGCGTGACACAGCGGGGACACAGCGGGGGAGAGCAGGGACACAGCGGGACAGAGTGGGGACACAGTGGGGGACAGCGGGGACACAGCGTGACACAGTGGGACAGAGCGGGGGACACAGCGGGACACAGCGGGACACAGCGGGGACACAGCGGGGGACAGAGCGGGACACAGTGGCTGACACAGCGAGAACACAGCGGGACACAGTGGGGACACAGTGGGGACTCAGAGGGGGACACAGCAGGGGAAAAAGTGGGACACCACGGGAAACAGCGGGACACAGCGGTACACAGCGGGACACAGCGGGGGACACAGCGGGACACAGCAGAGGACACAGCGGGACACAGCGGGGACACAACAGGACACAGAGTGGACACAGCAGGGACACAGGGGGATACAGCAGGGACACAGCGGGACACAACGGGGACATAGTGGGGGACACAGCGGGGGACACAGCGGTATACAGAGAGGGAATCCGCAGGGACACAACGGGGACAAAGCGGGGACACAGCGGGGGACACAGCGGGACACAGCGGGGACACAACGGGGACACAGCAGCGGACACAGCGGAACCCAGCGGGACACAGCGGGACACAGCGGGGGACAGCGGGGGACACACCGGGACACAGCGGAGAACACAGCGGGACACAGTGGGGACACAGCAGGACACCGTGGGGACACAGCTGGGACACAGCGGGATACAGCAAGGACAGAGCGGGACACAGAGGGGACACAGCAGGGGACACAGCGGGGGACACAGTGGGGGACATAGCGGGGAACACAGTGGGACACAGCGGAGACAGACCTGGATACAGCAGTATACACAGTGGCACACAGAGGGGACAGAGCGAGGACACAGCGGGACACAGCGGGGGACACAGCGAGGACACAGCGGGGACACAGCGGGGACACAGGGGGCCACAGCAGGACACAGCGGGGATACAGCGAGACACAGCTGGACACAACGGGAAACACAGCGGGTCACAGCGGGGACACAGCGAGGACACAGCGGAACACAGCGGGACACAGTGGGACACAGCGGGGACACAGCGGGACAAAGAGGGACACAGCAGGACACAGCGTTACACAGCGTGGACACAGCGGGGGACACAGCGGGGGACACAGCGGGGGGCACAGCGAGGACACAGGGAGACACAGCAGGGACAGAGTGGGGACTCAGAGGGGGACACAGCGAGGGACAAAGCGGGACACCAAGGGAAACAGCGGGACACAGCGGTACACAGCGGGACACAGCGGGGGACACAGCGGGTCACAGCAGAGGACACAGCAGGACACAGCGGGGACACAGCAGGGCACAGTGGAGACACAGCGGAGACACCGGGTGATACAGCAGGGACACAGCGGGACACAGCCGGTACACAGCGGGGGACTCAGGGGGGGACAAAGCTGGGGAAACAGTGGGGAACACAGCGGGACACAGCGGGGACACAGTTGGACTCAGCGGGGTACAGAGCGGGACACATATGGGACACAGAGAGGACAAAGCGGGACACAGCGGGACATAACGGGACACAGCGGGACACAGCGGGGATACAGCGGGGACACAGCAGCTGACACAGCGGGACACAGCGGGACACAGCGGGACACAGCGGGGGACAGAGCGGGACACAGCAGAGAACAGAGGGGGACACAACGGAGACACAGCAGGGACACAGCGGACCACAGCAGGACACAGCGGGGATAGAGCCGGACACAGCTGGACACAGCGCGATACACAGCGGGACACAGCGGGGACACAGCGAGGACACAGCGGGACACAGCGGGACACAGCGGGGTCACAGCGGGACACAGCTGGGACAGAGCGGGACACTGAGGACACAGCGGGGGAGAGCGGGGACACAGCGGGGGAGAGCGGGGACACAGCGGGGGAGAGCGGGTACACAGCGGGGGAGAGCGTGGACACAGCGGGACACAGCGGGGACACAGCGGGGGACACATTGGGAACACAGTGGGGGACACAGTGGGGGACACAGCGGGGAACACAGCGGGACACAGCAGGGACACAGCTGGACATAGCGAGATACACACCGGGACACAGCGGGGACAGAGCAAGGATACAGCGGGACACATTGGGGGACACAACAGGGGACACAGCGAGACACAGTGCAGGACACAGCGAGGACACAGCGGAGACACAGTGGGGACACAGCGGGACACATCACCGACACAGCGGGATACAGCGGGGACAGAGTGGGGACACAGCAGGACACAGCGGGTACAGAGTGGGGGACACAGCGGGAAACAGGGGGAACACAGCGGGGACACAGCAGGTACACACCTGGACACAGCGGGATACACAGCGAGGACACAGCGGGACACAGCTAGACACAGGGGAAACAGCAGGAACACAGCTGTACACAAAGGGACACAGCCTGACACAGCGGGGGACACTGCGGGACACAGCGGGGGACACAGAGGGACACAGCGAGGACACAGCGGGACACAATGAGATACACAGCGGGACACAGTGGGGACAGAGCGAGGACACAGCGGGACACATCGGGACACAGGAGGACACATCGGAACACAGCTTGAACACAGCGGGGACACAGCAGCAGACACAGCGGGACACAGCAGGACACAGCGGGACACAGCAGGTGACACAGCGGGGGACACAGCGGGTGACACAACGGGACACAGCGGGGAAACAGCAGGACACAGTGGGGAAACAGCGATGATACAGCGGGATACAGCGGGGACAAAGGGGGACACAGCAGGGACACATCGGGACACAACGGGGACACAGCTGGACACAGCGGGACACAGCGGGGGAAACAGCAGGGAAATCAGTGAGGAACACAGCGGGACACAGTGGGGACACAGTTGGACACAGAGGGATACACTGCGGGACACATCGGCGAGACAGCGAGGACACAGCGGGACACAGCGTGGGGCACAGGGGGGACACAGAGAGACAAAGCGGAGAACACAGTGGGGACACAGCAGGACACCGTGGGGACACAGCGGGGACATAGCGGAATACAGCGGGGACACAGTGGGAAACAGAGGGGACACATCTGGGGACACAGCGGGGGACACAGTGGGGGACACAGCGGAGAACACAGTGGGACACAGCGGGGACAGAGCTGGACACAGCGGGATACACAGCGGGACACATGGGGGAACCAGCGAGGACACAGCGGGACACAGCGGGGGACACAGCGGGGGACACAGCGGGACACAGCCCGAGACACAGCGAGGACACAGCGGGGACATAGCAGGATACACAGCAGGACACAGCGTGGACAGAGCTGGGGACAGAGCCGGGACACAGCAGGACACAGCGTGGACAGAGCAGGGGCCACAGCGGGGACACAGCGGGACACAGCGGGGACTCAGCGGGGACTCAGCGGGGACACAGCAAGACACAGTGGGGACTCAGCGTGGACACAGCAGGTGACACAGCGATGGAAACAGTGGGGAACACAGCGGGACACAGCGGGGACACAGTTGGAAGCGGCATACACAGCAGGACACATCGGTGACACAGCGAGGACACAGCGAGGACACAGAGGGACACAGTGGGACACAACGGGACACAGCGGGACACAGCGGGGACACAGCGGGACACAGTTGGGACAGAGCAGGGACACAGCGGGACACATCAGGGACACAGCTGGACACAGCGTGGGACACAGCGGGTGTTCCAGCGGGACACAACAAGGGACACAGCGGGACACAGCGGGAACACAGCAGGGACACAGAGGGGGAAACAGCGGGGATACAACGGGGACAAACGGGACACAGCGGGACACAGCAGGACACAGCGGGACACAGTGGGGAACACAGCGGGGGACACAGCGGGGACACAGCGGGATACAGAGGGGGATACAGCAGGGGACACAGTGGGGGACACAGCGGGGGACACAGTGAGGGACAAAGCGGGGGACTCAGCGGGGAACACAGCGGGACACAGCAGGGACACAGCGGGATTCAGTGGGGACACAGCGGGACACAGCGTGGGACACAGCGGGACACAGCGGTGGACACAACGGGACACAACGGGGACACAGAGGGACACAGTGGGGACACAGCGGGGACACAGCGGGATTCAGCGGGGACACACTGGGACACAGCGGGGACACAGCGGGGGCCACAGCAGGGGACACAGTGGGGAAACACAGCGGGGGACACAGCGGGGAACACAGCGGGACACAGCGGGGACTCAGCTGGACACAGCAGGTACACAGCAGCACACATCGGGGACACAGCGACGACAAAGCGGGACACAGCGGGACACATTGGGACAAGGCGGGGCACAGCCGTGACACAGTGGGGACACAGCAGGGGACACATCGGGACAGAGCGGGACAGAGCGGGACAGAGCGGAGGACACAGCAGGGGAGACAGTGGGACACAGCGGGGTACACAGCTTGACACAGCAGGACACAGCGGGACACAGCGGGGACACAGTGGGGAGACTCTGGGGAACATTGGGGACACAGCAGGACACAGCGGGGGACAACAGGTACACAGAAGGACACATCGGGACATAGCGCGACACAGCGGGGACACAGCGGGGACACAGCAGGGGACACAGCGGGGACACAGTGGAGACACTCCGGGGGACAGCGGGGACACAGCGGGACACAGCGGGTGACAGCGGGTACACAGCAGGACACATCGGGACACAGCGGGAAAGAGTGGGGTCACAGCGGGGACACAGCAGGGGACACAGCGGGACCCAGCAGGACCCAGGGGGACACAGTGGGGGACACAGCGGGGAAGACAGTGGGACACAGCATGGGACAGAGTGGGATACAGCAGGACACAGCGGGACACAGCGGGGACACAGTGGGGACACTCCGGGGGACAGCGGGGACACAGTGGGACACAGTGGGGGACAGCGGGTACACAGCAGGACACAGCTTGACACAGCGGGATACAGCAGGGATACAGCTGGGGACAGCGGGGACACAGCGGGACACAGCGAAGACACAAAGGGGGACAGAGGGGACACAGCGGGACACAACGGGACACAGCGGGGACACAGCGGGGACACAGCGGGGGATACAGCAGGTGACACAGCGGGGGACACAGGGAGAGACACAGCGGGACCCAACGGGGGACACAGCGGGACACAGCGGGACACAGCAAGACACAGCGGGGACACAGCGGGGGATAAACCGGGGACACAGCGGGACACAGCGCGGACATAGCGAGGACACAGCTGGACACAGTGAGATACAGCAGGACAGATCAGGACACAGCGGGGACACAGCGTGGACACAGCAGGTGACACAGCGGGACACAGCGGGACACAGCGGGGCACAGCGTGGGACACAGCGGGACACAGTGGGGACACAGCTGGACACAGCTAGATACACAGCGGGACACAGCGGGGGACACAGCGGGAAACAACGGGGACATAGCGGGACACAGAAGGGACACAGCGGGGACACAGCAGGAAACAGCGGGTGAAAAGGCGGGGATACAGCGGGGACAAAGCGGGACACGGCGGGACACAGCATGGACACAGCAGGGAAAACAGGGGGGGACACAGCGGAACACAGCAGGACACAGCTGGTACACAGCGGGACACAGAGGGACGCAGCGGGGACACAGCGGGGACAAAGCAGGTGACACAGCGGGACAAAGCAGGACACAGCGGGATACAGCGGGGAACAGCGTGGAACACAGCGGGACACACAGGGGGACACAGTGGGACACAGTGGGGACAGAGCAGGGACAGAGCGGGATTCAGCGGGGACACAGAGGGGGACACAGCGGGGAACACAGCGGGAAACAGTGGGGACACAGCTGGACACAGCGGGATATATAGCGGGATAAAGCAAGGACACAGCGAGGACAGAGTGGGATACAGCGGGACACATCGGGACAAAGCGGGACACAGCGGGGACACAGCGGGGACACAGCAGGGGACACTTCGGGACACAGCGGGACACCGCGGGACACAGCGGGGGACACAGCGAGGGAGACAGTTGGATACATTGGGGGACACAGCAGGACACAGCAGGACACAGCGGGACACACCGGGGACACAGTGGGGACAAAAAGGGGGAAAGCGGGTACACAGCGGAATACAACGGGTCACAGCGGGGCCACAGCGGAGGACACAGCGGTGACAGAGCGGGACACAGAGGGGGACACAGAGGGAACACAGCGGGACACAGAGGCACACACCGTGGGACACAGCAGGACACAGCGGGGGACCCAGCGGGACACAGCCAGACACAGCGGGGGACAGAAGGGACACACCGTGGGAAAGCGGGGACACAGCGGGGGACAGCGGGTACACAGGAGGACACAGCAGGATCACAGTGGTACAGAGCGGGGGACACAGCGTGGTATAGAGCGGGACAAAACGGGGGACAAAGCGGGACACAGCGAGACACAGCGGGGACAGAGCGGGGACACAGCGGGACAAAGCGGGTACAGAGCGGGGGACACAGCGGGACACAGCGGGGACACAGCGGGACACAGCGGGGGACACAGCGGGTGTCACATTGGGACACAACGGGGGACACAGCGGGACACAGCGGGGACACAGCGGGGACACAGCGGGACACAGCGGGGACATAGCTGGGTAGAGCGGGGACACATGGGGGCACAGCAGGGACACAGCTGGACACAGCGGGGGACACAGCGGGAAACAGCGGGGACACAGCAGGACACAGTGGGGACACAACGGGGACACAGCGGGACACAGCGGGGGACACAGCAGGGGACACAGTGGGACACAGCGGGACACAGTGGGACACAGCGTGAGACACAGTGGAACACAGCGGTGACAGCCTGACATTGCCGAACAGAGTGGGGGACAGATTAGGACACAGCGGGACACAGCGGGACACACCGGGAGACAAAGCAGGACACAGCGGGGGACACACCGAGACACAGTGGGGGACACAGCAAGGACTCAGCGGGACACAGCGGGACACATCGGGGACACAGCAGGGACACATGGGGGGACACAGAGGGACAAAGCAGGGACACAGCGGGTACACAGCGAGGACACAGCTGGACACAGGCGGATACACAGCGGGCCACAGCGGGGACACAGCGAGGACACAGCGGGACACAGCAGGGGACACAGCGAGGACACAGCGGGACACAGCGGGGACACAGCGGGGACACAGCGGGGACACAGCGGGGACACAGCGTGCAACACAGCGGGACATATAGTGGACACAGCGGGACAAAGCGGTGGACACAGCGGGACAGAGTGGGAAACCAGGGGACACAGTGGGACACAGCGGGACACAGTGGGACACAGCGGGGACACAGCGGGACACAGCGGGACACAGTGGGGACACAGCGGGACACAGGGGGGACACAGGGGGGACACAGCGGGACACAACAGAGGACACACCAGGACACAGCGGGACACAGCGGGGGACACAGTGGTGGACAAATCGGGGAACACAGGGAGGACACAGCAGAACATTGCAGAATATAGCGGGGATACAGAGGGACACAGCGGGGACACAGCTGTGGACACAGCGGGACACAGAGGGACAAAGCAGGGACACAGCGGGGGACACAGCAGGACACAGCGGGGACACAGCGGGGACACAGCGAGACACAGTTGGGACACAGGGGGGAAATAGCGGGGACACAGTTGGACACAGCGTGATACACAGCGGGACACAGCCCGGGACACAGCGAGACACAGTTGGGACACAGGGGGGAAATAGCGGGGACACAGTTGGACACAGCGTGATACACAGCGGGACACAGCCCGGGACACAGCGAGACACCTCGGGTACACAGCGGGGAAACAGCAGGACACAGGGTGACACAGCGGGACACAGTGGGGGCACAACGGGGGACACTGCGAGGACACAGCATGACACAGCAGGACACCGTGAGACAGAGCAGGGACACTGCGGGGACATTCCATGGGACAGCAGGGACACAGCGGGACACAGTTGGGGACAGCAGGGACACAGCGGGTCACAGCGGGACACAGCAGAACACAGCAGGGGACAGCGGGTACACAGAGGGACACAGAGGGAAAACAGTGGAGGACAGCAGGGACAAAACGGGACACAGCGGGACACATCGGGGACACAGCAGGGTCACAGCGGGATACACAGCGGTACATAGCGGGGTCACAGCTATGACACAGCGGGACACAGCAGGACACAGCAGCGACACAGCGGGAACACAGCTGGACACAGCGGGATACACAGCGGGACACTGCGGGGACACAGTGAGGACACAGCGGGATACAACGGGACACAGCGGGGACACTCCAGGGGACAGCCGGGACACAGCAGGACACAGCTGGGGACAGCAGGGACACAGCGGGTCACAGCGGGACACAGCGGGTACACAGCGGGGGACAGTGTGGAAACAGCGGGACACAGAGGGGACACAGCGGGAACACAGCGGGACACAGCGGGGACACAGTGGGTGACAGCGGGGACTCAATGGGACACAGCGGGACACATCGGGGACACAGCAGGGTCACAGCGGGGACACAGCTCTACACTGCAGGGTCACAGCGTGGACACAGCGGGGACACAGTGGGGGACACAGTGGGGCAAACAGTGGGGAACACAGCGGGACACAGCGGGGACACAGTTGGACACAGCTGGATACACAGCGGGACACATCGGGGACACAGCGAGGACACAGAGGGACACAGTGAGACTAAGCGGGACACAGCAGGACACAGGGGGGACACAGCAGCGGACACATCGGGGACACAGCGATACACAGGGTGACACAGCGGGGGACACAGCGGAACACAGCGGAGGTCACAGTAGGACACAGCGGGGACACAGAAGAACACAGTGGGGACACAGCAGCGACACAGCGGTACAGAGCGGGGGAAACAGCCGGGGACACAGCGGGACACAATGCGGGACACAGCGGGACACAGCGGGACACAGCGGGGACACAGCGGGGACACAGCGGGGAACACAGCGGGGCACACAGCGGGACACAATCGGGGACACAGTGAGAACACAGCGGGACACAGCGGAGACACAGAGGGGACTCAGCGGGGGACACATCGGGGGACATACCGGGACAACACGGGAAACAGCGGGACACAGCGGGACACAGCAGGGACACAGCGGGGACACAGCGTGGGACACAGCAGGACAGAGCGGGGGCCACAGCGAGGAAAGAGCGGGACACTGCAGGACACATCGAGGACATAGCGGGGACACAGCCCGGGACACAGCGGGACACAGCGTGGGAAACAGAGGGACACGGGGGGAAACTGAGGGGACTCAGCGGGCAACACACAGGGCGTCAAACCGGGACACCACGGGAAACAGCGGGACACAACGGGACACAGCAGGGATAAAGCGGGGACACAGCGAGGAAACAGAGGGACACAGTGGGAGACACAGCGAGGACACAGCGGGACACAGCGGGACACATCGGGGACACAGCGGGGACACAGCCCGGACACAGCAGGACACAGCAGGGGACACAGCTGGACACAGCGGGGGACACAGAGGGACACAGCGGGGGACTTAGTGAGGACACAGCGTGACACATCAGGGAAAGAGCGGGGACAGAGCGGGGACACAGCGGGGACACAACGGAGGACACAGCGAGTACACAGCGGGACACAGCGGGGACACAGTGGGGTACACAGCGGGGAAGAGCAGGGACACACCCGGGACAGCGGGGACACAGCAGGACACAGTGGGGACACAGCGGGACACAGCGGGGGACAAAGCGGGGACACAGCGGGACACAGAGGGACACAGCGGTGACACAGCGGCACACAGGGAGAAACACAGTGGGTACACAGCGGGGAACACAGCGGGACACAGCTGGACAGAGCGGCGACACAGCGGGACACAGCGGGGCACACAACGTGACATAGAGGGACACAGCGGGACACAGCAGGGGACACAGCTGGGGATACAGCAGGACACAGCGCGACACAGCGGGACACAGCAGGACACAGCGCGACACAGCGGGAGACACAGCGAGGACACAGTGGGACACAGCGTGGGACACAGCGAGAACACAGTGGGACACAGCGGGACACAGCGAGGACACAAAGGGACACCACGGGGACAAAGCGGTGGACACAGCGGGACACAACGGGGGAAACAGCGAGGACACAGTGGGACACAGGGGGGCACAGCAGGGACACAGCGAGGACGCAGCGGGGAATCAGCGGGACACAGTGGGACACAGCGGGGGACATTGAGGGACAGAGCGGGGGACACATCAGGGGACACAGGGAGGACACAGCGGGAAACAGCGGGGACACAGCGGGACACAGCAGGGACAAAGCGGGGGACAAAGCAGGGGACAGAGCGGGACACAGCGGGGGACACAGGGAGGACACAACGGGACACAGCGGGGACAAAGCGGGGACTCAGGTGTGGATACAGCGGGGGACAAACCGGGACACCACGGGACACAGCAGGTGACACAGCGGGGACACAGCGGGACACAGCGGGCACACAGCGGGGACACAGTGGGAAACAGCGGGACACAGCGGGGCACAAAGCGGGAGACAGCGGGGGACACAGAAGGGGACACAGCGGGGACACAGTGGGACACAGCGGTACACAGCTGGGGAAACAGCCAGGACAAAGCGGGAAACAGCGGGGGACAAAGCGAGGACACAGTGGACACAGCAGGACACAGAGGGGACACAGCTGGACACAGCGGGATACAGCAGGAGGCACAGCAGGGACACAACGGGACACAGCGGGGGACACAGCGGGACAAAGCAGAGACACAGCGGGATACAACAGGACACAGCGGGGGGGCACAGTGGAGACATATAGGGGGACCCAGCGAGGACACAACGGGAGACAGGGGGACACAGCGGGACACAGTGGGGTACATAGCGGGGAAGAGCAGGGACACACCCGGGACAGCGGGGACACAGCAGGACACAGTGGGGACAGAGCGGGACACAGCGGGGGACAAAGTGGGGACACAGCGGGACACAGAGGGACACAGCGGTGACACAGCAGCACACAGGGAGAGACAGAGTGGGTACACAGCGGGGAACACAGCGGGACACAGCGGAACAGAGCGGCAACACAGCGGGACACAGGGGGCACACAACGTGACATAGAGGGACACAGCTGGGGATACAGCAGGACACAGCGCGACACAGCGGGACACAGCAGGACACAGCGCGACACAATGGGGACACAGCTGGGGATACAGCAGGACACAGCGCGACACAGCGGGACAGAGCAGGACACAGCGCGACACAATGGGGACACAGAGGGAACACAGCGGGGAGCACAGCAGGACACAGTGGGGGACATAGCACGGACACACCTGGGACACAGCGGGACACAGCGGGGTCACAGCGGGACACAACGGGGGACACAGCGAGGACATAGCGGGACACAGAGGGACACAGCGGGGGACAAAGCGGGAGAGAGCGGGGGACACAGCTGGGGACACAGCAGGACACAGCTGGGGACACAGCAGGGGACACAGCGAGACACAACGGGACAAGGGGGGAACACAGCAGGGGACACAGCGGGACACAACGGGACACAGTGGGGGACAAAGCGGGACACAGCGGGACAAAGCGGGGGACACAGCAGATGACAGAGCGAAACACAGCGGGGGACAAGCGAGGACACAGCGGGACACAGCTGGGACACAGCGGAACTCAGCAGGGACACAGCGGGGGACAAAGCGGGACACAACGGGACACAGCGGGACACAGCGGGGGACACAGCGCTACACAGCGGGAAACACAGCGAGGACACAGCGTGGACAGTAGGACACAGCGGGGGAAACAGTGGGACACAGAAGGGACACAGCGAGACACACCGGGACACAGCGGGACACAGCGGGGACACAGCGGGACACAGCGGGGGACACAGCGGGACACATCAGGGGACAGAGCTTGACACAGCGGGATACACGGCGGGACACAGCGGGCACACAGCGAGGACACATCAGGACACAATGGGACACTGCGGGACACAGCGGGGGACACAGGGGGGACACAGGGGGGACACAGGGGACACAGCGGGACACAGCGGGACACAGCGGGACACAGCGGGGGACACAGGGGGGACACAGCGGGGACACAGGGGATCACAGCGGGGACATAGTGGGACAAAGCGGGACATAGTGGGACACAGCGGGGGACACAGCGAGATACTGCGGGGGACACAGCGGGGACACAGCTAGACCCAGCGGGATAGACGGTGGGACACAGCGGGGACACAGCGAGGACACAGGGGGACACAGCGGGACACATCGGGACTCAGCGGGACACAGCGGGGACACAGGGGACATAGCGGGACACAGCGGTACACAGCGGGACACAGCGGGGGACACAGCGGGGTACACAGCGGGACACAGCGGGGACAAAGCGGGGACACACCGTGGACACAGCAGGACACAGAGGGGACACAGTGGGGACACAGCAGGGAAACAGCAGGACACAGTGTGACACAGTGGGGGACACAGCGGAACACAGTGGGACACAGCTGGGACACATCGGGACACAGCGGGGGACACAGCGGGACACAGCCGGACACAGCGGGGACACATCGTGACACAGCGTGGGACAAAGCAGGACTCAGCGGGGACACATCGGTACACAGCGGGGGACACAGCGGGACACAGCGGGGGACACAGTGGAGACATATCAGGACACAGCGGGACACATCGGGGGACACAGCTTGACAAAGCGGGATACACGGAGGGACAGAGCGTGGACACAGCAAGGACACAGCGAGACACCGCGGGACACATTGGGACACAGCGGGACACAGCGGGGACACAGGGGACACAGCAGGACACAGCGGGACACAGCGGGGACACAGCGGGACATAGCGGGAAACTGCGGGGACATATCGGGAAACAGCGGGAGACACAGCAGGACACAACGGGGACACATCGGTACACGGCGGGGAACACAGCGGGACACAGCAGCACACAGCGGGACACAGCAGTACACAGCGGGGGACATAGCGAGACACAGCGGGGGACACAGCAGGGACAAATCGGGAAACAGCGGGACACATCGGGGGACAGACCTTGACACAGGGGGATACACGGAGGGACACAGCGGGGACACAGCGAGGACACAGCGGGACACAGCAGGACACATCGGGACAAAGCGGGACACAGCGGGGACACATGGGACACAGCGGGACACAGCGGGACACAGCGGGGGACACAGCGGGTGACACAGCGGGTAACAGCGGGGAGACAGCGTGGACACAGTGGGGACACAGTGTGACACAGCGGGGACACAGCGGGGATACAGCGGGACATAGCGGGACAATGAGGGGGACACATCGAGGACAAAGCGGGACACAGCGGGACACAGTGGGACACAGTGGGGAGACAGCGGGGGATACAGCGGGGAAACAGCGGGACACAGTGTGGGACACAGCGGGACACAGAGGGACACAGCGTGGGAAACAGCGGGACACAGCAGGAGACACTGCGGGGGACATAGCGGCACACAGCGGGGGACACAGTGAGGACACAGCGGGACACAGCGGGATACAGCGGGGTCACAACGGGGACACAGCGGGGGACACAGAGAGAACACAGAGGGACACAGCGGGATACAGCGGGGACACAATGGGGACACAGCGGGGGACACAGCGAGAACACAGCAGGACAGAGCGGGACACAGCGCGAAAGAGCGGGACACAGCAGGGACACCGCTGGGGACACAGCGGGACACAGCGGGGGACACAGCGGGACAAAGCGGGGGATACAGCGGAGAACACAGGGGGGACAGGGGGAAAAAGCGGGGACACAGCGGGACACAGCAGGACACAGCAGGAGACTCAGCGGGACACAGCGTGGGACACAGCGGGACACAGCGGGGACCCAGCGGGACACAGAGGGGGACACAGAGAGGACACAGCGGGACACAGCATGGGACACAGCGGGACA
Source organism: Dipodomys merriami (assembly GCF_024711535.1). Classification (NCBI taxonomy): domain Eukaryota; kingdom Metazoa; phylum Chordata; class Mammalia; order Rodentia; family Heteromyidae; genus Dipodomys; species Dipodomys merriami. Next base: position 349,961 of record NW_027206489.1, on the reverse strand, counting down.
CAGCGGAGGACACAGCGGGATCTAGCGGGGGACACAGCGGGATCTAGCGGGGGACACAGCGGGACACAGCGGGGGACACAGCGAGACACACCAGGACAAAGCGGGCCACAGCGGGGCCACAGCGGGGACACAGTGGGACACAGCGGGGGACACAGCGGGGCACATTGGGGGACACAGCTTGACACATCGGGATACACGGCGGGACACAGCAGGCACAAAGCGAGGACACATCGGGTCACTGCGGGACACATTGGGACACATCGGGATACAGCGGGGACACAGGGGATACAGCGGGACTCAGCGGGGGACACAGCGGGGACACAGCGGGGACACAGAGGGAACACAGAGGGACACAGCAGGGACGCAGCGGGACACAGTGGGACTCAGCGGGGACACAGCGGGGAAACAGTGTGACAGAGCGAGACACCGCGGGGACACATCGCTACACAGCGGGAGACACAGCGGGACACAGCAGCACACAGCGGGACACAGCATGGGACACAGCAGGACACAGCGGGGGACACAGTGAGACACAGCGGGGGACACAGCTGTGACACATCGGGTCACAGCGGAGGACTCAGCGGGGATACAGCGGGGACACATCAGGACACAGCGGGGACACATCAGGACACAGCGGGGGACACAGCGGGACACAGAGGGACACAGCGGGGGACCTAGCGGGGACACAACTTGGACACAGCAGGACACAGCCGGGACACATCAGGACACACTGGGGGACACAGTGGCACACAGCTGGACACAGCGGGGGACACAGCGGGACACAGCAGGGTCACAGCGAGACACAGCGGGACTCATTGGTGAACACAACGGAACACAGAGGGGGACACAGCGGGGGACACAGCGGGACACAACGGGGACTCAGCTGGACACAGCGGGGTATACAGCGTGACAGAGCGGGGACACAGCGGGGACACAGCGGGACACTGTGTGACACATCGGGGACACAGTGGGACACAGCGGGACACAGCGGGGGACATAGCTGGGGACACAGCGAGGACACAGCTGGAAACAGCAGGACACAGCGGGACACAGCGGAGACAAGCGGGGACACAGCGGGGTTCACAGCGGGGGACACAGCAAGGACACAGCGGGACACAGCGGGACACATCGGGGGGCACAGCATTACACAGCGGTGAACACAGCGGTGGAAACCGCGAGGACACAGCGGGACACAGCGGGACACAGCGGGGGACACAGCGGGACACAGCGGGGGACAAAGCGGGGGAAAGCCGCGGACACAGACATGACACAGCGGGACACAGTGAGGATTCAGCGCGGGTCACAGCGGGGGACAAAGCTGGACACCACGGGTAACAGCGGGAAACAGGGGGACACAGATGTGACACTGCAGGGACACAGCGGGACAAAGCAGGGGACACAGCGGGACACAGCGGGACACAGCGGGGCACACAGCGGGGTCACAGCGGGACACAGCGGGACACAGCGGGGACACAGTAGGACACAGCGAGAGAAACAGCGGGGACACAGCTGGGACACAGCGGGACATAGCGGGGTCACAGCGGGACACAGCGGGGGACACAGCGGGACATAGCAGGACACAGCGGGACAAAGTGTGGGACACAGTGGAACAGAGCGGTACACAGCAGGACACAGCGGGGACACAGCGGGACATAGCGGTGTACACAGCTGGGGACACAACGGGACACAGAGTGGGATAGAGCGGGACACAGCGGGACACAGCGAGAGACACAGCGGGGAAACAGCGGGGACACATTGGGACACAGCGGGACACAGCGGGGACACAGTGGGACACAGCGAGAGACACAGCGGCGACACAGCAGGGAGCACAGCGGAACAAGGGGGGACACAGCGGGACACAGCGGAGACACAGCGGGGGACACAACAGGGACACAACGGGACACAGCTGTGGACACAGCAGGACACAGCAGGGTACACAGCTGGGGACATAACGGGACACAGCGGGGATACAGCGGGGATTCAGCGGGGGACACAGCGGGGGACAAAGCGGGACACCACGGAACACAGCAGTACACAGCGGAACACAGCGGGGACACTGTAGGTACACAGCGAGACACAGCGTGGGACACAGCAGGGGACACAGCGGGACACAGCGGGGGACAGTGTGGGGGACACAGCGGGGACACAGCGGGACACAGCGGGGTACAAAGGAGGACACAACCAGCACAGAGCGGGGACACAGCGGGACACAGCGGGGGACACAGCGGGGGACACAGCGAGGACACAGCGGGACACAGCGGGACATAGCAGGACACAGCGGGATAAAGGGTGGGACACAGTGGGACACAGCGGGACACAGCGGGACATAGCGTTGTACACAGCTGGGGACACAACGGTACACAGAGTGGGATAGAGCAGGACACAGCGGGACACAGCGTGACACAGCGTGACACAGCGGGGCCACATTGGGACACAGCGGGACACAGCGGGGACACAGTGGGACACAGCGAAAGACACAGCGGCGACACAGCGGGGTCACAGCGGGACACAGCGGGGGACACAGCGGGACATAGCAGGACACAGCGGGAAAAAGCGTGGGACACAGCGGGACACAGCTGGACACAGCGGTGACACAGCGGGACTCAGCAGTGTACACAGCTGGGGACACCACGGGACACAGAGTGGGACACAACGGGACACAGCGGGTCCCAGCGGTACACAATTGGGACAAAGCGGGAGACACAGTGGAAGACAGAGCGGGACACAGCGGGGGACACAGTGAGGACCCAGCGGGACACATCGGGGACAGAGCGGGGACTCAGCGTTGAACATAGCGGGGGACAAAGCAGGACACCACGGGACACAGCGGAACACAGCGGAACACAATGGGGACACTGCGGGGACACAGCGGAGGACACAGCAGGACACAGCATGGACTCAGCTGGACACAGCGGGGTATACAGCGTGACACAGCGGGGACACAGCGGAGACACAGCGGGACACTGTGTGACACATCGGGGACACAGACGGACACAGCGGGACACAGCGGGGGACACAGCGCTACACAGCGGGAAACACAGCGAGGACACAGCGGGAGACAGCAGGACACAGCAAGGGAAACAGTGGGACACAGCGAGGTCATAGCGGGGGACACAGTGTGGACACAGCAGGACACAGCGGGGGACACAGCTAGGACACAGCGGGATACAGCGGGACACAGGGGGGGACACAGTTGGGGAAACAACGGGGACACAGCAGGTACACAGCGGGACACAGCGGAGACACAGTGGGACACAGCGGCACACAGCAGCACACAGCGGGTCACAGCGGGACACAGCGGGGACAGAGTGGGGACCCAGCGGGGGACATAGCGTGGACACAGCGGAGACACAGCGGGGACACAGCGGGACACAACGGGGTCACAGGGGGACACAGCGGGGGACACAGAGGGACATAGCACGACACAGCGGGACAAAGCATTGGACACAGGGGGACACAGCTGGGACACAGCGGGACACAGCGGTGTACACAGCTGGGGACACAACGGGACACAGAGTGGGACACAGCGGGACACAGCAGGACACAAAGGGACACAGTGGGGACAAAGCGGGAGACACAGCGGGGGATAGAGCGGGACACAGAGGGGGACACAGGCAGGACACAGCGGGGACACAGCGGGGACTCAGCGGGGGACATAGCGGGGGACAAAGCAGGACACCACGGGACACAGCGGATCACAGCGTAACACAGTGGGGACACTGCGGGGACACAGTGGAGGACACAGTAGGACACAGCGGGGACTCAGCTGGACACAGCGGGGTATACAGCGTGACACAGCGGGACACAGTGGGGACAAAGCGGGAGACACAGCGGGGGACAGAGCGGGACACAGAGGGGGACACAGGGAGGACACAGCGGGGACACAGCGGGGACTCAGCGGGGGACATAGCGGGGGACAAAGCATGACACCACGGGACACAGTGGAACACAGCGTAACACAGTGGGGACACTGCGGGGACACAGCGGAGGACACAGCAGGACACAGCGGGGACTCAGCTGGACACAGCGGGGTATACAGCATGACACAGCGGGGACACAGCGGGGACACAGCGGGACACTGTGTGACACATCGGGGACACAGCCGGACACAGCGGGACAAAGTGGGGGACACAGCGCTACACAGCGGGAAACACAGCGAGGACACAGTGGGACACAGCAGGACACAGCGGGGGAAACAGTGGGACACAGCGAGGACATAGCGGGGGACACAATGTGGACACAGCGGGACACAGCGGGGGACACAGCGAGGACACAGAGGGATACAGCGGGACACAGGGGGGGAACACAGTTGGGGAAACAACGGGGACACAGCGGGTACACAGCGGGACACAGCGGGGACACAGCGGGACACAGCGGGACACAGCGGGTCACAGCGGGACACAGCGGGGACATAGCGGGGACACAGCGGGGTACATAGCGGGGACACAGCGGGGACAAAACGGGGTCCCAGCAGGACACAGAGGGGGACACAGAGGGACATAGCACGACACAGCGGGACAAAGCATTGGACACAGGGGGACACAGCAGGGAAACAGCGGGACACAGTGGTGTACACAGCTGGGGACACAACGGGACACAGAGTGGGACACAGCGGGACACAGCAGGACACAGTGGGGACAAAGCGGGAGACACAGCGGGGGACAGAGCGGAACACAGCGGGGGACACAGGGAGGACACAGCGGGGACACAGCGGAGACTCAGCGGGGGACATAGCGGGGGACAAAGCAGGACTCCCCGGGACACAGCGGAACACAGCGGAAGACAGTGGGTACACGGCGGGGACACAGCGGGACACAGCGAGGGACACAGCAGGACACAGCGGGACTCATCGCTGAACACAACGGAACACAGCGGGGGACATAGCGGGGGAGAAAACGGGACACAGCGGGGACTCAGCTGGACACAGCGGGGTATACAGCGTGACAGAGCAGGGACACAGCGGGGACACAGCGGGACACTGTGTGACACATCGGGGACACAGCCGAACACAGCGGGACACAGCGGGGGTCACAGCGCTACACAGCAGGAAACACAGCGAGGACAAGGCAGGACACAGCGGGACACAGCAGGAACACCGTGGGACACAGTGAGAGACACAGCGGGGACACAGCGGGGAGCACAGCGGGACACAGCGGGGGACATAGCGGGGACAAAGCTGGGACAGAGAGGGCCACAGCGGGACACAGCGGGGACACAGCAGGACAGAGTGGGACACAGCGGTTACACAGCGGGACACAGCGAGAGACACAGCATGGGACACAGCGGGGACACAGCGGGGGACACAGAAGGGGACACAGCGGGGACAGAGCGGCGCTACATCGGGACATAGCGGGGACACAGTGGGACACAGCAGGGACACAGCGGGGACACAGCGGGACACAGTGGGACACAGAGGAGACACAGCAGGACACAGCGAGAGACACAGCGTTGGACACAGTGGGGACACAGCGGGGGACACAGTAGGGGACAACAGCGGGGACACAGCGGGACACAGCGGGACACAGCGGGGACACAGCGAGGACACAGCTGGACACAGCGGGACACAGCAGGGACACCGTGGGACACAGCGAGAGACACAGCGGGGACACAGCGGGGAGCACAGCGGGACACAGCAGGGGACATAGCGGGGACACAGCTGGGACACAGCGGGCCACAGCGGGTTCACAGCGGGACACAGCGGGGGACACAGTGGGACATAGCACGACACAGCGGGACAAAGCGTTGGACACAGCGGGACACAGCGGGGGACACAGCGGGACACAACGGTGTACACAGCTGGGGACACAACGGGACACAGAGTGGCACACAGCGGGACACAGCAGGACACAGCGGGACACAGTGGGGACAAAGCGGGAGACACAGCGGGGGACAGAGCGGGACACAGCTGGGGACACAGGGAGGACCCAGCGGGACACAGCGGGGACACAGCGGGGACTCAGCGGGGGACATAGCGGGGGACAAAGCAGGACACCACGGGACACAGCGGGACACAGCGGGACATAGCGTTGTACACAGCTGGGGACACAACGGTACACAGAGTGGGATAGAGCGGGACACAGCGGGACACAGCGGGTCACAGCGGGGCACAGCGGGGCCACATTCGAACACAGCGGGGCACAGTGGGGACACAGCGGGACACAGCGGGACACAGCGGGACACAGCGGGACTCAGCGGTGTACACAGCTGGGGACACCACTGGACACAGAGTGGGACACAACGGGACACAGCGGGACACAGCGGTACACAATTGGGACAAAGCGGGAGACACAGTGGGGGACAGAGCGGTACACAGCGGGGGACACAGTAAGGACCCAGCAGGACACAGCGGGGACAGAGTGTGGACTCAGCGGGGAACATAGCGGGGGACAAAGCAGGACACCACGGGACACAGCGGAACACAGCGTAACACAGTGGGGACACTGCGGGGACACAGCGGAGGACACAGCAGGACACAGCGGGGACTCAGCTGGACACACCGGGGTATACAGCGTGACACAGTGGGGACACAGCGGGACACTGTGTGACACATCAGGGACACAGCCGGACACAGCAGGACATAGCAGGGGACACAGCGCTACACAGCGGGACACACAGCGAGAACACAGCGGGACACAGCAGGACACAGCGGGGGAAACAGTGGGACACAGCGAGGACATAGCGGGGGACACAGTGTGGACCCAGCAGGACACAGCGGGGGACACAGCGAGGACACAGCGTGATACAGCGGGACACAGGGGGGACACAGTTGGGGAAACAACGGGGACACAGCGGGTACACAGCGGGACAAAGCGGGGACATAGCGGGACACAGCGGGTCACAGCGGGACACAGCGGGGACACAATGGGGACACAGCGGGGGACATAGCGGGGACACAGCGGGGACACAGCGGGACACAACGGGGTCACAGCGGGACACAGCGTGGGACACAGAGGAACATAGCACGACACAGCGGGACAAAGCATTGGACACGGGGACACAGCGGGGACACAGCTGGACACAGCGGTGTACACAGCTGGGGACACAACGGGACACAGAGTGGGACACAGCGTGACACAGCAGGACACAGCGGGACACAGTGGGGACAAAGCGGGAGACACAGCGGGGGACAGAGTGGGGGACACAGGGAGGACACAACGGGGACACAGCGGGGACTCAGCGGGGGACATAGCGGGGGACAAAAGCAGGACACCACGGGACACAGTGGGTACACGGCGGGGACACACCGGGACACAGCGGGGGACACACCGGGACACAGCGGGACTCATCGCTGAACACAACGGAACACAGCGGGGGACATAGCAGGGGAGAAAGCGGGACACAGCGGGGACTCAGCTGGACACAGCGGGGTATACAGCGTGACAGAGCGGGGACACAGCGGGGACACAGCGGGACACTGTGTGACACATCGGGGACACAGCCGAACACAGCGGGACACAGCGGGGGGTCACAGCGCTACACAGCGGGAAACACAGTGAGGACACAGTGGGACACAGCGGGACACAACGGGGGAAACAGTGGGGACACAGCAGGACACAGCAGGGGACACAGCGAGGACACAGCGGGATCCAGCGGGACACACGGGGTAACACAGTTGGGGACACAGCAGGGACACAGCTGGTACACAGCGGGACACAGCAGGGACACAGCGGGGACACAGCGGGTCACAGCGGGACACAGCGTGGACACAGCGGGGACACAGCGGAACAGAGTGGGACACAGCGGTTACACAGCGGGACACAGCGAGAGACACAGCGTGGGACACAGCGGGGACACAGAAGGGGACACAGCGGGCACACAGTGGGCACACAGCGGGGACACAGCGGGACTACATCGGGACACAGCGGGGACACAGTGGGACACAGCGGGGACACAGCGGGACTACATCGGGACACAGCGGGGACACAGTGGGACACAGCGGGGACACAGCGGGGACACAGCGGGACACAGTGGGACACAGCGGAGACACAGCAATACAGCGCGTGAGACACAGCTTTGGACACAGCGGGGACACAGCGGGGGACACAGAAGGGGACAACAGCGGGGACACAGCGGGGCTACATCGGGACACAGCGGGGACACAGTGGGACACAGCGGGGACACAGCGGGACACAGCGGGGACACAGCGAGGACACAGCGGGACACAGCGGGACACAGCAGGGACACCGTGGGACACAGCGAGAGACACAGCGGGGACACAGCGGGGAGCACAGCAGGACACAGCGGGGGACATAGCGGGGACAAGCTGGGACACAGCGGGCCACAGCGGGTTCACAGCGAGACACAGCGGGGGACACAGCGGGACATAGCACGACACAGCGGGACAAAGCGTTGGACACAGTGGGACACAGCGGGGACACAGCGGGACACAGAGGGGTACACAGCTGGGGACACAACGGGACACAGAGGGGGACACAGCGGGACACAGCGAGACTCAGCGGGGAACACAGCTCAACCCAGCGGGGGACAGAGCGGGGGACACAGCGGGGACTGTGTTGGACACAGCGGGGAACACAGTGTGACACAGCGGGGACACAGCGGGGACACAGCGGGACATTGCATGACACATTGGGGACACAGCGGGACACAGCGGGACACCGCGGGTGACACAGCACTACACAGCGGGGAACACAGCGAGGACACAGCGGGACACAGAGGGGGACACATCGAGAACACAGTGGGACTCAGTGGGACAAAGCAGTGACAAAGCGAGAATCACAGCGGGGGATAGAGCGGGACACAGCGGGGGACACAGGGAGGACACAGCGGGACACAGCGGGGACACAGCGGGACACTGCGTGACAAATTGGGGACACAGCGGGACACAGCGGGACACAGCGGGTGACACAGCGCTACACAGTGGGGAACACAGCGAGGACACAGCGGGATACAGCGGGGGACACAGCGAGAACACAGTGGGACACAGCGGGACACAGCGGGACACAGCAGTGACAAAGCGGGAATCACAGCGGGGTATAGAGCGGGACATAGCGGGGGACACAGGGAGGACACAGCGGGACACAGCGTGGACACAGCGGGGACTCAGCGGGGGACAAAGCGGGGACATAGCGGTGACACAGGGGGACACAGCGGGACACAGCGGGGAAACAGCGGGACACAGCAGGACACAGCGGGGACACAACGGGAAACAGTGAGGGACACAGCGGGACACAGCGGGACAAAGCTGGGACAAAGAGGGAATCACAGCGGGGGATAGAGCGGGACACAGCGGGGGACACAGGGAGGACATAGCGGGACACAGCGGGGACACAGCCGGGACTCAGCGGGCGACACCGCGGGTGATAAAGCAGGACACCACAGGACACAGCGGAACACAGCGGGACACAGCGGAGGACACTGCGGGACACAGTGGGACTCAGCGGGGAACACAGCGGAACACAGCGGAAAACAGAGCGGGGGACACAGCGGGGACTCTCTTGGACACAGCGGGGAACACAGTGTGACACAGCGGGGACACAGCGGGGACACAGCAGGACATTGCATGACACATTGGGGACACAGCGGGACACAGCGGGACACAGCGGGTGACACAGCGCTACACAGCGGGGAACACAGCGAGGACACAGCGGGACACAGAGGGGGACACAGCGAGAACACAGTGGGACTCAGAGGGACATAGTGAGGACACAGCGGGACACCGCTTGGACACAGCGGGGTCACAGCGGGACACAACGGGGGAAACAGCGAGGACAAAGCGGGACACGGGGGGAACACAGCAGGGACACAGCGGGGGACACAGCGGGACACAGCAGGACAGAGCGGGGGACACAGCGAGAAACAGCTAGGACACAGCGGTACACAGCGGAGGACACAGCGGGGAAACCGAGGGACACAGTGGGACAGAGCGGGGGACACTGAGGGACAGAGCGGAGGACACAGCCGGGGACACAGCGAGAACAAAGTGGGATAGCGCTGAGTCCCCGCTGTGTCCCCGATGTGTCCCGCTGGGTCTTCCCTGTGTCCCCCGCTGTGTCCTGCTCTGTCCCCCGCTGTGTCTCCCGCTTTGTCCCCACTGTGTCCCTTTGTGTCCTGCTGTGTCCCGCTGTGTCCCGATGTGTCCGCACTGTGTCCCGCTGTGTCCCCCGCTGTTTCCCGCTGTGTCCCGCTGTGTCCACCTCTGTGTCACTGCTGTGTCCACCCTGTGTCCCGCTATGTCCCGCTGTGACCCGCTGTGTCCCCCACTGTGTCATGCTGTGTCCCTGCTCTCTCCTGCTTTGTCCCGCTGTGTCCCGCTGTGTCCTCACTGTGTCCCCCGCTGTGTCCCGCTGTGACCCCGCTGTGTCAGGCTGTGTCCCCGCAGTGTCCCCACTGTGTTCCGCTGTGTTGTGCTGTGTCCCGTTGTGTCCTGCTTTGTCCCCCGCTATGTCCCCCGCTGAGTCCCCGCTGTGTCCCCGCTGTGTCCCGCTGTGTCCTCCCTATGTCCCCCAATGTGTCCCGATCTGTCCCCCGCTGTGTCTCCCTTTTTGGCCCCGCTGTGTCCCGCTGTGTCCCACTCTGTATCCCGTTGTGTCCCCAGCTGTGTACACCTCTGTGTAGCGCTGTGTCCCCGCTGTGTCCCACTTGTCCCACCGTGTCCCGCTGTGTCCCCCGCTTTGTCCCGCTGTGTCCTGCTGTGTCCCGCTGTGTCCCCCGCTGTGTCCCCGCTGTGTCCACGATGTGTCACGCAGTATCCTGCTGTGTCCCCGCTGTTTCCCTTTGTGTCCCCAGCTATGTATCACGCTGTGTCCCGCTGTGTCCTCGCGGTGTTTCCCGCTGTGTCCCGCTGTGTCCCGCTGTGTCCCTGATGTGTCACGCAGTGTCCTGCTGTCTCCGATGTGTCTCGCTGTGTCCCCCTGTGTCAAGGTTGTGTCACGCAGTGTCCCGCTGTGTCCCCGCTGTGTCCCCGCTGTGTCCAGCTGTGTCACCCGCTCTGTCCAACGCTGTCTTCGTTGTGTTCACCAATGAGTCGCGCTGTGTCCCGCTGTGTCCCCCGCTGAGTCCCGCTGTGTCCCCGCAGTGACCCCACTGTGTTCCGCTGTGTTCTGCTCTGGCCCGTGGTGTCCTGCTTTGTCCCCCGCTATGTCCCCCGCTGAGTCCCCGCTGTGTCCCTGCTCTGTCCCGCTGTGTCCTCCCTGTGTCCCCCGCTGTGTCCCGATCTGTCCCCTGCTGTGTCTCCCTTTTTGGCCCCGCTGTGTCCCGCTGTGTCCCACTCTGTATCCCGTTGTGTCCCCAGCTGTGTACATCGCTGTGTAGCGCTGTGTCCCCACTGTGTCCCGCTTGTACCGCTGTGTCCCGTTGTGTCCCCCGCTTTGTCCCGCTGTGTCCTGCTGTGTCCCGCTGTGTCCCCCGCTGTGTCCGGCTGTGACCCAGCTGTGTCCCGCTGTGTCCCGCTGTGTCACCGCTGTGTCCCCCTGTGTTCCGCTGTGTCCTCGCTGTGTCCCGCTGTGTCCCGCTATGTAACTCGCTGTGTCCACATCTGTGTTCCGCTGTGTTCCCTTGTGTCCCGTGGTGTCCTGCTTTGTCCCCTGCTATGTCCTCTGCTGAGTCCCCACTGTATTCCCGCTGTGTCCCGCTGTGTCCCGCGCTGTGTCCCTCGCTGTGTCACCGCTGTGTCCCCCTGTGTTCCGCTGTGTGCTCGCTGTGTCCCGCTGTGTCCTGCTGTGTACCTCGCTGTGTCCCCCTCTGTGTTCCGCTGTGTTCCGTTGTGTCGCGTGGTGTTCTGCTTTGTCCCCCGCTATGTCCCCCACTGAGTCCCCACTGTGTCCCCGCTGTGTCCCGCCGTGTCCTCCCTGTGTCCCCCGCTGTGTTCCCTCCTCTGTCCTGCAGTGTCCCCCGCTGTGTCCTACTTTGTCCCGCTGTTTCCCCGCTGTGTCCTGCGCTGTGTCCCGCTGTCCCCCGCTGTGTCCCACCGTGTCCTGCTGTTTCCCGCTGTGTCCTCGCTGTATCCCCACTGTGTCCCCGCTGTGCCCCGCTGTGTCCCCTCTGTCTTATTGCTGTGTCCCGCTGTGTCCCTCTGTGTCCTTGGTGTGTCCCCTGCTGTGTCCCGCTGTGTCCCCGCTGTGTCCTGCTGTGTCCCTGCTGTGTCCCACGCTGTGTCCCAGCTGTGTCCCCGATGTGTCCCGCTGTGTCCCCCGCTGTGCCCCGCTTTTTCCACGATGTCACCCGCTGTGTCCCCGCTGTGTCCCGCTCTGTCCCGCTGTGTCCCACTGTGTCCCGCTGTGACCCTGCTGTGTCCCGCTGTGTCACCCGCTGTGTCCCGTTATGTCCCGCTGTGGCCCCCACTGTGTCCCGCTGTGTCTCCGCTGTGTCTTCATGTGTCCCGCTGTGTTGCCGTTGTGTCCCGCTGTGTCTGGCGCTGTGTCCCTTTGTGTCCCCGCTGTGTCTCCTGCTGTGTCCCGCTGTGTCCCCGCTGTGTCCAGCTGTGTCTCTGCTGTGTCCCGCTGTGTCCTCGCTGTGTCCCCCAATGTGTCCCGCTGTGTCTGCTGTGTCCCACTGTGTCCCTCTGTGTCCTCGCTGTATCCCGCACTGTGTCCCGCTGTGTCCCCAGCTGTGTCCCCTGCTGTGTCCTGCTGTGTCCCGCTATGTCACGCTCTATCCCACTTTGCTCTCGCTGTGTCCCCGGCTGTGTCCCCCGCTCTGTCCCTCAGTGTCCCCCGCTCTGTCCCATATGTCCCTCTGTTTCCCCGCTGTGTCCTCCGCTGTGTACCGCTGTGTCCTAGCTGTTTCTCGCTGTGACCCCCGCTCTGTCCTGCTGTGTCCCGCTGTGTCCCCCGCTGTGTCCCTGCTGTGTTCCCCCCGTGTCCCGCTGTGTCCTCGCTGTTTCCCCCGTTGTGTCCCGCTGTGACCCCGCTGTGTCCAAGCGGTGTCCCGCTGTGTCCTCACTATGTCCCGCTGAGTCCCACTGTGTTCTCGCTGTGTCCCCCGCTGTGTCCCGCTGTGTCCTCACTGTGTTCCCCGCTGTGTAGCGCTGTGTCACCCGCGGTGTCCCGCTGTGTCCCCAATGTGTCATTCAATGTCCCGCTGTGTCCCCGCTGTGTCCCTGCTGTGTCACACTGTGTCCCCCGCTGTGTCCAACACAGTCCCCGCTGTGTCCCCCGCTCTGTCCCCCGCTGTGTTCCGCTGTGTTCCCCGCTGAGTTCCGCTGTGTCCCGCTGTGTCCTCCAGTGTCCCAACTGAGTCCCACGTTGTGTCCCGCTGTGTCTCCGCTGTGTGCCCGCTGTGTCCCGCTGTGTTCCGCTGTGTCCCCGCTGTGTCCCCGCTGTGTCCCGCTGTGTACCGCTGTGTCCTCACTGTGTCCCCCGCTGTGTCCCCACTGAGTCCCATGTTGTGTCCCGCTGTGTCTTCCCTGTGCGCCCGCTGTGTCCCGCTGTGTTCCGCTGTGTCCCCGCTGTGTGCTGCTGTGTCCCCGCTGTGTCCCCACTGTGTCCCGCTCTGTCCCCCGCTATGTCTCCCGCTTTGTCCCCGCTGTGTCCCGCTGTGTCCCGCTGTGTCCCGCTGTGTCCTCACTGTGTTCCCCGCTGTGTAGCGCTGTGTCACCCGCTGTGTCCCGCTGTGTCCCGCTATGTCCCCAATGTGTCATTCAATGTCCCGCTGTGTCCCCGCTGTGTCCCCGCTGTGTCACACTGTGTCCCCCGCTGTGTCCAACACAGTCCCCGCTGTGTCCCCCGCTCTGTCCCCCGCTGTGTTCCGCTGTGTTCCCCGCTGAGTTCCGCTGTGTCCCGCTGTGTCCTCCGCTGTGTCCCAACTGAGTCCCACGTTGTGTCCTGCTGTGTCTCCGCTGTGTTCCCGCTGTGTCCCGCTGTGTTCCGCTGTGTCCTCACTGTGTCCCCCGCTGTGTCCCCACTGAGTCCCATGTTGTGTCCCGCTGTGTCTCCCTTGTGTGCCCGCTGTGTCCCGCTGTGTTCCGCTGTGTCCCCGCTGTGTGCTGCTGTGTCCCCGCTGTGTCCCCGCTGTGTCCCGCTCTGTCCTCCGCTTTGTCTCCCGCTTTGTCCCCGCTGTGTCCTGCTGTGTCCCGCTGTTTCCCGCTGTGTCCTACTCTGTGTCCCGTTGTGTCCCCAGCTGTGTTCCACTGTGTCCTCGCGGTGTTTCCCGTTGTGGAGCGCTGTGTCCCACGCTGTGTCACGCTTTGTCCCGCTGTGTCCCGCTGTGTCCCCTACTGTGTCCCCTGCTGTGTCCCCGCTGTGTCTTTGCAGTATCCCGCTGTGTCCCCCTTTGTCCACGATGTGTCACGCAGTGTTCTGCTGTGTCTGCGCTGTTTCCTTTGTGTCCCCAGCTGTGTACCCCGCTGTGTACCGCTGTTTCCTCGCTGTGTCCACGATGTGTCTCGCAGTGTCCTGCTGTGTCTCCCTTGTTTCCCTTTGTGTCTTTTGCTGTGTCCCGCTGTGTCCCCGCTGTGTCCCCGCTGTGTCCCGCTGTGTCCTCGCCGGGTCCCCTTCTATGTCCCCACTGTGTCCCCCGCTGTGTCCCCTTGTGTCCCGCTGTGGCTCCTGCTGTGTACCGCTGTGTCTCCGCTGTGTCCCCGCTGTGTCCCGCTGTGTCCCTGCTGTGTCCCGCTGTGTCCCGCCCGGTGTCCCGTTGTGTCCCCGCTGTGTCTCCTTCTGTATCCCGCTGTGTCCAGCTGTGTCCCCACTGTGTCCCGCTGTGTCCCGCTGTGTCCCCGCTGTGTCCCCTGCTCTGTCCCCCGCTGTGTTCCGTTGTGTTCACCGATGAGTCCCGCTGTGTCCCGCTGTGTCCCCCGCTGTGTCCCGCTGTGTCCCCGCAGTGTCCCCACTGTGTTCCACTGTGTTCTGCTGTGTCCCGTGGTGTCCTGCTTTGTCCCCGCTGTGTGCCGCTGTTTCCCCCGCTGTGTCGCTGGCTGTGTCACCGCTGTGTCCCGCTGTGTTCCGCTGTGTCCTCGCTGTGTCCCGCTGTGTCCCGCTGTGTACCTCGCTGTGTCCCCCACTGTGTCCCGCTGTGTCCCGCTGTATCCCCCACTGTGTCCCGTTGTGTCCCCGCTGTGTCCTGGTGTGTCCCCGCTGTGTACCGCTCTGTCCCGCTCTGTCCCCGCTGTGTCCGGCTGTGTCCCCGCTGTGTCCCGCTTTTTCCCGCTGTGTCCCCCGCTGAGTCCCGCTGTGTCCCGCTGTGTCCTCGCGGTTTTCCCCGCTGTGTCCCGCTATGTCTTCCGCTGTGCCCCGGCGGTGTCCCGTTGTGTCCTTGCTGTCTTCCGCTGTGTCCCGCTGTGTTCTCGCTGTGTCGCTCGCTATGTCCCCTTGTGTCCTCGCTGTGTTTCCCGCTGTGTAGCGCTGTGTTCCGCTGTGTCCCGCTGTGTTCTCGCTGTGTCCCCCGCTGTGTCCCGCTGTGTCCTCGCTGTGTTCCCCGCTGTGTAGCGCTGTGTCCCCCGCTGTGTCCCGCTGTGTCCTCGCTGTGTCCCCTGCTGTGTCCCCAATGTGTCTTTGCGGTATCCCGCTGTGTCGCCCTGTGTCCACGATGTGTCACGCGTTGTTCTGCTGTGTCTGCGCTGTTTCCTTTGTGTCCCCAGCTGTGTACCCCGCTGTGTCCCGCTGTTTCCTCGCTGTGTCCAAGATGTGTCTCGCAGTGTCCTCCTGTGTCTCCGCTGTTTCCCTTTGTGTCCCCAGCTGTGTACCCCGCTGTGTCCCACTGTGTCCTCGCTGTGTTTCCCGCTGTGTAGCGCTGTGTCCCCCACTGTGTCCCGCTGTGTCCCGCTGTGTCCCGCTGTGTCCCCGATGTGTCACGCATTGTCCCGCTGTGTCCCCGCTGTGTCACGCTGTATACCACGCTGTGTCCAGCTGAGTCCCCGCTGTGTCCCGCTGTGTCCTCCACTATGTCCCCCGCTGTGTTCCGTTGTGTTCACTGATGAGTCCCGCTGTGTCCCCCCAGTGTCCCCACTGTGTTCCGCTGTGTTCCGCTGTGTCTCGTGGTGTCCTGCTTTGTCCCCCGCTATTTCCCACGCTGAGTGCCCGCTGTGTCCCCTCTGTGTCCCGCTGTGTCCTCCCTGTGTCCCCCGCTGTGTCCCGGTCTGTCCCCCACTGTGTCTCCCGCTTTGTTCCCGCTGTGTCCCGCTGTGTCCCGCTGTGTCCTACTCTGTGTCCCCAGCTGTGTACACTGCTGTTTTCCGCTGTGTCCGTGCTGTGTCCCGCTGTGTCCCGCTCTGTCCCCCGCTTTGTCCCGCTATGTCCTGCTGTGTTCCACTTTGCCCCCTGCTGTGTCCTGCTGTGACCCCGCTGTGTCGCGCTGTGTCCAAGCTGTGTCCCCACTATGTCCCACGCTGTGTCCCGCTCTGCTCCCCGCTGTGTCCCCGCTGTCTTTCGCTGTGTCCCGCTGTGTCCCCGCTGTGTCCCGCTGTGTCTCTGCTGTGTCTCGCTGTGTCCCGCTGTGTCCACGATGTATCACGCAGTGTCCTGCTGTGTCTCCGCTGTTTCCCTTTGTGTCCCCAGCTGTGTACCCCGCTGTGTCCCCTTGTTTCCTGCTGTGGCCCCTGCTGTGTTCTGCTGTGTCTCTGCTGTGTCCCTGCTGTGTCCCGCTGTGTCCCGCCCTGTGTCCCGTTGTGTCCATCTGTGTCTCCTTCTGTATCCTGCTTTGTCCAGCTGTGTCCCGCTGTGTCCTCCCTGTGTCCCCCGCTGTGTCCCGCTCTATACCCCACTGTGTCCCGCTGTGTCCCGCTGTGTCCCGTTGTGTCCTCGCTGGGTCCCCTTCTATGTCCCCACTGTGTCCCCCGCTGTGTCCCCTTGTGTCCCGCTGTGGCCCCTGTTGTGTCCCGCTGTGTCTCCGCTGTGTCCCCGCTCTGTCCCGCTGTGTCCCTGCTGTGTCCCGCTGTGTCCCGCCCTGTGTCCCGTTGTGTCCCCGCTGTGTCTCCTTCTGTATCCCGCTGTGTCCAGCTGTGTCCCCGCTGTGTCCCACTGTGTCCTACCTGTGTCCCTCGCTGTGTCCCGCTCTATACCCCGCTGTGATTCCCACTTTGTCACTGCTGTGTCCCGTTGTGTCCCGCTGTGTCCCGCTGTGTCCCTCTCTGTGTCCCTTTGTGTCCCCAGCTGTGTACCCCGCTGTGTCCCTTTGTGTCCCCGCTGTATCGACGCTGTGTCCCGCTGGGTACCGCTTTGTCCTAGCTGTGACCCCACTGGGTCCCACTGTGTCCCCCGCTGTGTCCCGCTGTGTCCCGCTGTGTCCCCCATTGTGTCCCGCTGTGTCCCCGCTGTGTCCTGCTGTGATCCCGCTGTGGCCCGCTGTGGCCCGCTGTGTCCCCGCTGTGTCCCGCTGTGTCGCTGCTGTGTCCCGCTGTGTCCCCCGATGTGTCCCGCTGTGTCCCGCTGTGTCCTCGCTGTTTCCCCCCTTTGTCCCGCTGTGTCCCCCGCTGTGTCCTCCGCTATTTCCCGCTGTGTCCTCGCTGTGTTCCCCGCTGTGTAGCGCTGTGTCCCCAGCTGTGTCCTGCTGTGTCCCTCTGTGTCCTAGCTGTGTCCCCCGCTGTGTCCCGCTGTGTCCCCGCTGTCCCCCGCTATGTCCCCCTGTTTCCCCAATGTCGCCAGCTGTGTTACCGCTGTGTCCCATGGGGAAGCTGCTGTTTCCCCGCTGTTTAACGCTGTGTCTCCCGCTGTGTCCCACGCTGTGTCCCACGATATGTCCCACTGTGTCCCCGCTGTCCCCTGCTGTGTCCCGCTGTGTCCCCGCTGTTCCCCGTTTTGTCACCACTGTCCCCGGCTGTGTACCCCGCTATGTCCCGATGTGTCCCGCTGTGTCCCGCTGTGTACTGCTGTGTCCTCACTGTGTCCTCTTCTGTGTCCCAACTGAGTCCCACGTTGTGTCCTGCTGTGTCTCTGCTGTGTGCTGCTGTGTCCCCTCTGGGTCCCCGCTGTGTTCCGCTGTGTCCCCCGCTGTGTCCCACTGTGTCCCGCTGTGTCCACGCTGTGTCCCCGCTGTGTCCAGCTGAGTCCTGCTGTGTCCTGCTGTGTAACCGCAATGCCCGCTGTGTCCCCGCTGTGTCCTTCTGTGTCCCGCTGTGTCCCCGCTGTGTCCCGCTGTGTCCCAGCTGTGTCCTTCTGTGTTCATGCTGTTTCCCCCTCTGTGTCTCCCGCTCTGTGCTCCACTGTATCCTGCTGTGTCCCCCGCTGTGTCCTCCGCTATGTCCCGATGTGTCCCCGCTGTGTCTCGCTGTGTCCCGCTGTGTCCCCCTCTGTGTCCCGCTGTGTCCCCCGTTGTGTCTCCGCTGTCTCCCGCTGTGTCCCCAGCTGTGTCTCCGCTGTATCCTGCTGTGTCCCACTTTGTCCCCGCTGTGTCCCCGCTGTGTCCTACTGTGTCCAGCTGTGTCCCCCGCTGTGTCCCCTGCTGTGTCTCGGCTGTGTCCCCGTTGTGTCCCGCTGTGTCCCCCGCTGTATCCCCCGCTCTCTCCCCGCTGTGTCCCCACGCTGTCCCCAGCTGTGTCACCGCTGTGTCCCCAGTGTGTCCCGCTGTGTCCCTGCTCTGTCCCACGCTGTGTCCCGCTGTGTCCCCTCCTGTGCCCCCTTTTACCCCGATGTCCCCAACTGTGTCCCCGCTGTGTCCCGCTGTGTTGCGCTGTGTCCACGCTGTCCCCCGCTGTGTTCCGCTGTGTCCCGCTGAGTCCCCCTGTCCCCTGGTGTGTCCCTGCTGTCCCCCGCTGTGGCCCCCGCTGTGTCGCGCTGTGTCCCGCTGTGTCCTCGCTGTATCCCCACTGTGTCCCCGCTGTGCCCCGCTGTGTCCCCTCTGTCTTATTGCTGTGTCCCGCTGTGTCCCTCTGTGTCCTTGGTGTGTCCCCCGCTGTGTCCCGCTGTGTCCCACGCTGTGTCCCAGCTGTATCCCCGCTGTGTCCCGTTGTGTCCCTGCTGTGTCCCACGCTGTGTCCCAGCTGTGTCCCCGATGTGTCCCGCTTTGTCCCCCTCTGTGCCCCGTTTTTTCCATGATGTCACCCGCTGTGTCCCCGCTGTGTCCCGCTCTGTCCCGCTGCGTCCCACTGTGTCCCGCTGTGACCCTGCTGTGTCCCGCTGTGTCCCCCGCTCTGTCCTGCTGTGTCCCGCTGTGTCCCCCGCTGAGTCCCTGCTGTGTTACCCCCATGTCCCGCTGTGTCCTCGCTGTTTCCCCTGCTGTATCCAAGCGGTGTCCCGCTGTGTCCTCACTATGTCCCGCTGAGTCCCACTGTGTCTACGATGTGTCATGCAGTGTCCCCGCTGTGTCCCCGCTGTGTCCCCCGCTCTGTCCCCCGCTGTGTTCCGTTGTGTTCACCGATGAGTCTTGCTGTGTCCCGCTGTGTCCCCCGCTCTGTCCCGCTGTGTCCCCGCAGTGTCCCCACTGTGTTCCGCTGTGTTCTGCTGTGTCCCGTGGTGTCCTGCTTTGTCCCCCGCTATGTCCCCCGCTGAGTCCCCGCTTTGTCCCCGCTGTGTGCCGCTGTTTCCCCCGCTGTGTTGCTGGCTGTGTCACCGCTGTTTCCCCCTGTGTTCCGCTGTGTCCTCGCTATGTCCCGCTGTGTCCCGTTGTGTACCTCGCTGTGTCTCCCACTGTGTTCCGCTGTGTTCCGCTGTGTTCCGCTGTGTCCCGTGGTGTCCTGCTTTGTCCCCCGCTATGTCCCCCGCTGATTCCCCGCTGTGTCCCCGCTGTGTCCCGCTGTGTCCTCCCTGTGTCCCCCGAAGTGTTCCCGCTCTGTCCCGCAGTGTCCTCCGCTGTGTCCCGCTGTCCCCCGCTGGGTCCCACTGTGTCCCGCTGTTTCCCCGCAGTGTCCTCCGCTGTGTCACGCAGTGTCCCGCTGTGTACCCGCTGTGTCCCCGCTGTGTCACGCTGTGTCCCCCGCTGTGTCCTGCTGTGTCCCCGCTGTGTCCCGCTGTGTCCTGCTGTGTCCTTACTGTGTCCCCCGCTGTGTCCCGCTGTGTCCTCGCTGTGTACCCCAATGTGCCCCGCTGTGTCCCGCTGTGTCACACTGTGTCCCTCTGTGTCCTCGCTGTATCCCCCACTGTGTCCCGCTGTATCCCCGCTGTGTCCCCCGCTGTGTCCCAATGTGTCATCGCCCTGTCCCCAGCTGAGTAATGCTGTTTCCCCGCTGTGTCCCCCGCTGTATCCCGCTGTGTCCCCCGCTCTCTCCCCGCTCTGTCCCGCTGTGTCCCCGCGCTGTCCCCACCTGTGTCCCCGCTGTGTCCCCAGCTGTGTCCCGCTGTGTCCCTGCTGTGTCCTACGCTGTGTCCCAGCTGTGTCCCCGCTGTGTCCCGCTGTGTCCCCCGCTGTGCCCCGCTTTTTCCACGATGTCACCCGCTGTGTCCCAGCTGTGTCCCGCTGTGTTCCGCTGTGTCCCGCTGTGTCCCCCTGTCCCATGGTGTTTCTCCACTGACCCCACTGTGGCCCCCTCTGTGTCCCGCAGTGTCCCACTGTGTCCTCGCTGTATCCCAAATGTGTCCCCGCTGTGTCCCCTCTGTGTCACTGCTGTGTCCTGCTGTGTCCCGCTGTGTCCTTGGTGTGTCCCCCGCTGTGTCCCGCTGTGTTCCCCGCTGTGTCCCAGCTGTATCCCCGCTGTGTCCCCCGCTGTGTCCTGCTGTGTCCCCGCTGTCCCCCGCTATGTCCACCTGTGTCCCACGCTGTGTCCCCGTTTCCCCAATGTCGCCAGCTGTGTTACCGCTGTGTCCCATGGGGAAGCTGCTGTTTCCCCTCTGTTTAACGCTGTGTCTCCCGCTGTGTCCCGCTGTGTCCTCGCTGTGTCCCCCACTGTGTCCCGCTGTGTCCCGCTGTGTCCCACTGTGTCCGTCTGTGTCCTCGCTGTATCCCCCACTGTGTCCCGCTGTGTCCCCAGCTGTGTCCCCTGCTGTGTCCCGCTGTGTCCTGCTATATTCAGCTGTGTCCCCGCTGTACCCGGTGTGTACCTGCTGTTCCCTGCTATGTACCCCACTGAGTCCCGCTGTGTGCCACTGTGTCCCGTTGTGTCCTTGCTGGGTCCTCCTCTATGTCCCCACTGTGTCCCCCGCTATGTCCCCTTGTGTCCCGCTGTGGCCCCCTCTGTGTCCTGCTGTATCTCCGCTGTGTCCCCGCTGTCTCCCGCTGTGTCCCTGCTGTGTCCCCCCTGTGTCCCGCTGTGTCCCACTGTGTCCCCGCTGTGTCCCCGCTGTGTCCCGCTCTGTCCCGCTGTGTCGCAGCTGTGTCCCCGCTGTGTCCAGCTGTGTCGCGCTGTGTCGTGCTTTGTCCCCTGCTGTGTCCCGCTGTGTCCTGCTGTGTCCCCCACTGTGTCACGCTGTGTCCCCTCTGTGTCCCGCTGTGTCCCGCTGTGTCTCGCTGTGTCCACACTGTGTCCCCGCTGTGTCCCGCTGTGTCCTGCTTTGTCCTCGCTGTGTCCCCCGCTGTGTCCCGCTGTGACCGATCTGTGTCCCGCTGTGTCCCAGCTGTGTCCCCGCTATATCCCCCACTGTGTCCCGCTGTGCTAGCTGCTGTGTCCTGCTGTGTCCCCCGCTGTGTCCCGCTGTGTCCCGCTGTGTCCCCCATTGTGTCCCGCTGTGTTCCCGCTGTGTCCTGCTGTGACCCTGCTGTGTCCCGCTGTGTCCCGCTGTGTCCCCGCTGTGTCCCGCTGTGTCCCTGCTGTGTCCCGATGTGTCCCCCGATGTGTCCCGCTGTGTCCCGCTGTATCCTCGCTGTTTCCCCCCTGTGTCCTGCTGTGTCCCCCGCTGGGTCCCCGCGGTGTCCCGCTGTGTCCTCGCTGTGTTCCGCTGTGTCCCGCTATGTTCTCGCTGTGTCCCCCGCTATGTCCCGCTGTGTCCTTGCTGTGTTCCCCGCTGTGTAGCGCTGTGTCCCCAGCTGTGTCCCGCTGTGTCCCTCTGTGTCCTAGCTGTGTCCCCCGCTGTGTCCCCGCTGTGTCTCCGCTGTATCCCGCTGTGTCCACGATGTGTCACGCAGTGTCCTACTGTTTCCCCGCTGTTTCCCTTTGTTTCCCCAGCTGTGTACCCCACTGTGTCCCACTGTGTCCTCGCTGTGTTTCCCGCTGTGTAGCGCTGTGTCCCCCGCTGTGTCCCGCTCTGTCCCGCTGTGTCCCACTCTGTCCCCGATGTGTCACGCAGTGTTCCGCTGTGTCTCCGCTGTGTCCCGCTGTGTCCCACTGTGTCCACGATGTTTCACTCAGTGTCCCGCTGTGTCCCCGCTTTGTCCCCGCTGTGTTTCGCTGTGTCCCCCGCTCTGTCCCCCACTGTGTTCCGGTGTGTTCACCGATGAGTCCCACTGTGTCCCGCTGTGTCCCCCGCTGTGTCCCGCTGTGTCCCCCGCTGTGTCCCGATCTGTCCCCCGCTGTGTCTCACGCTTTGTCCCCGCTGTGTCCCACTGTGTCCCGCTGTGTCCTGCTGTGTCCCACTCTGTGTCCCGTTGTGTCCCCAGCTGTGCACACCGCTATGTAGCGCTGTGTCCCTGCTGTGTCCTGCTTGTCCCGCTGTGTCCTGCTGTGTCCCGCTGTGTCCCCCGCTGTGGCTGGCTGTGACCCTGCTGTGTCCCGCTTTGTCCCGCTGTGTCCTCTGCTGTGTCCCTCGCTGTGTCACCGCTGTTTCCCCCTGTGTTCCCCTGTGTTCTGCTCTGTCCCGTGGTGTCCTTCTTTGTCCCCCGCTATGTCCCCCGCTGATTCCCCGCTGTGTCCCGCTGTGTCCTCCCTGTGTCCCCCGCTGTGTCCCCCGCTCTGGCTGCAGGGTCCCCCGCTGTGTCCCACTGTGTCTCGCTGTTTCCCCCTGTGTCCTCCGCTGTGTCCCGCTGTGTCCTCGCTGTGTCACCCGCTGTGTCCCCCGCTGTGTCCCGCTGTGTCCCCGCTTTGCCCCCACTGTGTCCCTCTGTGTCCCAGCTGTGTTTCGCTGTGTCCCCCGCTGTGTCCCGCTGTGTCCGGCTGAGTCCCATTCTGTGTCCCTGCTGTGACCGCTGTGTCCCACTGTGTCCCGCTGTATCCAGCTGTGTCACCCGCTGTGTCCCCCGCTGTTTCCCTGTTGTTTCCCCGCTGTGTTCCGTTGTGTCCTCGCTGTGTCCCCCGCTGTGTCCTGCAGTGTCCCTGGCTGTGTCCCCCGCTGTGTCCCACTGTGTCCTCACTGTGTCCCCCTCTGTGTCCCGCTGTGTCCCGCTGTGTCCACGATGTGTCACACAGTGTCCTGCTGTGTCCCCGCTGTTTCCCTTTGTGTCCCCAGCTGTGTACCCTGCACTGTCCCGCTGTGTCCCCTGCTGTGTCCCATTGTGTCCTGCTGTGTCTCCCGCTGTGTCCCTGCTGTGTCCGCTCTGTGTCCCGCTGTGTTCATCTGTGTCCCTTTGTGTCACCCGCTGTGTTCCCGGCTGTGTCCCTGCTGTGTCCCCGCTATGTCCCGCTGTGTCCCGCTGTGTCCCCCGCTGTGTCCCCACGGTGTCCTGCTGTGTCCTCGCTGTGTTCTGCTGTGTCCCGCTGTGTTCTCACTGTGTCCCCCGCTGGGTCCCGCTGTGTCCTCGCTGTGTTCCCTGCTGTGTCGCGCTGTGTCCCCCGCTGTGTCCCACTGTGTCCCGCTGTGTCCTCGCTGTGTCACCCGCTGTGTCCCCGCTGTGTCTCCGCTGTGTCCCGCTGTGTCCTGCTGTGTCCACGATGTTTCACACAGTGTCCTGCTGTGTCTCCGCTATTTCCCTTTGTGTCACCAGCTGTGTACCCCGCTGTGTCCCGCTGTGTCCTCGCTGTGTTTCCTGCTGTGTAGTGCTGTGTCCCACTGTGTCTCGCTGTTTCCCCCTGTGTCCTCCGCTGTGTCCCGCTGTGTCCTCCCTGTGTCTCCCTCTGTGTCCCGCTCTATCCCCCGCTGTGATTCCCTCTTTGTCCCAGCTGTGTCCCGCTGTGTCCCGCTGTGTCCCCTACTGTGTCCCGCTGTGTCCCCGCTGTGTCCTGCTGTGTCCCCGCTGTCCCTCACTGTTTCCCGTTGTGTCCCCGCTGTGTCCTGCTGTGTCCTGCTGTGTCCCGCTGTGTCCCCGCTATGTCCCGCTGTGTCCCCGCTATGTCCCCGCTTTGTCCCCCACTGTGTCCCGCTTGTCCCGCTGTGTCCCGCTGTGTCCCCCGCTTTGTCCCGCTGTGTCCTGCTGTGTCCCCCGCTGTGTCCGGCTGTGACCCAGCTGTGTCCCGCTGTGTCACCGCTGTGTCCCCCTGTGTTCCGCTGTGTCCTCGCTGTGTCCCGCTGTGTCCCGCTATGTAACTCGCTGTGTCCACATCTGTGTTCCGCTGTGTTCCCTTGTGTCCCGTGGTGTCCTGCTTTGTCCCCCGCTATGTCCCCCGCTCAGTCCCCACTGTATTCCCGCTGTGTCCCGCTGTGTCCCGCGCTGTGTCCCTCGCTGTGTCACCGCTGTGTCCCCCTGTGTTCCGCTGTGTGCTCGCTGTGTCCCGCTGTGTCCTGCTGTGTACCTCGCTGTGTCCCCCTCTGTGTTCCGCTGTGTTCCGTTGTGTCGCGTGGTGTCCTGCTTTGTCCCCCACTATGTCCCCCGCTGAGTCCCCACTGTGTCCCCGCTGTGTCCCCCGTGTCCTCCCTGTGTCCCCCGCTGTGTTTCCTCCTCTGTCCCGCAGTGTCCCCCGCTGTGTCCTACTTTGTCCCGCTGTTTCCCCGCTGTGTCCTGCGCTGTGTCCCGCTGTCCCCCGCTGTGTCCCACCGTGTCCCGCTGTTTCCCCGCTGTGTCCTCCGCTGTGTCACGCAGTGTCCCGCTGTGTACCCGTTGTGTCCCCAGCTGTGTCCCGCTGTGTCCCCGTAGTGTCCCCGCTGTGTCCCACTGTGTCCCGTGGTGTCCCGATTTGTCCCATGCTGTATCCACCGCTGAGTCCCCGCTTTGTCCTTCCTGTGTCCCGCTGTGTCCCGCTGTGTTCCCCGCTATGTCCCCTTGTGTCCCCAGCTGTGTACACTGCTTTGTCCCGCTGTGTCCCCGCTGTATCGAAGCTGTGTCTCTCTGGGTCCCGCTGTGTTCTCGCTGTGTCCCACGCTGTGTCCTCTGCTGTGTCCCCCGCTGTGTCCCGCTGTGTCCCGCTGTGTTCCGCTGTGTCCCCGCTGTGCCCCGCTGTGTCCCACTGTGTCCCACTGTGTCCCACTGTGTCCCGCACTGTATCCCGCTGTATCCCCCTGTGTCCTCGCTGGTTCCCCTGCTGTGTCCGCTGTGTCCCCCATTGTGTCCCCTCGGTGTCGCACTGTGTGCACGCTGTGTTCCGCTGTGTCCCGCTGTGTTCTCGCTGTGTCCCCCGCTGTGTCCCGCTGTGTCCTCGCTGTGTTCCCCGCTGTGTAGCGCTTTGTCCCCCCCTGTGTCCCGCTGTGTCCCGCTGTGTTCTCGCTATGTCCCCCGCTGTGTCCCCCGTTGTGTCTTCCCTGTGTCCACGTTGTGTCACGCAGTGTCCTGCTGTGTCTGTGCTGTTTCCCTTTGTGTCCCCAGATGTGTACCCCGCTGTGTCCCGCTGTGTCTTCGCTGTGTCCACGATGTGTCACGCAGTGTCCTGCTGTGTCTCCGCTGTTTCCCTTTGTGTCCCCAGCTGTGTACCCCGCTGTGTCCCACTGTGTCCTCGCTGTGTTTCCTGCTGTGTAGCGCTGTGTCCCCCACTGTGTCCCGCTGTGTCCCGCTGTGTGCCGTTGTGTCCCCGATGTGTCACGCAGTGTATCTCTGTGTTCCCGCTGTGTCACGCTGTATACCACGCTGTGTCCAGCTGAGTCACTGCTGTGTCCCCGCTCTGTCCCCACTATGTCCTGGTGTGTCCTGATGTGTCCACGGCTGTGTCCCCCGCTGTGTCCCCCTGTGTCCCCCGCTGTGTCCCCACGGTGTCCCGCTGTGTCCTCGCTGTGTTCCGCTGTGTCCCGCTGTGTTCTCGCTGTGTCCCCTGCTGGGTCCCGCTGTGTCCTCGCTGTGTTTCCCGCTGTGTAGCGCTGTGTCCCCCGCTGTGTCCCGCTTTGTCCTCGCTGTGTCCACCTCTGTGTCCTCGCTGTGTCTCCGCTGTGTCCCGCTGTGTCCTGCTGTGTCCACGATGTGTCACACAGTGTCCTGCTGTATCTCCGCTGTTTCCCTTTGTGTCCCCAGCTCTGTACCCCGCTGTGTCCCGCTGTGTCCTCGCTGTGTTTCCCGCTGTGTAGCACTGTGTCCCCCGCTGTGTCCACCTGTGTGCCCGATGTGTCACGCAGTGTCCCGCTGTTTCCCCGCTGTGTCCCCGCTGTGTCACGCTGTATACCACGCTGTGTCCAGCTGAGTCCCCGCTGTGTCCCGCTGTGTCCCCCGCTCTGTCCCCCGCTGTGTTCTGTTGTGTTCACCAATGAGTCCCGCAGTGTCCCCCGCTGTGTCCCGCTGTGTTCCCGCAGTGTCCCCACTGTGTTCCGCTGTGTTCCGCTGTGTCCCGTGGTGTCCTGCTTTGTCCCCCGCTATGTCCCCCGCTGAGTCCCCGCTGTGTCCACGCTGTACCCCGCTGTGTCCTCCCTGTGTCCCGCGCTGTGTCCCGCTCTGTCCCCCGCTGTGTCTCCCGCTTTGTCCCAGCTGTGTCCCGCTGTGTCCAACACTGTGTCTCATTGTGTCCACAGCTGTGTTCACCGCTTTGTCCTGCTGTCTCCACTATGTCCCGCTGTGTCCCGCTGTGTCCCCCGCTTTGTCCCGCTGTGTCCCGCTGTGTCCTCCCTTTTTCCCCCGTTGTATCCCGCTGTGTCCCGCTGTGTCCCCCTGTGTCCCCGCTGCGTCCCCGCTGTGTCCCTCTGTGACCCGCTGTGTCCTGCTGTGTCCCGCACTGTGTCCCGCTGTGTCCCGCTGTGTCCCCCACTGTGTCCCGCTGTGTCCCCGCTGTGTCCTGCTTTGTCCCCGCTGTGTCCCGCTGTGTCCCGCTGTGTCCCGCTGTGTCCTCGCTGTGTCCCCGCTGTGTCCCGCTGTGTCCTCCCTGTGTCCCCCGCTGAGTCCCGCTGTGTCCCGCAGTGTCCTCGCTGTTTCCCCCGCTGTGTCCCGCTGTGTCCCCCGCTGTGTCCCCGTGGTGTCCCGCTGTGTCCTCTCTCTGTTCCACTGTGTCCCGCTGTGTTCTAGCTGTGTCGCTCGCTATGTCCCGTTGTGTCCTCCTTGTGTTTCCCGCTGTGTAGCGCTGTGTTCCGCTGTGTCCCGCTGTGTCCCGCTGTGTCCCGCTGTGTCCCCGATGTGTCACGCAGTGTCCCGCTGTGTCCCCGTGGTGTCACGCTGTATACCACGCTGTGTCCAGCTGAGTCCCCGCTGTGTCCCGCTGTGTCCCCCGCTATGTCCCCCGCTGTGTTCCGTTGTGTTCACCGATGAGTCCCGCTGTGTCCCCGCAGTGTCCCCACTGTGTTCCGCTGTGTTCTGCTGGGGCCCGTGGTGTCCTGCTTTGTTCCCTGCTATGTCCCTCGCTGAGTCCCTTCTATGTCCCCTCTGTTTCCCGCTGTGTCCTCCCTGTGTGCCCCGCTGTGTCCCAGTCTGTACCCCACTGTGTCTCACGCTTTGTCCCCGCTGTGTCCCGCTGTGTCCTGCTGTGTCCTACTCTGTGTCCCGTTGTGTCCCCAGCTGTGTTCACTGCTTTTTCCTGCTGTGTCCGCGCTGCGTCCCGCTGTGTCCCACTCTGTCCCCCGCTTTGTTCCGCTGTGTCCTGCTGTGTCCCGCTGTGCCCCCGGCTGTGTCCCGCTGTGACCCCGCTGTGTCCCGCTCTGTCCCAGCTGTGTCCCGCTGTGCTCCCCGCTGTGTCCCCGCTGTGTCTTTCGCTGTGTCCCGCTGTGTCCCGCTGGGTCTCGCTGTGTCCCCGCTGTGTTCTGTTGTGTCCCCGCTGTGTCCCGCTGTGTCTCTTCTGTGTCCTGCTGTGTCCCGCTGTGTCCACGATGTATCACGCAGTATCCTGCTGTGTCTCCGCTGTTTCTCTTTGTGTCCTCAGCTGTGTACCCCGCTGTGTCCCGCTGTGTCCTCGCTGTGTTTCCCGCTGTGTAGCGCTGTGTCTCCCGCTGTGTCCCGCTGTGTCCCGCTGTGTCCCCCATGTGTCACGCAGTGTCCCGCTGTTTCCCCGCTGTGTCCCTGCTGTGTCACGCTGTATACCACGCTGTGTTCAGCTGAGTCCCCGCTGTGTCCCGCTGTGTCCCCCGCTCTGTCCCCCGCTGTGTTCCGTTGTCTTCACCAATGAGTCCCGCTGTGTCCCCCGCTGTGTCCCGCTGTGTCCCCGCAGTGTCCCCACTCTGTTTCCCTGTGTTCTGCTGTGTCCCGTGGTGTCCTGCTTTGTCCCCCGCTATGTCCCGGGCTGAGTCCCCGCTGTGTCCCCGCTGTGTGCCGCTGTGTCCCCTGCTGTGTCGCTCGCTGTGTCACCGATGTGTCCCACTGTGTTAATCTGTGTCCTCGCTGTGTCCCGCTGTGTCCCGCTGTGTACCTCTCTGTGTCCCCCACTGTGTTCCGCTGTGTTCCGCTGTGTCCCGTGGTGTCCTGCTTTGCCCCCGCTATGTCCCCCGCTGAGTCCCCGCTGTGTCCCCGCTGTGTCCCGCTGTGTCCTCCCTGTGTCCCCCGAAGTGTTCCCCGCTCTTTCCCGCAGTGTCCCCCGCTGTGTCCCACTGTGTCCCGCTGTTTCCCCGCTGTGTCCTCCGCTGTGTCCCGCTGTCCCCCGCTGGGTCCCACTGTGTCCCGCTGTTTCCCCGCAGTGTCCTCCGCTGTGTCACGCAGTGTCCCGCTGTGTACCCGCTGTGTCCCAGCTGTGTCATGCTGTGTCCCCCGCTGTGTCCTGCTGTGTCCCCGCTGTGTCCCGTTGTGTCCTGCTGTGTCCTCACTGTGTCCCCTGCTGTGTCCCGCTGTGTCCTCCCTGTGGACCCCAATGTGTCCCGCTGTGTCCCGCTGTGTCCCACTGTGTCCCTCTGTGTCCTCGCTGTAACCCCCACTGTGTCCTGCTGAATCCCCGCTGTGTCCCCCGCTGTGTCCCAATGTGTCATCGTGCTGTCCCCAGCTGAGTAACGCTGTGCCCCCGCTGTGTCCCCCGCTGTATCCCGCTGTGTCCCCCGCTCTCTCCCCGCTGTGTCCCGCTGTGTCCCCGTGCTGTACCCACCTGTGTCCCCACTGTGTCCCCAGCTGTGTCCCGCTGTGTCCCTGCTGTGTCCCACGCTGTGTCCCAGCTGTGTCCCCGCTGTTTCCCACTGTGTCCCCCGCTGTGCCCCGCTTTTTCCACGATGTCACCCGCTGTGTCCCCGCTGTGTCCCGCTGTGTTCCGCTGTGTCCCGCTGAGTCCCCCTGTCCCATGGTGTGTTTCCGCTGTCCCCCACTGTGGCCCCTGCTGTGTCTCGCTGTGTCCCGCTGTGTCCTCGCTGTATCCCAACTGTGTCCCCGCTCTGTCTCGCTGTTTCCCGCTGTGTCCTCGCTGTGTCCCGCTGTGTCCCACTGTGTCCGTCTTTGTCCTCGCTGTATCCCCCACTGTGTCCCGCTGTGTCCCCAGCTGTGTCCCCTTCTGTGTCCCGCTGTGTCCCGCTATGTTCAGCTGTGTCCTCACTGTGTCCCCCGCTGTGTCCCAACTGAGTCCCACGTTGTATCCCGCTGTGTCTCCGCTGTGTGCCCGCTGTGTCCCGCTGTGTTCCGCTGTGTCCCCGCTGTGTGCTGCTGTGTCCCCGCTGTGTCCCCGCTGTGTTCCGCTGTGTCTCCTGCTGTGTCCCACTGTGTCCCGCTATGTCCACGCTGTGTCCCCGCTGTGTCCAGCTGAGTCCCACTGTGTCCCGCGGTGTACACGCTATGTCCCGCTGTGTCCCCACTGTGTCCTTCTGTGTCCCGCTGTGTCCCCGCTGTGTCCCACTGTGTCCCCGCTCTGTCCTTCTGTGTCCCTGCTATGTCCCCCGCTGTGTCTCCCGCTCTGTGTTCCACGGTATCCTGCTGTGTCCCCCGCTGGGTCCTCCGCTATGTCCCGATGTGTCCCTGCTGTGTCTCGCTGTGTCCTGCTGTGTCCCCCTCTGTGGCCCGTTGTGTCCCCCGCTGTGTCCCCCGCTCTGTCTCCTCTGTCTCCCGCTGTGTCCCCGCTGTCCCAGGCTGTGTCTCCGCTGTATCCTGCTGTGTCCCGCTTTGTCCCAGCTGTGTCCCCGCTGTCTCCTACTGTATACAGCTGTGTCCCCCGCTGTGTTCCCTGCTGTGTCTCGGCTGTGTCCCCGCTGTGTCCCGCTGTGTCCCCCGCTGTGACCCGCTTTTTCCACGATGTCACCCGCTGGGTCCCCGCTGGGTCCCGCTCTGTCCCTCTGCGTCCCACTGTGTCCCACTGTGACCCTGCTGTGTCCCGCTGTGTCCCGCTGTTTCCCCTGCTGTGTCCCGTTATGTCCCGCTGTGGCCCCCGCTGTGTCCCGCTGTGTCTCCTCTGTGTCTTCATGTGTCCCGCTATGTTGTCGTTGTGTCCCGCTCTGTCTGGCGCTTTGTCTCGTTGTGTCCCCGCTGTGTCTCCTGCTGTGTCCCGCTGTGTCCCGCTGTGTCCAGCTGTGTCCCCGCTGTGTCTTGCTGTGTCCCGCTGTGTCCCTCTGTGTCCTTGGTGTGTCCCCCGCTGTGTCCCAGCTGTGTCCCCGCTATGTCCCCCACTGTGTCCCGCTGTGCTCCCCGCTATGTCCCCCCTGTGTCCCCACTGTGTCCCGCTGTGTCCAGCTGTGTCCTGCTGTATCCCCCACTGTGTCCCGCTGTTTCGCGCTGTGTCCCCCACTGTGTCCCGCTGTGTCCCCGCTGTGTCCCGCTGTTTCCCGCTGTGTCCCCCGCTGAGTCCAGCTGTGTCCCGCTGTGTCCTCGCTGTTTCCCCCGCTGTGTCCCCGCGGTGTCCCGCTGTGTCCTCGCTGTGTTCCCCTGTGTCCCGCTGTGTTCTCGCTGTGTCGCTCGCTATGTCCCTTTTTGTCCTCGCTGTGTTTCCCGCTGTGTAGCACTGTGTCCCCAGCTGTGTCCCGCTGTGTCCCTCTGTGACCTCACTATGTCCCCCGCTGTGTCCCCCGCAGTGTCCCCCATGTGTCTCCCCTGTATCCCGCTGTGTCCACGTTGTGTCACGCAGTTTCCCGCAGTGTCCCCGCTGTGTCCCCACTGTGTCCAGCTGTGTCCCCCGCTCTGTCCCCCGCTGTCTTCGTTGTGTTCACCGATGAGTCCCGCTGTGTCCCGCTGTGTCCCCCGCTGTGTCCCGCTGTGTCCCCGCAGTGTCCCCACTGTGTTCCACTGTGTTGTGCTGTGTCCCGTGGTGTCTGCTTTGTCCCCCGCTATGTCCCCCGCTGAGTCCCCGCTGTGTCCCCGCTGTGTCCCGCTGTGTCCTCCCTGTGTCCCCCGGTGTGTCCCGATCTGTCCCCCGCTTTGTCTCCCTTTTTGGCCCCGCTGTGTCCCGCTGTGTCCCGCTGTGTTCCACTCTGTATCCTGTTGTGTCCCCAGCTGTGTACAACTCTGTGTAGCGCTGTGTCCCCGCTGTGTCCCGCTTGTACCGCCGTGTCCCTCTGTGTCCCCCGCTTTGTCCCGCTGTGTCCTGCTGTGTCCCGCTGTATCCCCCGCTGTGTCCGGCTGTGACCCCGCTGTGTCCCGCTGTGTCCCGCTGTGTCACCGCTCTGTCTCCCTGTGTCCCCGCTGTGTCCCCGCTGTGTCCCGCTGTGTCCATGCTGTCCCCCGCTGTGTTCTGCTGTGTCCCGCTGAGTCACCCTGTCCCCTGGTTTTTCCCCGCTGTCCCCCGCTGTGTCCCCCGCTGTGTCCCACTGTGTCCCGATGTGTCCTCGCTGTATCCCCACTGTGTCCCCACTGTGCCCCGCTGTGTCCCCTCTGTGTGACTGCTGTGTCCCGCTGTGTTCCACTGTGTCCTTGGTGTGTCCCCCGCTGTGTCCCGCTGTGTCCCCTGCTGTGTCCCCCACTGTGTTCCGCTCTGTCCCCTGCTGTGTCCCTCTGTATCCCGCTGTGTCCCCCGCTGTGTCCCCACTGTGTCCCGCTCTGTCCCGTTGTGTCCCGCTGTGTCCCTGCTGTGTCCTGCTGTGTCCCCCGCTGTGTCCCGTTGTGTCCCGCTGTGGCCCCCGCTGTGTCACGCTGTGTCTCCGTTGTGTCTTCATGTGTCCTGCTGTGTTCCCGTTGTGTCCCGCTGTGTCCGGCGCTGTGTCCCGTTGTGTCCCCGCTGTGTCTCCTACTGTGTCCCGCTGTGTCCCGCTGTGTCCCGCTGTGTCCTCGCTGTGTCCCCCCCTTGTGTCCTCGCTGTGTCCCCCACTGTGTCCCGCTGTGTCCCGCTGTGTCCCACTGTGTCCCTCTGTGTCCTCGCTGTATCCCCCACTGTTTCCCGCTGTATCCCCGCTGTGTCCCCCGCTGTGTCCCAATGTGTCATCGCGCTGTCCCCAGCTGAGTCACGCGGTGTCCCAGCTGTGTCCCCTGCTGTGTCCCGCTGTATCCCCCCCTCTCTCCCCGCTGTGTCCTGCTTTTTCCCCTTGGTGTCCCCAGCTGTTTCACCGCTATGTCCCCAGCTGTGTCCCGCTGTGTCCCTGCTCTGTCCCACGCTGTGTCCGAGCTCTGTCCCCGCTGTGTCCCGCTGTGTCCCCCGCTGTGCCCCGCTTTTACCCCGATGTCCCCCGCTGTGTGCCCGCTGTGTCCCGCTGTGTTCCGCTGTGTCCACGCTGTCCCCCGCTGTGTTCCGCTGTGTCCCGCTGAGTCCTCCTGTCCCCTGGTGTGTCCCCGGTGTCTCCCGCTGTGGCCCCCGCTGTGTCCCGCTGTGTCCTCGCTGTATCCCCACTGTGTCCTCGCTGTGCCCCGCTGTGTCCCCTCTGTCTTATTGCTGTGTCCCGCTGTGTCCCTCTGTGTCCTTGGTGTGTCCCCCGCTGTGTCCCGCTGTGTCCCAAGCTGTGTCCCAGCTGTGTCACCACTGTGTCCTGCTGTGGCCCGCTGTGTCCCCCTCTGTGTCCGGCTGTGTCCCCCGCTGTGTCCCCGCTGTGTCTCCGTTGTATCCCGCTGTGTCCCGCTGTGTCCACGATGTGTCACGCAGTGTACTGCTGTGTCCCCGTTTCCCTTTGCGTCCCCAGCTGTGTATTCCGCTGTGTCCCGCTGTGTCCTCGCAGTGTTTCCCGCTGTGTAGCGCTGTGTCCCACGCTGTGTCCCGCTGTGTCCCCCCCTGTGTCCTGCTGTGTCCCCCCTGTGTCCCGCTGTGTCCCGCTGTGTCCCGCTGTTTCCCCGCTATGTACCCCGCTGTGTCCCCGCTGTGTTCCACTGTGCCGGCTTTGTCCTGCTGTGTCCTTGCTGTGTCCACCACAGTGTCCCGCTGTGTCCAGCTGTGTACCCGCTGTGTCCCGCTGTGTCCCGCTGTGTCCCCTGCTGTGTCCCGTTGTGTCACAATGTGTCCCGCAGTGTCCCGCTGTGCCCTCGCGGTGTCCCAAATCTGTCCCTCCCTGCATCCCGCGGTGTCAAGCTGTGTCCCCCGATGTGTCCAGCTGTGACCCGATGTGTCCCAACTGTGTCCCCCGCTGTGTCTCGCTGTGTCCCCCGCTGAGTCCCGCTGGGTCCCACGCTGTGACCCACTGTGTGCTGCTGTGTCCCGCTGTGTCCTCCCTGTGTCCCGCTTTGTGTCCCGCTATGTCCCCCCTCATTGTCCCCAGCTGTGTCCCACTGTGTCCCACGCTGTGTCGCGCTGTGTCCCTCTGTGTCCCCCACTGTTTACCGCTGTTCACCCGCTGTGTCCCCCGCTGCGTCCTGATGTGTCCCTGTTGTGTCCCCAGCTGTGTCTCGCTGTGTCCCGCTGTGTCCCCGCTGTTTCCCGCTGTGTCAAGCTGAGTCCCGCTGTGTCCCCCGCTGTGTCCCGAGTGTCCCATCTGCGTCCCGCTGTGTCCCCCACTGTGTCCCGCTGTGTCCCGCTATGTCCTCGCTGTGTCCCCAGCAGTGTCCCGATGTATCCTGCTGTGTCCTGGCTGTGTCCCCGCTGTGTCCCGCTGTGTCCCCCGCTGTGTCCCGCTGTGTTCCCTGCTGTGTCCCGCTGTGTCCCGCTGTGTCCCACTGTGTCCCCTGTGTCCCCGCTGTGTCCCGCTGTGTCCCAATGTGTCCCGCTGTGTCCTCGCTGTGTCCCCGCTTTGTCCTGCCATGTATCCCGCTGTGTCAAGCTGTGTCACCCGATGTGTACCGCTGTGTCCCCCTGTGTCCTCCACAGTGTCCCGCTATGTCCTGATGTGTCCCTGCTCTGTCCCCGCTGTGTTCCCGCTGTGTCCCGCTGTGTCCCGCTGTGACCCCCGCTGTGTCCCGTTGTGTCCCGCTGTGTCCCCTGCTGTGTCTTGCTGTGTCCCCCGCTGTGTCCCACTGTGTCCACCGGTGTGTCCCGATGTGTCCCCGCTGTGTCCTGCTGTGTCCCAGCTGTATCCCCGCTGTGTCCCCCGCAGTGTCCCGCTGTGTACTGCTGTCTCCCGATGTGTCCCGACGTGTCCCGCTGTGTCCCGCTGTTTCCCCGCTTTGTCCCCCGCTGTGTCCCCGCTGTGTCCCACTGTGCCAGATTTGTCCTGCTGTGTGCTTTCTGTGTCCACCACAGTGTCCCGCTGTGTGCAGCTGTGTGACTGCTGTGTCCCTGCTGTGTCCCGCTGTGTCCCGCTGTGTGCCCGCTGTGTCCCCGCTGTGTCCCACTGTGTTCCCTGTGTCCCACTGTGTTCCCCGCTGTGTCCCGCTGTGTCCCGATTTGTCCCTGCTGTGTCCCCCGCTGTGTCTCGCTGTGTCCTGCTGTGTCCCACGCTGTGTCCCGCTGTGTGCCGCTGTGTCCCGCTGTCTCCCCTGCTGTGTACCGATGTGTCCCTGCTGTGGCCTGCTGTGTCCTCACTGTGTCCCTGCTGTGTCCCGCCGTGTATCCCGCTGTGTCAAGCTGTGTCCCCCGATGTGTCCCGCCATGTCCCGCTGTGTCCCCCGATGTGTCCCGCTGTGTCCGCGCTGTGTCACCGATGTCCCCCCCGTGTCCCCCGCTGTGTCCCCCGCTGTGTCCCGTTGTGTCCCCCGCTGTGTAACCCGCTGTGTCCCGCTCTGTCCCCAGTGGTGTCCCTGCAGTGTCCCACTGTGTCCCGCTGTGTCCCGCTGTGTCCTGTTGTGTCCTCGCTGTGTACCCCGCTGTGTTCCCATTGTGTCTCCGCTGTATCCCACTGTGTCCCGCTGTGTTCTCTCTGTGTCCCCCGCTGTGTCCCCATTGTGTCCCCCTGTATTCCACTGTGTCCCGCTGTGTCCTCCCTGTGTCCCCCGCTGTGTCCCGCTATGTCCCCCGCTGTGTCCCCCGCAGTGTCCGGCTATGTCCCGCTGTGTCCTGCTGTGTCCCCCGCTGTGTCCCCCGCTGTGTCCTGCTGTGTCCCGCTGTGTCCCGCTGTGTCCCTTATGTCCCCACTGTGTCCCGCTTTGTCCCGCTGTGTCCTGCTGTGTCCCGCTGTGTCCTCGCTCTGTCCCCGCTGTGTCCTGCGGTGTATCCCGTTGTGTCAAGCTGTGTCCCCCGATTTGTCCGGCTGTGTCCTGATGTGTCCCTGCTCTGTCCCCCGCTGTTTCTCGCTGTGTCCACCGCTGTATCCTGCTGTGTCCCACGCTGTGTCCCGCTGTGTGCCGCTGTGTCCCGCTTGTGCCCGCTGTGACCCGCTGTGTCCCGCTGTGTCCTCGCTCTGTCCCCGCTGTGTCCTGCGTGTATCCCGTTGTGTCAAGCTGTGTCCCCCGATTTGTCCGGCTGTGTCCCGATTTGTCCCTGCTGTGTCCCCCGCTGTGTCTCGCTGTGTCCCCCGCTATGTCCTGCTGTGTCCCATGCTGTGTCTCGCTGTGTGCCGCTGTGTCCCGCTGTGTCCCCTGCTGTGTACCGATGTGTCCCGGCTTTGGCCTGCTGTGTCCCATGCTGTGTCCCGCTGTGTACCGCTGTGTCCCCCACTGTGTCCCACTGTTTACTCGCTGTGTCCCCCTCTGTGTCCTGATGTGTCCCTGTTGTGTCCCCCGCTGTTTCTCGCTGTGTCCCGCTGTGTCCCCACTGTGTCCCGCTGTGTCCCGCTGAGTCCCGCTGTGTCCCCCACTGTGTCCCGATGTGTCCCATCGGTGTCCCGCTGTGTCCCCCACTGTGTCCCGCTGTGTCACGCTATGTCCTCGCTGTGTCCCCCGCAGTGTCACGCTGTCTCCTGCTGTGTCCCCGCTGTGTCCCGCTGTGTCCCCGCTGTGTCCCCGCTGTGTCCCCGCTGTGTCCCCGCTGTGTCCCGCTGTGTCCACCGCTGTGTTCCCTGTTGTGTCCCGCTGTGTCGCGCTGTGTCCCACTGTGTCCTCTGTGTCCCTGCAGTGATTCCGCTGTGTCCCGCTGTGTCCTCGCTGTGTCCCCGCTGTGTCCTGCCATGTATCCTGCTGTGTCAAGCTGTGTCACCCGATGTGTCCCTCTGTGACCCCCTGTGTCCACCGCAGTGTCC
This sequence comes from Dipodomys merriami, assembly GCF_024711535.1. Lineage (NCBI taxonomy): Eukaryota > Metazoa > Chordata > Mammalia > Rodentia > Heteromyidae > Dipodomys > Dipodomys merriami. The sequence continues at coordinate 313,695 of NW_027206489.1, read as the reverse complement.
TGCTATGTCCTGCTGTGTCCCTGCTGTGTCCCCACTGTGTCCCGCTGTGTCCCTCCTGTGTCCCGCTATGTCCCCTGTGTCCCTGCTGTGTCCCGCTGTGTCCCGATGTGTCCCGCTGTGTCCTGTTGTGTCCTCGCTCTGTCCCCGCTGTGTCCTGCGGTGTTTTCCGCTGTGTCAAGCTGTGTCCCCTGATGTGTCCGTCTGTGTCCTGATGTGTCCCTGCTGTGTCCCCCGCTGTGTCTCACTGTGTCCCCTGCTGTGTCCTGCTGTGTCCCACGCTGTGTCCGTCTGTGTGCCGCTGTGTCCTGCTGTGGCCCCCGCTGTGTACCGATGTGTCCCTGCTCTGTCCTGCTGTGTCCCCCGCTGTGTCCCGATGTGTCCCTGCTGTGTCCCGCTGAGTCCCGCTGTGTTCCGATGTGTCCTAGCTGTGTCCCTCTGTATCCCCCACAGTGTCCCGCTGTGTCCCACTGTTTCTCCACTGTGTCCCCCGCTGTGTCCCCGCTTTGTCCCACGTGTCCCGATGTGTCCCGCTATGTCCTCGCTGTGTCCCCCGCAGTGTCCCTCTGTGTCCTGCTGTGTCCTGGCTGTGTCCCCGCTGTGTCATGCTGTGTCCCCGCTGTGTCCCTGCTGTGTCCTGCTTTGTCCCCTGTGTTCCTATGTGTCCCCAGTGTCTCCGCTGTGTCCCACTGTGTCCCGATGTGTCCCGCTGTGTCCTCGATGTGTCCCCGCTGTGTCCTGCCATGTATCCCGCTGTGTCAAGCTGTGTCCCCTGATGTGACCCGCTGTGTCCCCCTGGTCCCCCACTGTGTCCCGCTGTGTCCTGATGTGTCCCCGCTGTGTCCTGCTGTGTCCCAGCTGTATCCCCGCTGTGTCCCACGCTGTGTAACACTGTGTCCCACTGTGTCCCCCACTGTGTCCTGCTGTTTCCCCGCTGTGTCCCCCGCTGTGTCCCCGCTGTGTCCCACTGTGTCCCGCTGTGTCCTGCTCTGTCCTCGCTGTGTACCCCTCAGTGTCCTGCTATGTCCCGCTATGTCCCCGCTGTGTCCCCTCTGTGTCCCGGTGTGTCCCCTCTGTGTCCCCGCTGTGTCCCCGCTGTGTCCTGCTGTGTCACCCGCTGTGTCCCCCGCTGTGTCCCGCTGTGTCCTGATGTGTCCCCGCTGTGTCCTGCTGTGTCCCAGCTGTATCCCCGCTGTGTCCCACGCTGTGTAACACTGTGTCCCACTGTGTCCCCCACTGTGTCCTGCTGTTTCCCCGCTGTGTCCCCCGCTGTGTCCCCGCTGTGTCCCACTGTGTCCCGCTGTGTCCTGCTCTGTCCTCGCTGTGTACCCCTCAGTGTCCTGCTATGTCCCGCTATGTCCCCGCTGTGTCCCCTCTGTGTCCCGGTGTGTCCCCTCTGTGTCCCCGCTGTGTCCCCGCTGTGTCCTGCTGTGTCACCCGCTGTGTCCCCCGCTGTGTCCCGCTTTGTCCCCTGTGTCCCCGCTGTGTCCCTATGTGTGCCGATGTGTCCCGCTGTTTCCCGCCGAATATCTCGCTGTGTCAAGCTGTGTCCCCCGATATGTCCCGCTGTGTCCCGATTTGTCCCTGCTGTGTCCCCCGCTGTGTCTCGCTGTGTCCCCCGCTGTGTCCTGCTGTGTCCCACGCTGTGTCCCGCTGTGTGCTGCTGTGTCCCGCTGTGTCCCCTGCTGTGTACCGATGTGTCCCCGCTGTGGCCTGCTCTGTACCCCGCTGTGTCCCGATCTGTCCCCGAAGTGTCCCGATGTGTTCCGCTGTGTCCCCGCTGTGTCCCGCTGTGTCCCCTGTATCCCCGCTGTGTCCCAATGTGTCCCACGGTGTCCCGCTGTGTCCTCGCTGTGTCTCGACTCTGTCCCTCCCTGCATCCCGCTGTGTCAAGCTGTGTCCCCTGATGTGTCCTGCTGTGACCCGATGTGTCCCAACTGTGTCCCCCGCTGTGTCTCACTGTGTCCCCCTCTGAGTCCCGCTGGGTCCCACGCTGTGACCCGCTGTGTGCCGCGGTGTCCCGCTGTGTCCTCCCTGTGTCCCGCTGTGTCCTGCTATGTCCTCGCTGTGTCCCCTGTAGTGTCCCGATGTGTCTGCTATGTCCTGGCTGTGTCCCCGCTGTGTCCCGCTGTGTCCCCGCTGTGTCCCCGTTGTGTCCCGCTGTGTCCCCCGCTGTGTTCCCTGCTGTGTCCCGCTGTGCCCCGCTGTGTCCCACTGTGTCCCCTGTGTCCCCGCTGTGTCCCGCTGTGTCCCAATGTGTCCCGCTGTGTCCTCGCTGTGTCCCCGCTTTGTCCTGCCATGTATCCCGCTGTGTCAAGCTGTGTCACCCGATGTGTCCCGCTGTGTCCCCCTGTGTCCTCCACAGTGTCCCGCTATGTCCTGATGTGTCCCTGCTCTGTCCCCGCTGTGTCCCCGCTGTTTTCCCGCTGTGTCCCGCTGTGTTCCGCTGTGACCCCCGCTGTGTACCGATGTGTCCCCGCTGTGTCCCCCGCTGTGTCCCGATGTGTCCCCGCTGTGTCCTGCTGTGTCCCAGCTGTATCCCCGCTGTGTCCGCCGCTGTGTTCCGATGTGTCCTAGCTGTGTCCCTCTGTATCCCCCACAGTGTCCCGCTGTGTCCCACTGTTTCTCCACTGTGTCCCCCGCTGTGTCCCCGCTTTGTCCCACGTGTCCCGATGTGTCCCGCTATGTCCTCGCTGTGTCCCCCGCAGTGTCCCTCTGTGTCCTGCTGTGTCCTGGCTGTGTCCCCGCTGTGTCATGCTGTGTCCCCGCTGTGTCCCTGCTGTGTCCTGCTTTGTCCCCTGTGTTCCTATGTGTCCCCAGTGTCTCCGCTGTGTCCCACTGTGTCCCGATGTGTCCCGCTGTGTCCTCGATGTGTCCCCGCTGTGTCCTGCCATGTATCCCGCTGTGTCAAGCTGTGTCCCCTGATGTGACCCGCTGTGTCCCCCTGGTCCCCCACTGTGTCCCGCTGTGTCCTGATGTGTCCCCGCTGTGTCCTGCTGTGTCCCAGCTGTATCCCCACTGTGTCCCACGCTGTGTAACACTGTGTCCCACTGTGTCCCCCACTGTGTCCTGCTGTTTCCCCGCTGTGTCCCCCGCTGTGTCCCCGCTGTGTCCCACTGTGTCCCGCTGTGTCCTGCTCTGTCCTCGCTGTGTACCCCTCAGTGTCCTGCTATGTCCCGCTATGTCCCCGCTGTGTCCCCTCTGTGTCCCGGTGTGTCCCCTCTGTGTCCCCGCTGTGTCCCCGCTGTGTCCTGCTGTGTCACCCGCTGTGTCCCCCGCTGTGTCCCGCTGTGTCCCGCTTTGTCCCCTGTGTCCCCGCTGTGTCCCTATGTGTGCCGATGTGTCCCGCTGTTTCCCGCCGAATATCTCGCTGTGTCAAGCTGTGTCCCCCGATATGTCCCGCTGTGTCCCGATTTGTCCCTGCTGTGTCCCCCGCTGTGTCTCGCTGTGTCCCCCGCTGTGTCCTGCTGTGTCCCACGCTGTGTCCCGCTGTGTGCTGCTGTGTCCCGCTGTGTCCCCTGCTGTGTACCGATGTGTCCCCGCTGTGGCCTGCTCTGTACCCCGCTGTGTCCCGATCTGTCCCCGAAGTGTCCCGATGTGTTCCGCTGTGTCCCCGCTGTGTCCCGCTGTGTCCCGCTGTGTCCCCTGTATCCCCGCTGTGTCCCAATGTGTCCCACGGTGTCCCGCTGTGTCCTCGCTGTGTCTGGACTCTGTCCCTCCCTGCATCCCGCTGTGTCAAGCTGTGTCCCCTGATGTGTCCTGCTGTGACCCGATGTGTCCCAACTGTGTCCCCCGCTGTGTCTCACTGTGTCCCCCTCTGAGTCCCGCTGGGTCCCACGCTGTGACCCGCTGTGTGCCGCGGTGTCCCGCTGTGTCCTCCCTGTGTCCCGCTGTGTCCTGCTATGTCCTCGCTGTGTCCCCTGTAGTGTCCCGATGTGTCTGCTATGTCCTGGCTGTGTCCCCGCTGTGTCCCGCTGTGTCTCCGCTGTGTCCCCGTTGTGTCCCGCTGTGTCCCCCGCTGTGTTCCCTGCTGTGTCCCGCTGTGCCCCGCTGTGCCCCGCTGTGTCCCACTGTGTCCCCTGTGTCCCCGCTGTGTCCCGCTGTGTCCCAATGTGTCCCGCTGTGTCCTCGCTGTGTCCCCGCTTTGTCCTGCCATGTATCCCGCTGTGTCAAGCTGTGTCACCCGATGTGTCCCGCTGTGTCCCCCTGTGTCCTCCACAGTGTCCCGCTATGTCTTGATGTGTCCCTGCTCTGTCCCCGCTGTGTTCCCGCTGTGTCCCGCTGTGTCCCGATTTGTCCCTGCTGTGTCCCCCGCTGTGTCTCGCTGTGTCCTGCTGTGTCCCACGCTGTGTCCCGCTGTGTGCCGCTGTGTCCCGCTGTCTCCCCTGCTGTGTACCGATGTGTCCCCGCTGTGGCCTGCTGTGTCCTCACTGTGTCCCTGCTGTGTCCCGCCGTGTATCCCGCTGTGTCAAGCTGTGTCCCCCGATGTGTCCCGCCATGTCCCGCTGTGTCCCCCGATGTGTCCCGCTGTGTCCGCGCTGTGTCACCGATGTCCCCCCCGTGTCCCCCGCTGTGTCCCCCGCTGTGTCCCGTTGTGTCCCCCGCTGTGTAACCCGCTGTGTCCCGCTCTGTCCCCAGTGGTGTCCCTGCAGTGTCCCACTGTGTCCCGCTGTGTCCCGCTGTGTCCTGTTGTCCTCGCTGTGTACCCCGCTGTGTTCCCATTGTGTCTCCGCTGTATCCCACTGTGTCCCGCTGTGTTCTCTCTGTGTCCCCCGCTGTGTCCCCATTGTGTCCCCCTGTATTCCACTGTGTCCCGCTGTGTCCTCCCTGTGTCCCCCGCTGTGTCCCGCTATGTCCCCCGCTGTGTCCCCCGCAGTGTCCGGCTATGTCCCGCTGTGTCCTGCTGTGTCCCCCGCTGTGTCCCCCGCTGTGTCCTGCTGTGTCCCGCTGTGTCCCGCTGTGTCCCTTATGTCCCCACTGTGTCCCGCTTTGTCCCGCTGTGTCCTGCTGTGTCCCGCTGTGTCCTTGCTCTGTCCCCGCTGTGTCCTGCGGTGTATCCCGTTGTGTCAAGCTGTGTCCCCCGATTTGTCCGGCTGTGTCCTGATGTGTCCCTGCTCTGTCCCCCGCTGTTTCTCGCTGTGTCCACCGCTGTATCCTGCTGTGTCCCACGCTGTGTCCCGCTGTGTGCCGCTGTGTCCCGCTTGTGCCCGCTGTGACCCGCTGTGTCCCGCTGTGTCCCGCTGTGTCCTCGCTCTGTCCCCGCTGTGTCCTGCGTGTATCCCGTTGTGTCAAGCTGTGTCCCCCGATTTGTCCGGCTGTGTCCCGATTTGTCCCTGCTGTGTCCCCCGCTGTGTCTCACTGTGTCCCCCGCTGTGTCCTGCTGTGTCCCATGCTGTGTCTCGCTGTGTGCCGCTGTGTCCCGCTGTGTCCCCTGCTGTGTACCGATGTGTCCCGGCTTTGGCCTGCTGTGTCCTATGCTGTGTCCCGCTGTGTACCGCTGTGTCCCCCACTGTGTCCCACTGTTTACTCGCTGTGTCCCCCTCTGTGTCCTGATGTGTCCCTGTTGTGTCCCCCGCTGTTTCTCGCTGTGTCCCGCTGTGTCCCCACTGTGTCCCGCTGTGTCCCGCTGAGTCCCGCTGTGTCCCCCACTGTGTCCCGATGTGTCCCATCGGTGTCCCGCTGTGTCCCCCACTGTGTCCCGCTGTGTCACGCTATGTCCTCGCTGTGTCCCCCGCAGTGTCACGCTGTCTCCTGCTGTGTCCCCGCTGTGTCCCGCTGTGTCCCCGCTGTGTCCCCGCTGTGTCCCCACTGTGTCCCCGCTGTGTCCCGCTGTGTCCCCCGCTGTGTTCCCTGCTGTGTCCCGCTGTGTCGCGCTGTGTCCCACTGTGTCCTCTGTGTCCCTGCAGTGATTCCGCTGTGTCCCGCTGTGTCCTCGCTGTGTCCCCGCTGTGTCCTGCCATGTATCCTGCTGTGTCAAGCTGTGTCACCCGATGTGTCCCTCTGTGACCCCCTGTGTCCACCGCAGTGTCCTGCTATGTCCTGCTGTGTCCCTGCTGTGTCCCCACTGTGTCCCGCTGTGTCCCTCCTGTGTCCCGCTATGTCCCCTGTGTCCCTGCTGTGTCCCGCTGTGTCCCGATGTGTCCCGCTGTGTCCTGTTGTGTCCTCGCTCTGTCCCCGCTGTGTCCTGCGGTGTTTTCCGCTGTGTCAAGCTGTGTCCCCCGATGTGTCCGTCTGTGTCCTGATGTGTCCCTGCTGTGTCCCCCGCTGTGTCTCACTGTGTCCCCTGCTGTGTCCTGCTGTGTCCCACGCTGTGTCCGTCTGTGTGCCGCTGTGTCCTGCTGTGGCCCCCGCTGTGTACCGATGTGTCCCCGCTCTGTCCTGCTGTGTCCCCCGCTGTGTCCCGATGTGTCCCTGCTGTGTCCCGCTGAGTCCCGCTGTGTTCCGATGTGTCCTAGCTGTGTCCCTCTGTATCCCTCACAGTGTCCCGCTGTGTCCCACTGTTTCTCCACTGTGTCCCCCGCTGTGTCCCCGCTTTGTCCCACGTGTCCCGATGTGTCCCGCTATGTCCTCGCTGTGTCCCCCGCAGTGTCCCTCTGTGTCCTGCTGTGTCCTGGCTGTGTCCCCGCTGTGTCATGCTGTGTCCCCGCTGTGTCCCTGCTGTGTCCTGCTTTGTCCCCTGTGTTCCTATGTGTCCCCAGTGTCTCCGCTGTGTCCCACTGTGTCCCGATGTGTCCCGCTGTGTCCTCGATGTGTCCCCGCTGTGTCCTGCCATGTATCCCGCTGTGTCAAGCTGTGTCCCCTGATGTGACCCGCTGTGTCCCCCTGGTCCCCCACTGTGTCCCGCTGTGTCCTGATGTGTCCCCGCTGTGTCCTGCTGTGTCCCAGCTGTATCCCCGCTGTGTCCCACGCTGTGTAACACTGTGTCCCACTGTGTCCCCCACTGTGTCCTGCTGTTTCCCCGCTGTGTCCCCCGCTGTGTCCCCGCTGTGTCCCACTGTGTCCCGCTGTGTCCTGCTCTGTCCTCGCTGTGTACCCCTCAGTGTCCTGCTATGTCCCGCTATGTCCCCACTGTGTCCCCGCTGTGTCCTGCTGTGTCACCCGCTGTGTCCCCCGCTGTGTCCCGCTGTGTCCCGCTTTGTCCCCTGTGTCCCCGCTGTGTCCCTATGTGTGCCGATGTGTCCCGCTGTTTCCCGCCGAATATCTCGCTGTGTCAAGCTGTGTCCCCCGATATGTCCCGCTGTGTCCCGATTTGTCCCTGCTGTGTCCCCCGCTGTGTCTCGCTGTGTCCCCCGCTGTGTCCTGCTGTGTCCCACGCTGTGTCCCGCTGTGTGCTGCTGTGTCCCGCTGTGTCCCCTGCTGTGTACCGATGTGTCCCCGCTGTGGCCTGCTCTGTACCCCGCTGTGTCCCGATCTGTCCCCGAAGTGTCCCGATGTGTTCCGCTGTGTCCCCGCTGTGTCCCGCTGTGTCCCGCTGTGTCCCCTGTATCCCCGCTGTGTCCCAATGTGTCCCACGGTGTCCCGCTGTGTCCTCGCTGTGTCTCGACTCTGTCCCTCCCTGCATCCCGCTGTGTCAAGCTGTGTCCCCTGATGTGTCCTGCTGTGACCTGATGTGTCCCAACTGTGTCCCCCGCTGTGTCTCACTGTGTCCCCCTCTGAGTCCCGCTGGGTCCCACGCTGTGACCCGCTGTGTGCCGCGGTGTCCCGCTGTGTCCTCCCTGTGTCCCGCTGTGTCCTGCTATGTCCTCGCTGTGTCCCCTGTAGTGTCCCGATGTGTCTGCTATGTCCTGGCTGTGTCCCCGCTGTGTCCCGCTGTGTCCCCGCTGTGTCCCCGTTGTGTCCCGCTGTGTCCCCCGCTGTGTTCCCTGCTGTGTCCCACTGTGTCCCCTGTGTCCCCGCTGTGTCCCGCTGTGTCCCAATGTGTCCCGCTGTGTCCTCGCTGTGTCCCCGCTTTGTCCTGCCATGTATCCCGCTGTGTCAAGCTGTGTCACCCGATGTGTCCCGCTGTGTCCCCCGTGTCCTCCACAGTGTCCCGCTATGTCCTGATGTGTCCCTGCTCTGTCCCCGCTGTGTCCCCGCTGTGTTCCCGCTGTGTCCCGCTGTGTCCCGCTGTGACCCCCGCTGTGTCCCGATGTGTCCCCGCTGTGTCCCCCGCTGTGTCCCGATGTGTCCCCGCTGTGTCCTGCTGTGTCCCAGCTGTATCCCCGCTGTGTCTGCCGCTGTGTCCCGATGTGTCCCCGCTGTGTCCCACGCTGTGTCTCGCTGTGTCCCCCGCTGTGTCCCGCTGTGTCCCACGCTGTGTCCCACTATGTCCTCGCTGTGTCCCCCGCAGTTTCCCGCTGTGTACTGCTGTCTCCCGATGTGTCCCGATGTGTCCCGTTGTGTCCCGATGTGTCCCGCTATGTACCGCTGTGTCCCCCCCTGTGTCCCGCTGTGTCCCGCTGTTTCCCCGCTATGTACCCCGCTGTGTCCCCGCTGTGTTCCACTGTGCCGGCTTTGTCCTGCTGTGTCCTTGCTGTGTCCACCACAGTGTCCCGCTGTGTCCAGCTGTGTACCCGCTGTGTCCCGCTGTGTCCCCTGCTGTGTCCCGTTGTGTCCCAATGTGTCCCGCAGTGTCCCGCTGTGTCCTCGCGGTGTCCCGAATCTGTCCCTCCCTGCATCCCGCGGTGTCAAGCTGTGTCCCCCGATGTGTCCAGCTGTGACCCGATGTGTCCCAACTGTGTCCCCCGCTGTGTCTCGCTGTGTCCCCCGCTGAGTCCCGCTGGGTCCCACGCTGTGACCCACTGTGTGCCGCTGTGTCCCGCTGTGTCCTCCCTGTGTCCCGCTTTGTGTCCCGCTATGTCCCCCCTCATTGTCCCCAGCTGTGTCCCACTGTGTCCCACGCTGTGTCGCGCTGTGTCCCTCTGTGTCCCCCACTGTTTACCGCTGTTCACCCGCTGTGTCCCCCGCTGCGTCCTGATGTGTCCCTGTTGTGTCCCCAGCTGTGTCTCGCTGTGTCCCGCTGTGTCCCCGCTGTTTCCCGCTGTGTCAAGCTGAGTCCCGCTGTGTCCCCCGCTGTGTCCCGAGTGTCCCATCTGCGTCCCGCTGTGTCCCCCACTGTGTCCCGCTGTGTCCCGCTATGTCCTCGCTGTGTCCCCAGCAGTGTCCCGATGTATCCTGCTGTGTCCTGGCTGTGTCCCCGCTGTGTCCCCGCTGTGTCCCCGCTGTGTCCCGCTGTGTCCCCCGCTGTGTTCCCTGCTGTGTCCCGCTGTGTCCCACTGTGTCCCCTGTGTCCCCGCTGTGTCCCGCTGTGTCCCAATGTGTCCCGCTGTGTCCTCGCTGTGTCCCCGCTTTGTCCTGCCATGTATCCCGCTGTGTCAAGCTGTGTCACCCGATGTGTCCCGCTGTGTCCCCCTGTGTCCTCCACAGTGTCCCGCTATGTCCTGATGTGTCCCTGCTCTGTCCCCGCTGTGTTCCCGCTGTGTCCCGCTGTGTCCCGCTGTGACCCCCGCTGTGTCCCGTTGTGTCCCGCTGTGTCCCCTGCTGTGTCTTGCTGTGTCCCCCGCTGTGTCCCACTGTGTCCACCGGTGTGTCCCGATGTGTCCCCGCTGTGTCCTGCTGTGTCCCAGCTGTATCCCCGCTGTGTCCCCCGCAGTGTCCCGCTGTGTACTGCTGTCTCCCGATGTGTCCCGACGTGTCCCGCTGTGTCCCGCTGTTTCCCCGCTTTGTCCCCCGCTGTGTCCCCGCTGTGTCCCACTGTGCCAGATTTGTCCTGCTGTGTGCTTTCTGTGTCCACCACAGTGTCCCGCTGTGTGCAGCTGTGTGACTGCTGTGTCCCTGCTGTGTCCCGCTGTGTCCCGCTGTGTGCCCGCTGTGTCCCCGCTGTGTCCCACTGTGTTCCCTGTGTCCCACTGTGTTCCCCGCTGTGTCCCGCTGTGTCCCGATTTGTCCCTGCTGTGTCCCCCGCTGTGTCTCGCTGTGTCCTGCTGTGTCCCACGCTGTGTCCCGCTGTGTGCCGCTGTGTCCCGCTGTCTCCCCTGCTGTGTACCGATGTGTCCCTGCTGTGGCCTGCTGTGTCCTCACTGTGTCCCTGCTGTGTCCCGCCGTGTATCCCGCTGTGTCAAGCTGTGGCCCCCGCTGTGTCGCGCTGTGTCCCGCTGTGTCCTCGCTGTATCCCCACTGTGTCCCCGCTGTGCCCCGCTGTGTCCCCTCTGTCTTATTGCTGTGTCCCGCTGTGTCCCTCTGTGTCCTTGGTGTGTCCCCCGCTGTGTCCCGCTGTGTCCCACGCTGTGTCCCAGCTGTATCCCCGCTGTGTCCCGTTGTGTCCCTGCTGTGTCCCACGCTGTGTCCCAGCTGTGTCCCCGATGTGTCCCGCTTTGTCCCCCTCTGTGCCCCGTTTTTTCCATGATGTCACCCGCTGTGTCCCCGCTGTGTCCCGCTCTGTCCCGCTGCGTCCCACTGTGTCCCGCTGTGACCCTGCTGTGTCCCGCTGTGTCCCCCGCTCTGTCCTGCTGTGTCCCGCTGTGTCCCCCGCTGAGTCCCTGCTGTGTTACCCCCATGTCCCGCTGTGTCCTCGCTGTTTCCCCTGCTGTATCCAAGCGGTGTCCCGCTGTGTCCTCACTATGTCCCGCTGAGTCCCACTGTGTCTACGATGTGTCATGCAGTGTCCCCGCTGTGTCCCCGCTGTGTCCCCCGCTCTGTCCCCCGCTGTGTTCCGTTGTGTTCACCGATGAGTCTTGCTGTGTCCCGCTGTGTCCCCCGCTCTGTCCCGCTGTGTCCCCGCAGTGTCCCCACTGTGTTCCGCTGTGTTCTGCTGTGTCCCGTGGTGTCCTGCTTTGTCCCCCGCTATGTCCCCCGCTGAGTCCCCGCTTTGTCCCCGCTGTGTGCCGCTGTTTCCCCCGCTGTGTTGCTGGCTGTGTCACCGCTGTTTCCCCCTGTGTTCCGCTGTGTCCTCGCTATGTCCCGCTGTGTCCCGTTGTGTACCTCGCTGTGTCTCCCACTGTGTTCCGCTGTGTTCCGCTGTGTTCCGCTGTGTCCCGTGGTGTCCTGCTTTGTCCCCCGCTATGTCCCCCGCTGATTCCCCGCTGTGTCCCCGCTGTGTCCCGCTGTGTCCTCCCTGTGTCCCCCGAAGTGTTCCCGCTCTGTCCCGCAGTGTCCTCCGCTGTGTCCCGCTGTCCCCCGCTGGGTCCCACTGTGTCCCGCTGTTTCCCCGCAGTGTCCTCCGCTGTGTCACGCAGTGTCCCGCTGTGTACCCGCTGTGTCCCCGCTGTGTCACGCTGTGTCCCCCGCTGTGTCCTGCTGTGTCCCCGCTGTGTCCCGCTGTGTCCTGCTGTGTCCTTACTGTGTCCCCCGCTGTGTCCCGCTGTGTCCTCGCTGTGTACCCCAATGTGCCCCGCTGTGTCCCGCTGTGTCACACTGTGTCCCTCTGTGTCCTCGCTGTATCCCCCACTGTGTCCCGCTGTATCCCCGCTGTGTCCCCCGCTGTGTCCCAATGTGTCATCGCCCTGTCCCCAGCTGAGTAATGCTGTTTCCCCGCTGTGTCCCCCGCTGTATCCCGCTGTGTCCCCCGCTCTCTCCCCGCTCTGTCCCGCTGTGTCCCCGCGCTGTCCCCACCTGTGTCCCCGCTGTGTCCCCAGCTGTGTCCCGCTGTGTCCCTGCTGTGTCCTACGCTGTGTCCCAGCTGTGTCCCCGCTGTGTCCCGCTGTGTCCCCCGCTGTGCCCCGCTTTTTCCACGATGTCACCCGCTGTGTCCCAGCTGTGTCCCGCTGTGTTCCGCTGTGTCCCGCTGTGTCCCCCTGTCCCATGGTGTTTCTCCACTGACCCCACTGTGGCCCCCTCTGTGTCCCGCAGTGTCCCACTGTGTCCTCGCTGTATCCCAAATGTGTCCCCGCTGTGTCCCCTCTGTGTCACTGCTGTGTCCTGCTGTGTCCCGCTGTGTCCTTGGTGTGTCCCCCGCTGTGTCCCGCTGTGTTCCCCGCTGTGTCCCAGCTGTATCCCCGCTGTGTCCCCCGCTGTGTCCTGCTGTGTCCCCGCTGTCCCCCGCTATGTCCACCTGTGTCCCACGCTGTGTCCCCGTTTCCCCAATGTCGCCAGCTGTGTTACCGCTGTGTCCCATGGGGAAGCTGCTGTTTCCCCTCTGTTTAACGCTGTGTCTCCCGCTGTGTCCCGCTGTGTCCTCGCTGTGTCCCCCACTGTGTCCCGCTGTGTCCCGCTGTGTCCCACTGTGTCCGTCTGTGTCCTCGCTGTATCCCCCACTGTGTCCCGCTGTGTCCCCAGCTGTGTCCCCTGCTGTGTCCCGCTGTGTCCTGCTATATTCAGCTGTGTCCCCGCTGTACCCGGTGTGTACCTGCTGTTCCCTGCTATGTACCCCACTGAGTCCCGCTGTGTGCCACTGTGTCCCGTTGTGTCCTTGCTGGGTCCTCCTCTATGTCCCCACTGTGTCCCCCGCTATGTCCCCTTGTGTCCCGCTGTGGCCCCCTCTGTGTCCTGCTGTATCTCCGCTGTGTCCCCGCTGTCTCCCGCTGTGTCCCTGCTGTGTCCCCCCTGTGTCCCGCTGTGTCCCACTGTGTCCCCGCTGTGTCCCCGCTGTGTCCCGCTCTGTCCCGCTGTGTCGCAGCTGTGTCCCCGCTGTGTCCAGCTGTGTCGCGCTGTGTCGTGCTTTGTCCCCTGCTGTGTCCCGCTGTGTCCTGCTGTGTCCCCCACTGTGTCACGCTGTGTCCCCTCTGTGTCCCGCTGTGTCCCGCTGTGTCTCGCTGTGTCCACACTGTGTCCCCGCTGTGTCCCGCTGTGTCCTGCTTTGTCCTCGCTGTGTCCCCCGCTGTGTCCCGCTGTGACCGATCTGTGTCCCGCTGTGTCCCAGCTGTGTCCCCGCTATATCCCCCACTGTGTCCCGCTGTGCTAGCTGCTGTGTCCTGCTGTGTCCCCCGCTGTGTCCCGCTGTGTCCCGCTGTGTCCCCCATTGTGTCCCGCTGTGTTCCCGCTGTGTCCTGCTGTGACCCTGCTGTGTCCCGCTGTGTCCCGCTGTGTCCCCGCTGTGTCCCGCTGTGTCCCTGCTGTGTCCCGATGTGTCCCCCGATGTGTCCCGCTGTGTCCCGCTGTATCCTCGCTGTTTCCCCCCTGTGTCCTGCTGTGTCCCCCGCTGGGTCCCCGCGGTGTCCCGCTGTGTCCTCGCTGTGTTCCGCTGTGTCCCGCTATGTTCTCGCTGTGTCCCCCGCTATGTCCCGCTGTGTCCTTGCTGTGTTCCCCGCTGTGTAGCGCTGTGTCCCCAGCTGTGTCCCGCTGTGTCCCTCTGTGTCCTAGCTGTGTCCCCCGCTGTGTCCCCGCTGTGTCTCCGCTGTATCCCGCTGTGTCCACGATGTGTCACGCAGTGTCCTACTGTTTCCCCGCTGTTTCCCTTTGTTTCCCCAGCTGTGTACCCCACTGTGTCCCACTGTGTCCTCGCTGTGTTTCCCGCTGTGTAGCGCTGTGTCCCCCGCTGTGTCCCGCTCTGTCCCGCTGTGTCCCACTCTGTCCCCGATGTGTCACGCAGTGTTCCGCTGTGTCTCCGCTGTGTCCCGCTGTGTCCCACTGTGTCCACGATGTTTCACTCAGTGTCCCGCTGTGTCCCCGCTTTGTCCCCGCTGTGTTTCGCTGTGTCCCCCGCTCTGTCCCCCACTGTGTTCCGGTGTGTTCACCGATGAGTCCCACTGTGTCCCGCTGTGTCCCCCGCTGTGTCCCGCTGTGTCCCCCGCTGTGTCCCGATCTGTCCCCCGCTGTGTCTCACGCTTTGTCCCCGCTGTGTCCCACTGTGTCCCGCTGTGTCCTGCTGTGTCCCACTCTGTGTCCCGTTGTGTCCCCAGCTGTGCACACCGCTATGTAGCGCTGTGTCCCTGCTGTGTCCTGCTTGTCCCGCTGTGTCCTGCTGTGTCCCGCTGTGTCCCCCGCTGTGTCCTGCTGTGTCCCCGCTGTGTCCCGCTGTGTCCTGCTGTGTCCTTACTGTGTCCCCCGCTGTGTCCCGCTGTGTCCTCGCTGTGTACCCCAATGTGCCCCGCTGTGTCCCGCTGTGTCACACTGTGTCCCTCTGTGTCCTCGCTGTATCCCCCACTGTGTCCCGCTGTATCCCCGCTGTGTCCCCCGCTGTGTCCCAATGTGTCATCGCCCTGTCCCCAGCTGAGTAATGCTGTTTCCCCGCTGTGTCCCCCGCTGTATCCCGCTGTGTCCCCCGCTCTCTCCCCGCTCTGTCCCGCTGTGTCCCCGCGCTGTCCCCACCTGTGTCCCCGCTGTGTCCCCAGCTGTGTCCCGCTGTGTCCCTGCTGTGTCCTACGCTGTGTCCCAGCTGTGTCCCCGCTGTGTCCCGCTGTGTCCCCCGCTGTGCCCCGCTTTTTCCACGATGTCACCCGCTGTGTCCCAGCTGTGTCCCGCTGTGTTCCGCTGTGTCCCGCTGTGTCCCCCTGTCCCATGGTGTTTCTCCACTGACCCCACTGTGGCCCCCTCTGTGTCCCGCAGTGTCCCACTGTGTCCTCGCTGTATCCCAAATGTGTCCCCGCTGTGTCCCCTCTGTGTCACTGCTGTGTCCTGCTGTGTCCCGCTGTGTCCTTGGTGTGTCCCCCGCTGTGTCCCGCTGTGTTCCCCGCTGTGTCCCAGCTGTATCCCCGCTGTGTCCCCCGCTGTGTCCTGCTGTGTCCCCGCTGTCCCCCGCTATGTCCACCTGTGTCCCACGCTGTGTCCCCGTTTCCCCAATGTCGCCAGCTGTGTTACCGCTGTGTCCCATGGGGAAGCTGCTGTTTCCCCTCTGTTTAACGCTGTGTCTCCCGCTGTGTCCCGCTGTGTCCTCGCTGTGTCCCCCACTGTGTCCCGCTGTGTCCCGCTGTGTCCCACTGTGTCCGTCTGTGTCCTCGCTGTATCCCCCACTGTGTCCCGCTGTGTCCCCAGCTGTGTCCCCTGCTGTGTCCCGCTGTGTCCTGCTATATTCAGCTGTGTCCCCGCTGTACCCGGTGTGTACCTGCTGTTCCCTGCTATGTACCCCACTGAGTCCCGCTGTGTGCCACTGTGTCCCGTTGTGTCCTTGCTGGGTCCTCCTCTATGTCCCCACTGTGTCCCCCGCTATGTCCCCTTGTGTCCCGCTGTGGCCCCCTCTGTGTCCTGCTGTATCTCCGCTGTGTCCCCGCTGTCTCCCGCTGTGTCCCTGCTGTGTCCCCCCTGTGTCCCGCTGTGTCCCACTGTGTCCCCGCTGTGTCCCCGCTGTGTCCCGCTCTGTCCCGCTGTGTCGCAGCTGTGTCCCCGCTGTGTCCAGCTGTGTCGCGCTGTGTCGTGCTTTGTCCCCTGCTGTGTCCCGCTGTGTCCTGCTGTGTCCCCCACTGTGTCACGCTGTGTCCCCTCTGTGTCCCGCTGTGTCCCGCTGTGTCTCGCTGTGTCCACACTGTGTCCCCGCTGTGTCCCGCTGTGTCCTGCTTTGTCTTGGCTGTGTCCCCCGCTGTGTCCCGCTGTGACCGATCTGTGTCCCGCTGTGTCCCAGCTGTGTCCCCGCTATATCCCCCACTGTGTCCCGCTGTGCTAGCTGCTGTGTCCTGCTGTGTCCCCCGCTGTGTCCCGCTGTGTCCCGCTGTGTCCCCCATTGTGTCCCGCTGTGTTCCCGCTGTGTCCTGCTGTGACCCTGCTGTGTCCCGCTGTGTCCCGCTGTGTCCCCGCTGTGTCCCGCTGTGTCCCTGCTGTGTCCCGATGTGTCCCCCGATGTGTCCCGCTGTGTCCCGCTGTATCCTCGCTGTTTCCCCCCTGTGTCCTGCTGTGTCCCCCGCTGGGTCCCCGCGGTGTCCCGCTGTGTCCTCGCTGTGTTCCGCTGTGTCCCGCTATGTTCTCGCTGTGTCCCCCGCTATGTCCCGCTGTGTCCTTGCTGTGTTCCCCGCTGTGTAGCGCTGTGTCCCCAGCTGTGTCCCGCTGTGTCCCTCTGTGTCCTAGCTGTGTCCCCCGCTGTGTCCCCGCTGTGTCTCCGCTGTATCCCGCTGTGTCCACGATGTGTCACGCAGTGTCCTACTGTTTCCCCGCTGTTTCCCTTTGTTTCCCCAGCTGTGTACCCCACTGTGTCCCACTGTGTCCTCGCTGTGTTTCCCGCTGTGTAGCGCTGTGTCCCCCGCTGTGTCCCGCTCTGTCCCGCTGTGTCCCACTCTGTCCCCGATGTGTCACGCAGTGTTCCGCTGTGTCTCCGCTGTGTCCCGCTGTGTCCCACTGTGTCCACGATGTTTCACTCAGTGTCCCGCTGTGTCCCCGCTTTGTCCCCGCTGTGTTTCGCTGTGTCCCCCGCTCTGTCCCCCACTGTGTTCCGGTGTGTTCACCGATGAGTCCCACTGTGTCCCGCTGTGTCCCCCGCTGTGTCCCGCTGTGTCCCCCGCTGTGTCCCGATCTGTCCCCCGCTGTGTCTCACGCTTTGTCCCCGCTGTGTCCCACTGTGTCCCGCTGTGTCCTGCTGTGTCCCACTCTGTGTCCCGTTGTGTCCCCAGCTGTGCACACCGCTATGTAGCGCTGTGTCCCTGCTGTGTCCTGCTTGTCCCGCTGTGTCCTGCTGTGTCCCGCTGTGTCCCCCGCTGTGGCTGGCTGTGACCCTGCTGTGTCCCGCTTTGTCCCGCTGTGTCCTCTGCTGTGTCCCTCGCTGTGTCACCGCTGTTTCCCCCTGTGTTCCCCTGTGTTCTGCTCTGTCCCGTGGTGTCCTTCTTTGTCCCCCGCTATGTCCCCCGCTGATTCCCCGCTGTGTCCCGCTGTGTCCTCCCTGTGTCCCCCGCTGTGTCCCCCGCTCTGGCTGCAGGGTCCCCCGCTGTGTCCCACTGTGTCTCGCTGTTTCCCCCTGTGTCCTCCGCTGTGTCCCGCTGTGTCCTCGCTGTGTCACCAGCTGTGTCCCCCGCTGTGTCCCGCTGTGTCCCCGCTTTGCCCCCACTGTGTCCCTCTGTGTCCCAGCTGTGTTTCGCTGTGTCCCCCGCTGTGTCCCGCTGTGTCCGGCTGAGTCCCATTCTGTGTCCCTGCTGTGACCGCTGTGTCCCACTGTGTCCCGCTGTATCCAGCTGTGTCACCCGCTGTGTCCCCCGCTGTTTCCCTGTTGTTTCCCCGCTGTGTTCCGTTGTGTCCTCGCTGTGTCCCCCGCTGTGTCCTGCAGTGTCCCTGGCTGTGTCCCCCGCTGTGTCCCACTGTGTCCTCACTGTGTCCCCCTCTGTGTCCCGCTGTGTCCCGCTGTGTCCACGATGTGTCACACAGTGTCCTGCTGTGTCCCCGCTGTTTCCCTTTGTGTCCCCAGCTGTGTACCCTGCACTGTCCCGCTGTGTCCCCTGCTGTGTCCCATTGTGTCCTGCTGTGTCCCCCGCTGTGTCCCGCTGTGTCCCGCTGTGTCCCCCATTGTGTCCCGCTGTGTTCCCGCTGTGTCCTGCTGTGACCCTGCTGTGTCCCGCTGTGTCCCGCTGTGTCCCCGCTGTGTCCCGCTGTGTCCCTGCTGTGTCCCGATGTGTCCCCCGATGTGTCCCGCTGTGTCCCGCTGTATCCTCGCTGTTTCCCCCCTGTGTCCTGCTGTGTCCCCCGCTGGGTCCCCGCGGTGTCCCGCTGTGTCCTCGCTGTGTTCCGCTGTGTCCCGCTATGTTCTCGCTGTGTCCCCCGCTATGTCCCGCTGTGTCCTTGCTGTGTTCCCCGCTGTGTAGCGCTGTGTCCCCAGCTGTGTCCCGCTGTGTCCCTCTGTGTCCTAGCTGTGTCCCCCGCTGTGTCCCCGCTGTGTCTCCGCTGTATCCCGCTGTGTCCACGATGTGTCACGCAGTGTCCTACTGTTTCCCCGCTGTTTCCCTTTGTTTCCCCAGCTGTGTACCCCACTGTGTCCCACTGTGTCCTCGCTGTGTTTCCCGCTGTGTAGCGCTGTGTCCCCCGCTGTGTCCCGCTCTGTCCCGCTGTGTCCCACTCTGTCCCCGATGTGTCACGCAGTGTTCCGCTGTGTCTCCGCTGTGTCCCGCTGTGTCCCACTGTGTCCACGATGTTTCACTCAGTGTCCCGCTGTGTCCCCGCTTTGTCCCCGCTGTGTTTCGCTGTGTCCCCCGCTCTGTCCCCCACTGTGTTCCGGTGTGTTCACCGATGAGTCCCACTGTGTCCCGCTGTGTCCCCCGCTGTGTCCCGCTGTGTCCCCCGCTGTGTCCCGATCTGTCCCCCGCTGTGTCTCACGCTTTGTCCCCGCTGTGTCCCACTGTGTCCCGCTGTGTCCTGCTGTGTCCCACTCTGTGTCCCGTTGTGTCCCCAGCTGTGCACACCGCTATGTAGCGCTGTGTCCCTGCTGTGTCCTGCTTGTCCCGCTGTGTCCTGCTGTGTCCCGCTGTGTCCCCCGCTGTGGCTGGCTGTGACCCTGCTGTGTCCCGCTTTGTCCCGCTGTGTCCTCTGCTGTGTCCCTCGCTGTGTCACCGCTGTTTCCCCCTGTGTTCCCCTGTGTTCTGCTCTGTCCCGTGGTGTCCTTCTTTGTCCCCCGCTATGTCCCCCGCTGATTCCCCGCTGTGTCCCGCTGTGTCCTCCCTGTGTCCCCCGCTGTGTCCCCCGCTCTGGCTGCAGGGTCCCCCGCTGTGTCCCACTGTGTCTCGCTGTTTCCCCCTGTGTCCTCCGCTGTGTCCCGCTGTGTCCTCGCTGTGTCACCCGCTGTGTCCCCCGCTGTGTCCCGCTGTGTCCCCGCTTTGCCCCCACTGTGTCCCTCTGTGTCCCAGCTGTGTTTCGCTGTGTCCCCCGCTGTGTCCCGCTGTGTCCGGCTGAGTCCCATTCTGTGTCCCTGCTGTGACCGCTGTGTCCCACTGTGTCCCGCTGTATCCAGCTGTGTCACCCGCTGTGTCCCCCGCTGTTTCCCTGTTGTTTCCCCGCTGTGTTCCGTTGTGTCCTCGCTGTGTCCCCCGCTGTGTCCTGCAGTGTCCCTGGCTGTGTCCCCCGCTGTGTCCCACTGTGTCCTCACTGTGTCCCCCTCTGTGTCCCGCTGTGTCCCGCTGTGTCCACGATGTGTCACACAGTGTCCTGCTGTGTCCCCGCTGTTTCCCTTTGTGTCCCCAGCTGTGTACCCTGCACTGTCCCGCTGTGTCCCCTGCTGTGTCCCATTGTGTCCTGCTGTGTCCCCCGCTGTGTCCCGCTGTGTCCCGCTGTGTCCCCCATTGTGTCCCGCTGTGTTCCCGCTGTGTCCTGCTGTGACCCTGCTGTGTCCCGCTGTGTCCCGCTGTGTCCCCGCTGTGTCCCGCTGTGTCCCTGCTGTGTCCCGATGTGTCCCCCGATGTGTCCCGCTGTGTCCCGCTGTATCCTCGCTGTTTCCCCCCTGTGTCCTGCTGTGTCCCCCGCTGGGTCCCCGCGGTGTCCCGCTGTGTCCTCGCTGTGTTCCGCTGTGTCCCGCTATGTTCTCGCTGTGTCCCCCGCTATGTCCCGCTGTGTCCTTGCTGTGTTCCCCGCTGTGTAGCGCTGTGTCCCCAGCTGTGTCCCGCTGTGTCCCTCTGTGTCCTAGCTGTGTCCCCCGCTGTGTCCCCGCTGTGTCTCCGCTGTATCCCGCTGTGTCCACGATGTGTCACGCAGTGTCCTACTGTTTCCCCGCTGTTTCCCTTTGTTTCCCCAGCTGTGTACCCCACTGTGTCCCACTGTGTCCTCGCTGTGTTTCCCGCTGTGTAGCGCTGTGTCCCCCGCTGTGTCCCGCTCTGTCCCGCTGTGTCCCACTCTGTCCCCGATGTGTCACGCAGTGTTCCGCTGTGTCTCCGCTGTGTCCCGCTGTGTCCCACTGTGTCCACGATGTTTCACTCAGTGTCCCGCTGTGTCCCCGCTTTGTCCCCGCTGTGTTTCGCTGTGTCCCCCGCTCTGTCCCCCACTGTGTTCCGGTGTGTTCACCGATGAGTCCCACTGTGTCCCGCTGTGTCCCCCGCTGTGTCCCGCTGTGTCCCCCGCTGTGTCCCGATCTGTCCCCCGCTGTGTCTCACGCTTTGTCCCCGCTGTGTCCCACTGTGTCCCGCTGTGTCCTGCTGTGTCCCACTCTGTGTCCCGTTGTGTCCCCAGCTGTGCACACCGCTATGTAGCGCTGTGTCCCTGCTGTGTCCTGCTTGTCCCGCTGTGTCCTGCTGTGTCCCGCTGTGTCCCCCGCTGTGGCTGGCTGTGACCCTGCTGTGTCCCGCTTTGTCCCGCTGTGTCCTCTGCTGTGTCCCTCGCTGTGTCACCGCTGTTTCCCCCTGTGTTCCCCTGTGTTCTGCTCTGTCCCGTGGTGTCCTTCTTTGTCCCCCGCTATGTCCCCCGCTGATTCCCCGCTGTGTCCCGCTGTGTCCTCCCTGTGTCCCCCGCTGTGTCCCCCGCTCTGGCTGCAGGGTCCCCCGCTGTGTCCCACTGTGTCTCGCTGTTTCCCCCTGTGTCCTCCGCTGTGTCCCGCTGTGTCCTCGCTGTGTCACCCGCTGTGTCCCCCGCTGTGTCCCGCTGTGTCCCCGCTTTGCCCCCACTGTGTCCCTCTGTGTCCCAGCTGTGTTTCGCTGTGTCCCCCGCTGTGTCCCGCTGTGTCCGGCTGAGTCCCATTCTGTGTCCCTGCTGTGACCGCTGTGTCCCACTGTGTCCCGCTGTATCCAGCTGTGTCACCCGCTGTGTCCCCCGCTGTTTCCCTGTTGTTTCCCCGCTGTGTTCCGTTGTGTCCTCGCTGTGTCCCCCGCTGTGTCCTGCAGTGTCCCTGGCTGTGTCCCCCGCTGTGTCCCACTGTGTCCTCACTGTGTCCCCCTCTGTGTCCCGCTGTGTCCCGCTGTGTCCACGATGTGTCACACAGTGTCCTGCTGTGTCCCCGCTGTTTCCCTTTGTGTCCCCAGCTGTGTACCCTGCACTGTCCCGCTGTGTCCCCTGCTGTGTCCCATTGTGTCCTGCTGTGTCTCCCGCTGTGTCCCTGCTGTGTCCGCTCTGTGTCCCGCTGTGTTCATCTGTGTCCCTTTGTGTCACCCGCTGTGTTCCCGGCTGTGTCCCTGCTGTGTCCCCGCTATGTCCCGCTGTGTCCCGCTGTGTCCCCCGCTGTGTCCCCACGGTGTCCTGCTGTGTCCTCGCTGTGTTCTGCTGTGTCCCGCTGTGTTCTCACTGTGTCCCCCGCTGGGTCCCGCTGTGTCCTCGCTGTGTTCCCTGCTGTGTCGCGCTGTGTCCCCCGCTGTGTCCCACTGTGTCCCGCTGTGTCCTCGCTGTGTCACCCGCTGTGTCCCCGCTGTGTCTCCGCTGTGTCCCGCTGTGTCCTGCTGTGTCCACGATGTTTCACACAGTGTCCTGCTGTGTCTCCGCTATTTCCCTTTGTGTCACCAGCTGTGTACCCCGCTGTGTCCCGCTGTGTCCTCGCTGTGTTTCCTGCTGTGTAGTGCTGTGTCCCACTGTGTCTCGCTGTTTCCCCCTGTGTCCTCCGCTGTGTCCCGCTGTGTCCTCCCTGTGTCTCCCTCTGTGTCCCGCTCTATCCCCCGCTGTGATTCCCTCTTTGTCCCAGCTGTGTCCCGCTGTGTCCCGCTGTGTCCCCTACTGTGTCCCGCTGTGTCCCCGCTGTGTCCTGCTGTGTCCCCGCTGTCCCTCACTGTTTCCCGTTGTGTCCCCGCTGTGTCCTGCTGTGTCCTGCTGTGTCCCGCTGTGTCCCCGCTATGTCCCGCTGTGTCCCCGCTATGTCCCCGCTTTGTCCCCCACTGTGTCCCGCTTGTCCCGCTGTGTCCCGCTGTGTCCCCCGCTTTGTCCCGCTGTGTCCTGCTGTGTCCCCCGCTGTGTCCGGCTGTGACCCAGCTGTGTCCCGCTGTGTCACCGCTGTGTCCCCCTGTGTTCCGCTGTGTCCTCGCTGTGTCCCGCTGTGTCCCGCTATGTAACTCGCTGTGTCCACATCTGTGTTCCGCTGTGTTCCCTTGTGTCCCGTGGTGTCCTGCTTTGTCCCCCGCTATGTCCCCCGCTCAGTCCCCACTGTATTCCCGCTGTGTCCCGCTGTGTCCCGCGCTGTGTCCCTCGCTGTGTCACCGCTGTGTCCCCCTGTGTTCCGCTGTGTGCTCGCTGTGTCCCGCTGTGTCCTGCTGTGTACCTCGCTGTGTCCCCCTCTGTGTTCCGCTGTGTTCCGTTGTGTCGCGTGGTGTCCTGCTTTGTCCCCCACTATGTCCCCCGCTGAGTCCCCACTGTGTCCCCGCTGTGTCCCCCGTGTCCTCCCTGTGTCCCCCGCTGTGTTTCCTCCTCTGTCCCGCAGTGTCCCCCGCTGTGTCCTACTTTGTCCCGCTGTTTCCCCGCTGTGTCCTGCGCTGTGTCCCGCTGTCCCCCGCTGTGTCCCACCGTGTCCCGCTGTTTCCCCGCTGTGTCCTCCGCTGTGTCACGCAGTGTCCCGCTGTGTACCCGTTGTGTCCCCAGCTGTGTCCCGCTGTGTCCCCGTAGTGTCCCCGCTGTGTCCCACTGTGTCCCGTGGTGTCCCGATTTGTCCCATGCTGTATCCACCGCTGAGTCCCCGCTTTGTCCTTCCTGTGTCCCGCTGTGTCCCGCTGTGTTCCCCGCTATGTCCCCTTGTGTCCCCAGCTGTGTACACTGCTTTGTCCCGCTGTGTCCCCGCTGTATCGAAGCTGTGTCTCTCTGGGTCCCGCTGTGTTCTCGCTGTGTCCCACGCTGTGTCCTCTGCTGTGTCCCCCGCTGTGTCCCGCTGTGTCCCGCTGTGTTCCGCTGTGTCCCCGCTGTGCCCCGCTGTGTCCCACTGTGTCCCACTGTGTCCCACTGTGTCCCGCACTGTATCCCGCTGTATCCCCCTGTGTCCTCGCTGGTTCCCCTGCTGTGTCCGCTGTGTCCCCCATTGTGTCCCCTCGGTGTCGCACTGTGTGCACGCTGTGTTCCGCTGTGTCCCGCTGTGTTCTCGCTGTGTCCCCCGCTGTGTCCCGCTGTGTCCTCGCTGTGTTCCCCGCTGTGTAGCGCTTTGTCCCCCCCTGTGTCCCGCTGTGTCCCGCTGTGTTCTCGCTATGTCCCCCGCTGTGTCCCCCGTTGTGTCTTCCCTGTGTCCACGTTGTGTCACGCAGTGTCCTGCTGTGTCTGTGCTGTTTCCCTTTGTGTCCCCAGATGTGTACCCCGCTGTGTCCCGCTGTGTCTTCGCTGTGTCCACGATGTGTCACGCAGTGTCCTGCTGTGTCTCCGCTGTTTCCCTTTGTGTCCCCAGCTGTGTACCCCGCTGTGTCCCACTGTGTCCTCGCTGTGTTTCCTGCTGTGTAGCGCTGTGTCCCCCACTGTGTCCCGCTGTGTCCCGCTGTGTGCCGTTGTGTCCCCGATGTGTCACGCAGTGTATCTCTGTGTTCCCGCTGTGTCACGCTGTATACCACGCTGTGTCCAGCTGAGTCACTGCTGTGTCCCCGCTCTGTCCCCACTATGTCCTGGTGTGTCCTGATGTGTCCACGGCTGTGTCCCCCGCTGTGTCCCCCTGTGTCCCCCGCTGTGTCCCCACGGTGTCCCGCTGTGTCCTCGCTGTGTTCCGCTGTGTCCCGCTGTGTTCTCGCTGTGTCCCCTGCTGGGTCCCGCTGTGTCCTCGCTGTGTTTCCCGCTGTGTAGCGCTGTGTCCCCCGCTGTGTCCCGCTTTGTCCTCGCTGTGTCCACCTCTGTGTCCTCGCTGTGTCTCCGCTGTGTCCCGCTGTGTCCTGCTGTGTCCACGATGTGTCACACAGTGTCCTGCTGTATCTCCGCTGTTTCCCTTTGTGTCCCCAGCTCTGTACCCCGCTGTGTCCCGCTGTGTCCTCGCTGTGTTTCCCGCTGTGTAGCACTGTGTCCCCCGCTGTGTCCACCTGTGTGCCCGATGTGTCACGCAGTGTCCCGCTGTTTCCCCGCTGTGTCCCCGCTGTGTCACGCTGTATACCACGCTGTGTCCAGCTGAGTCCCCGCTGTGTCCCGCTGTGTCCCCCGCTCTGTCCCCCGCTGTGTTCTGTTGTGTTCACCAATGAGTCCCGCAGTGTCCCCCGCTGTGTCCCGCTGTGTTCCCGCAGTGTCCCCACTGTGTTCCGCTGTGTTCCGCTGTGTCCCGTGGTGTCCTGCTTTGTCCCCCGCTATGTCCCCCGCTGAGTCCCCGCTGTGTCCACGCTGTACCCCGCTGTGTCCTCCCTGTGTCCCGCGCTGTGTCCCGCTCTGTCCCCCGCTGTGTCTCCCGCTTTGTCCCAGCTGTGTCCCGCTGTGTCCAACACTGTGTCTCATTGTGTCCACAGCTGTGTTCACCGCTTTGTCCTGCTGTCTCCACTATGTCCCGCTGTGTCCCGCTGTGTCCCCCGCTTTGTCCCGCTGTGTCCCGCTGTGTCCTCCCTTTTTCCCCCGTTGTATCCCGCTGTGTCCCGCTGTGTCCCCCTGTGTCCCCGCTGCGTCCCCGCTGTGTCCCTCTGTGACCCGCTGTGTCCTGCTGTGTCCCGCACTGTGTCCCGCTGTGTCCCGCTGTGTCCCCCACTGTGTCCCGCTGTGTCCCCGCTGTGTCCTGCTTTGTCCCCGCTGTGTCCCGCTGTGTCCCGCTGTGTCCCGCTGTGTCCTCGCTGTGTCCCCGCTGTGTCCCGCTGTGTCCTCCCTGTGTCCCCCGCTGAGTCCCGCTGTGTCCCGCAGTGTCCTCGCTGTTTCCCCCGCTGTGTCCCGCTGTGTCCCCCGCTGTGTCCCCGTGGTGTCCCGCTGTGTCCTCTCTCTGTTCCACTGTGTCCCGCTGTGTTCTAGCTGTGTCGCTCGCTATGTCCCGTTGTGTCCTCCTTGTGTTTCCCGCTGTGTAGCGCTGTGTTCCGCTGTGTCCCGCTGTGTCCCGCTGTGTCCCGCTGTGTCCCCGATGTGTCACGCAGTGTCCCGCTGTGTCCCCGTGGTGTCACGCTGTATACCACGCTGTGTCCAGCTGAGTCCCCGCTGTGTCCCGCTGTGTCCCCCGCTATGTCCCCCGCTGTGTTCCGTTGTGTTCACCGATGAGTCCCGCTGTGTCCCCGCAGTGTCCCCACTGTGTTCCGCTGTGTTCTGCTGGGGCCCGTGGTGTCCTGCTTTGTTCCCTGCTATGTCCCTCGCTGAGTCCCTTCTATGTCCCCTCTGTTTCCCGCTGTGTCCTCCCTGTGTGCCCCGCTGTGTCCCAGTCTGTACCCCACTGTGTCTCACGCTTTGTCCCCGCTGTGTCCCGCTGTGTCCTGCTGTGTCCTACTCTGTGTCCCGTTGTGTCCCCAGCTGTGTTCACTGCTTTTTCCTGCTGTGTCCGCGCTGCGTCCCGCTGTGTCCCACTCTGTCCCCCGCTTTGTTCCGCTGTGTCCTGCTGTGTCCCGCTGTGCCCCCGGCTGTGTCCCGCTGTGACCCCGCTGTGTCCCGCTCTGTCCCAGCTGTGTCCCGCTGTGCTCCCCGCTGTGTCCCCGCTGTGTCTTTCGCTGTGTCCCGCTGTGTCCCGCTGGGTCTCGCTGTGTCCCCGCTGTGTTCTGTTGTGTCCCCGCTGTGTCCCGCTGTGTCTCTTCTGTGTCCTGCTGTGTCCCGCTGTGTCCACGATGTATCACGCAGTATCCTGCTGTGTCTCCGCTGTTTCTCTTTGTGTCCTCAGCTGTGTACCCCGCTGTGTCCCGCTGTGTCCTCGCTGTGTTTCCCGCTGTGTAGCGCTGTGTCTCCCGCTGTGTCCCGCTGTGTCCCGCTGTGTCCCCCATGTGTCACGCAGTGTCCCGCTGTTTCCCCGCTGTGTCCCTGCTGTGTCACGCTGTATACCACGCTGTGTTCAGCTGAGTCCCCGCTGTGTCCCGCTGTGTCCCCCGCTCTGTCCCCCGCTGTGTTCCGTTGTCTTCACCAATGAGTCCCGCTGTGTCCCCCGCTGTGTCCCGCTGTGTCCCCGCAGTGTCCCCACTCTGTTTCCCTGTGTTCTGCTGTGTCCCGTGGTGTCCTGCTTTGTCCCCCGCTATGTCCCGGGCTGAGTCCCCGCTGTGTCCCCGCTGTGTGCCGCTGTGTCCCCTGCTGTGTCGCTCGCTGTGTCACCGATGTGTCCCACTGTGTTAATCTGTGTCCTCGCTGTGTCCCGCTGTGTCCCGCTGTGTACCTCTCTGTGTCCCCCACTGTGTTCCGCTGTGTTCCGCTGTGTCCCGTGGTGTCCTGCTTTGCCCCCGCTATGTCCCCCGCTGAGTCCCCGCTGTGTCCCCGCTGTGTCCCGCTGTGTCCTCCCTGTGTCCCCCGAAGTGTTCCCCGCTCTTTCCCGCAGTGTCCCCCGCTGTGTCCCACTGTGTCCCGCTGTTTCCCCGCTGTGTCCTCCGCTGTGTCCCGCTGTCCCCCGCTGGGTCCCACTGTGTCCCGCTGTTTCCCCGCAGTGTCCTCCGCTGTGTCACGCAGTGTCCCGCTGTGTACCCGCTGTGTCCCAGCTGTGTCATGCTGTGTCCCCCGCTGTGTCCTGCTGTGTCCCCGCTGTGTCCCGTTGTGTCCTGCTGTGTCCTCACTGTGTCCCCTGCTGTGTCCCGCTGTGTCCTCCCTGTGGACCCCAATGTGTCCCGCTGTGTCCCGCTGTGTCCCACTGTGTCCCTCTGTGTCCTCGCTGTAACCCCCACTGTGTCCTGCTGAATCCCCGCTGTGTCCCCCGCTGTGTCCCAATGTGTCATCGTGCTGTCCCCAGCTGAGTAACGCTGTGCCCCCGCTGTGTCCCCCGCTGTATCCCGCTGTGTCCCCCGCTCTCTCCCCGCTGTGTCCCGCTGTGTCCCCGTGCTGTACCCACCTGTGTCCCCACTGTGTCCCCAGCTGTGTCCCGCTGTGTCCCTGCTGTGTCCCACGCTGTGTCCCAGCTGTGTCCCCGCTGTTTCCCACTGTGTCCCCCGCTGTGCCCCGCTTTTTCCACGATGTCACCCGCTGTGTCCCCGCTGTGTCCCGCTGTGTTCCGCTGTGTCCCGCTGAGTCCCCCTGTCCCATGGTGTGTTTCCGCTGTCCCCCACTGTGGCCCCTGCTGTGTCTCGCTGTGTCCCGCTGTGTCCTCGCTGTATCCCAACTGTGTCCCCGCTCTGTCTCGCTGTTTCCCGCTGTGTCCTCGCTGTGTCCCGCTGTGTCCCACTGTGTCCGTCTTTGTCCTCGCTGTATCCCCCACTGTGTCCCGCTGTGTCCCCAGCTGTGTCCCCTTCTGTGTCCCGCTGTGTCCCGCTATGTTCAGCTGTGTCCTCACTGTGTCCCCCGCTGTGTCCCAACTGAGTCCCACGTTGTATCCCGCTGTGTCTCCGCTGTGTGCCCGCTGTGTCCCGCTGTGTTCCGCTGTGTCCCCGCTGTGTGCTGCTGTGTCCCCGCTGTGTCCCCGCTGTGTTCCGCTGTGTCTCCTGCTGTGTCCCACTGTGTCCCGCTGTGTCCACGCTGTGTCCCCGCTGTGTCCAGCTGAGTCCCACTGTGTCCCGCGGTGTACACGCTATGTCCCGCTGTGTCCCCACTGTGTCCTTCTGTGTCCCGCTGTGTCCCCGCTGTGTCCCACTGTGTCCCCGCTCTGTCCTTCTGTGTCCCTGCTATGTCCCCCGCTGTGTCTCCCGCTCTGTGTTCCACGGTATCCTGCTGTGTCCCCCGCTGGGTCCTCCGCTATGTCCCGATGTGTCCCTGCTGTGTCTCGCTGTGTCCTGCTGTGTCCCCCTCTGTGGCCCGTTGTGTCCCCCGCTGTGTCCCCCGCTCTGTCTCCTCTGTCTCCCGCTGTGTCCCCGCTGTCCCAGGCTGTGTCTCCGCTGTATCCTGCTGTGTCCCGCTTTGTCCCAGCTGTGTCCCCGCTGTCTCCTACTGTATACAGCTGTGTCCCCCGCTGTGTTCCCTGCTGTGTCTCGGCTGTGTCCCCGCTGTGTCCCGCTGTGTCCCCCGCTGTGACCCGCTTTTTCCACGATGTCACCCGCTGGGTCCCCGCTGGGTCCCGCTCTGTCCCTCTGCGTCCCACTGTGTCCCACTGTGACCCTGCTGTGTCCCGCTGTGTCCCGCTGTTTCCCCTGCTGTGTCCCGTTATGTCCCGCTGTGGCCCCCGCTGTGTCCCGCTGTGTCTCCTCTGTGTCTTCATGTGTCCCGCTATGTTGTCGTTGTGTCCCGCTCTGTCTGGCGCTTTGTCTCGTTGTGTCCCCGCTGTGTCTCCTGCTGTGTCCCGCTGTGTCCCGCTGTGTCCAGCTGTGTCCCCGCTGTGTCTTGCTGTGTCCCGCTGTGTCCCTCTGTGTCCTTGGTGTGTCCCCCGCTGTGTCCCAGCTGTGTCCCCGCTATGTCCCCCACTGTGTCCCGCTGTGCTCCCCGCTATGTCCCCCCTGTGTCCCCACTGTGTCCCGCTGTGTCCAGCTGTGTCCTGCTGTATCCCCCACTGTGTCCCGCTGTTTCGCGCTGTGTCCCCCACTGTGTCCCGCTGTGTCCCCGCTGTGTCCCGCTGTTTCCCGCTGTGTCCCCCGCTGAGTCCAGCTGTGTCCCGCTGTGTCCTCGCTGTTTCCCCCGCTGTGTCCCCGCGGTGTCCCGCTGTGTCCTCGCTGTGTTCCCCTGTGTCCCGCTGTGTTCTCGCTGTGTCGCTCGCTATGTCCCTTTTTGTCCTCGCTGTGTTTCCCGCTGTGTAGCACTGTGTCCCCAGCTGTGTCCCGCTGTGTCCCTCTGTGACCTCACTATGTCCCCCGCTGTGTCCCCCGCAGTGTCCCCCATGTGTCTCCCCTGTATCCCGCTGTGTCCACGTTGTGTCACGCAGTTTCCCGCAGTGTCCCCGCTGTGTCCCCACTGTGTCCAGCTGTGTCCCCCGCTCTGTCCCCCGCTGTCTTCGTTGTGTTCACCGATGAGTCCCGCTGTGTCCCGCTGTGTCCCCCGCTGTGTCCCGCTGTGTCCCCGCAGTGTCCCCACTGTGTTCCACTGTGTTGTGCTGTGTCCCGTGGTGTCTGCTTTGTCCCCCGCTATGTCCCCCGCTGAGTCCCCGCTGTGTCCCCGCTGTGTCCCGCTGTGTCCTCCCTGTGTCCCCCGGTGTGTCCCGATCTGTCCCCCGCTTTGTCTCCCTTTTTGGCCCCGCTGTGTCCCGCTGTGTCCCGCTGTGTTCCACTCTGTATCCTGTTGTGTCCCCAGCTGTGTACAACTCTGTGTAGCGCTGTGTCCCCGCTGTGTCCCGCTTGTACCGCCGTGTCCCTCTGTGTCCCCCGCTTTGTCCCGCTGTGTCCTGCTGTGTCCCGCTGTATCCCCCGCTGTGTCCGGCTGTGACCCCGCTGTGTCCCGCTGTGTCCCGCTGTGTCACCGCTCTGTCTCCCTGTGTCCCCGCTGTGTCCCCGCTGTGTCCCGCTGTGTCCATGCTGTCCCCCGCTGTGTTCTGCTGTGTCCCGCTGAGTCACCCTGTCCCCTGGTTTTTCCCCGCTGTCCCCCGCTGTGTCCCCCGCTGTGTCCCACTGTGTCCCGATGTGTCCTCGCTGTATCCCCACTGTGTCCCCACTGTGCCCCGCTGTGTCCCCTCTGTGTGACTGCTGTGTCCCGCTGTGTTCCACTGTGTCCTTGGTGTGTCCCCCGCTGTGTCCCGCTGTGTCCCCTGCTGTGTCCCCCACTGTGTTCCGCTCTGTCCCCTGCTGTGTCCCTCTGTATCCCGCTGTGTCCCCCGCTGTGTCCCCACTGTGTCCCGCTCTGTCCCGTTGTGTCCCGCTGTGTCCCTGCTGTGTCCTGCTGTGTCCCCCGCTGTGTCCCGTTGTGTCCCGCTGTGGCCCCCGCTGTGTCACGCTGTGTCTCCGTTGTGTCTTCATGTGTCCTGCTGTGTTCCCGTTGTGTCCCGCTGTGTCCGGCGCTGTGTCCCGTTGTGTCCCCGCTGTGTCTCCTACTGTGTCCCGCTGTGTCCCGCTGTGTCCCGCTGTGTCCTCGCTGTGTCCCCCCCTTGTGTCCTCGCTGTGTCCCCCACTGTGTCCCGCTGTGTCCCGCTGTGTCCCACTGTGTCCCTCTGTGTCCTCGCTGTATCCCCCACTGTTTCCCGCTGTATCCCCGCTGTGTCCCCCGCTGTGTCCCAATGTGTCATCGCGCTGTCCCCAGCTGAGTCACGCGGTGTCCCAGCTGTGTCCCCTGCTGTGTCCCGCTGTATCCCCCCCTCTCTCCCCGCTGTGTCCTGCTTTTTCCCCTTGGTGTCCCCAGCTGTTTCACCGCTATGTCCCCAGCTGTGTCCCGCTGTGTCCCTGCTCTGTCCCACGCTGTGTCCGAGCTCTGTCCCCGCTGTGTCCCGCTGTGTCCCCCGCTGTGCCCCGCTTTTACCCCGATGTCCCCCGCTGTGTGCCCGCTGTGTCCCGCTGTGTTCCGCTGTGTCCACGCTGTCCCCCGCTGTGTTCCGCTGTGTCCCGCTGAGTCCTCCTGTCCCCTGGTGTGTCCCCGGTGTCTCCCGCTGTGGCCCCCGCTGTGTCCCGCTGTGTCCTCGCTGTATCCCCACTGTGTCCTCGCTGTGCCCCGCTGTGTCCCCTCTGTCTTATTGCTGTGTCCCGCTGTGTCCCTCTGTGTCCTTGGTGTGTCCCCCGCTGTGTCCCGCTGTGTCCCAAGCTGTGTCCCAGCTGTGTCACCACTGTGTCCTGCTGTGGCCCGCTGTGTCCCCCTCTGTGTCCGGCTGTGTCCCCCGCTGTGTCCCCGCTGTGTCTCCGTTGTATCCCGCTGTGTCCCGCTGTGTCCACGATGTGTCACGCAGTGTACTGCTGTGTCCCCGTTTCCCTTTGCGTCCCCAGCTGTGTATTCCGCTGTGTCCCGCTGTGTCCTCGCAGTGTTTCCCGCTGTGTAGCGCTGTGTCCCACGCTGTGTCCCGCTGTGTCCCCCCCTGTGTCCTGCTGTGTCCCCCCTGTGTCCCGCTGTGTCCCGCTGTGTCCCGCTGTTTCCCCGCTATGTACCCCGCTGTGTCCCCGCTGTGTTCCACTGTGCCGGCTTTGTCCTGCTGTGTCCTTGCTGTGTCCACCACAGTGTCCCGCTGTGTCCAGCTGTGTACCCGCTGTGTCCCGCTGTGTCCCGCTGTGTCCCCTGCTGTGTCCCGTTGTGTCACAATGTGTCCCGCAGTGTCCCGCTGTGCCCTCGCGGTGTCCCAAATCTGTCCCTCCCTGCATCCCGCGGTGTCAAGCTGTGTCCCCCGATGTGTCCAGCTGTGACCCGATGTGTCCCAACTGTGTCCCCCGCTGTGTCTCGCTGTGTCCCCCGCTGAGTCCCGCTGGGTCCCACGCTGTGACCCACTGTGTGCCGCTGTGTCCCGCTGTGTCCTCCCTGTGTCCCGCTTTGTGTCCCGCTATGTCCCCCCTCATTGTCCCCAGCTGTGTCCCACTGTGTCCCACGCTGTGTCGCGCTGTGTCCCTCTGTGTCCCCCACTGTTTACCGCTGTTCACCCGCTGTGTCCCCCGCTGCGTCCTGATGTGTCCCTGTTGTGTCCCCAGCTGTGTCTCGCTGTGTCCCGCTGTGTCCCCGCTGTTTCCCGCTGTGTCAAGCTGAGTCCCGCTGTGTCCCCCGCTGTGTCCCGAGTGTCCCATCTGCGTCCCGCTGTGTCCCCCACTGTGTCCCGCTGTGTCCCGCTATGTCCTCGCTGTGTCCCCAGCAGTGTCCCGATGTATCCTGCTGTGTCCTGGCTGTGTCCCCGCTGTGTCCCGCTGTGTCCCCGCTGTGTCCCCGCTGTGTCCCCGCTGTGTCCCGCTGTGTCCCCCGCTGTGTTCCCTGCTGTGTCCCGCTGTGTCCCGCTGTGTCCCACTGTGTCCCCTGTGTCCCCGCTGTGTCCCGCTGTGTCCCAATGTGTCCCGCTGTGTCCTCGCTGTGTCCCCGCTTTGTCCTGCCATGTATCCCGCTGTGTCAAGCTGTGTCACCCGATGTGTCCCGCTGTGTCCCCCTGTGTCCTCCACAGTGTCCCGCTATGTCCTGATGTGTCCCTGCTCTGTCCCCGCTGTGTTCCCGCTGTGTCCCGCTGTGTCCCGCTGTGACCCCCGCTGTGTCCCGTTGTGTCCCGCTGTGTCCCCTGCTGTGTCTTGCTGTGTCCCCCGCTGTGTCCCACTGTGTCCACCGGTGTGTCCCGATGTGTCCCCGCTGTGTCCTGCTGTGTCCCAGCTGTATCCCCGCTGTGTCCCCCGCAGTGTCCCGCTGTGTACTGCTGTCTCCCGATGTGTCCCGACGTGTCCCGCTGTGTCCCGCTGTTTCCCCGCTTTGTCCCCCGCTGTGTCCCCGCTGTGTCCCACTGTGCCAGATTTGTCCTGCTGTGTGCTTTCTGTGTCCACCACAGTGTCCCGCTGTGTGCAGCTGTGTGACTGCTGTGTCCCTGCTGTGTCCCGCTGTGTCCCGCTGTGTGCCCGCTGTGTCCCCGCTGTGTCCCACTGTGTTCCCTGTGTCCCACTGTGTTCCCCGCTGTGTCCAGCTGTGTCCCGATTTGTCCCTGCTGTGTCCCCCGCTGTGTCTCGCTGTGTCCTGCTGTGTCCCACGCTGTGTCCCGCTGTGTGCCGCTGTGTCCCGCTGTCTCCCCTGCTGTGTACCGATGTGTCCCTGCTGTGGCCTGCTGTGTCCTCACTGTGTCCCTGCTGTGTCCCGCCGTGTATCCCGCTGTGTCAAGCTGTGTCCCCCGATGTGTCCCGCCATGTCCCGCTGTGTCCCCCGATGTGTCCCGCTGTGTCCGCGCTGTGTCACCGATGTCCCCCCCGTGTCCCCCGCTGTGTCCCCCGCTGTGTCCCGTTGTGTCCCCCGCTGTGTAACCCGCTGTGTCCCGCTCTGTCCCCAGTGGTGTCCCTGCAGTGTCCCACTGTGTCCCGCTGTGTCCCGCTGTGTCCTGTTGTGTCCTCGCTGTGTACCCCGCTGTGTTCCCATTGTGTCTCCGCTGTATCCCACTGTGTCCCGCTGTGTTCTCTCTGTGTCCCCCGCTGTGTCCCCATTGTGTCCCCCTGTATTCCACTGTGTCCCACTGTGTCCTCCCTGTGTCCCCCGCTGTGTCCCGCTATGTCCCCCGCTGTGTCCCCCGCAGTGTCCGGCTATGTCCCGCTGTGTCCTGCTGTGTCCCCCGCTGTGTCCCCCGCTGTGTCCTGCTGTGTCCCGCTGTGTCCCGCTGTGTCCCTTATGTCCCCACTGTGTCCCGCTTTGTCCCGCTGTGTCCTGCTGTGTCCCGCTGTGTCCTCGCTCTGTCCCCGCTGTGTCCTGCGGTGTATCCCGTTGTGTCAAGCTGTGTCCCCCGATTTGTCCGGCTGTGTCCTGATGTGTCCCTGCTCTGTCCCCCGCTGTTTCTCGCTGTGTCCACCGCTGTATCCTGCTGTGTCCCACGCTGTGTCCCGCTGTGTGCCGCTGTGTCCCGCTTGTGCCCGCTGTGACCCGCTGTGTCCCGCTGTGTCCTCGCTCTGTCCCCGCTGTGTCCTGCGTGTATCCCGTTGTGTCAAGCTGTGTCCCCCGATTTGTCCGGCTGTGTCCCGATTTGTCCCTGCTGTGTCCCCCGCTGTGTCTCGCTGTGTCCCCCGCTATGTCCTGCTGTGTCCCATGCTGTGTCTCGCTGTGTGCCGCTGTGTCCCGCTGTGTCCCCTGCTGTGTACCGATGTGTCCCGGCTTTGGCCTGCTGTGTCCCATGCTGTGTCCCGCTGTGTACCGCTGTGTCCCCCACTGTGTCCCACTGTTTACTCGCTGTGTCCCCCTCTGTGTCCTGATGTGTCCCTGTTGTGTCCCCCGCTGTTTCTCGCTGTGTCCCGCTGTGTCCCCACTGTGTCCCGCTGTGTCCCGCTGAGTCCCGCTGTGTCCCCCACTGTGTCCCGATGTGTCCCATCGGTGTCCCGCTGTGTCCCCCACTGTGTCCCGCTGTGTCACGCTATGTCCTCGCTGTGTCCCCCGCAGTGTCACGCTGTCTCCTGCTGTGTCCCCGCTGTGTCCCGCTGTGTCCCCGCTGTGTCCCCGCTGTGTCCCCGCTGTGTCCCCGCTGTGTCCCGCTGTGTCCACCGCTGTGTTCCCTGTTGTGTCCCGCTGTGTCGCGCTGTGTCCCACTGTGTCCTCTGTGTCCCTGCAGTGATTCCGCTGTGTCCCGCTGTGTCCTCGCTGTGTCCCCGCTGTGTCCTGCCATGTATCCTGCTGTGTCAAGCTGTGTCACCCGATGTGTCCCTCTGTGACCCCCTGTGTCCACCGCAGTGTCCTGCTATGTCCTGCTGTGTCCCTGCTGTGTCCCCACTGTGTCCCGCTGTGTCCCTCCTGTGTCCCGCTATGTCCCCTGTGTCCCTGCTGTGTCCCGCTGTGTCCCGATGTGTCCCGCTGTGTCCTGTTGTGTCCTCGCTCTGTCCCCGCTGTGTCCTGCGGTGTTTTCCGCTGTGTCAAGCTGTGTCCCCTGATGTGTCCGTCTGTGTCCTGATGTGTCCCTGCTGTGTCCCCCGCTGTGTCTCACTGTGTCCCCTGCTGTGTCCTGCTGTGTCCCACGCTGTGTCCGTCTGTGTGCCGCTGTGTCCTGCTGTGGCCCCCGCTGTGTACCGATGTGTCCCTGCTCTGTCCTGCTGTGTCCCCCGCTGTGTCCCGATGTGTCCCTGCTGTGTCCCGCTGAGTCCCGCTGTGTTCCGATGTGTCCTAGCTGTGTCCCTCTGTATCCCCCACAGTGTCCCGCTGTGTCCCACTGTTTCTCCACTGTGTCCCCCGCTGTGTCCCCGCTTTGTCCCACGTGTCCCGATGTGTCCCGCTATGTCCTCGCTGTGTCCCCCGCAGTGTCCCTCTGTGTCCTGCTGTGTCCTGGCTGTGTCCCCGCTGTGTCATGCTGTGTCCCCGCTGTGTCCCTGCTGTGTCCTGCTTTGTCCCCTGTGTTCCTATGTGTCCCCAGTGTCTCCGCTGTGTCCCACTGTGTCCCGATGTGTCCCGCTGTGTCCTCGATGTGTCCCCGCTGTGTCCTGCCATGTATCCCGCTGTGTCAAGCTGTGTCCCCTGATGTGACCCGCTGTGTCCCCCTGGTCCCCCACTGTGTCCCGCTGTGTCCTGATGTGTCCCCGCTGTGTCCTGCTGTGTCCCAGCTGTATCCCCGCTGTGTCCCACGCTGTGTAACACTGTGTCCCACTGTGTCCCCCACTGTGTCCTGCTGTTTCCCCGCTGTGTCCCCCGCTGTGTCCCCGCTGTGTCCCACTGTGTCCCGCTGTGTCCTGCTCTGTCCTCGCTGTGTACCCCTCAGTGTCCTGCTATGTCCCGCTATGTCCCCGCTGTGTCCCCTCTGTGTCCCGGTGTGTCCCCTCTGTGTCCCCGCTGTGTCCCCGCTGTGTCCTGCTGTGTCACCCGCTGTGTCCCCCGCTGTGTCCCGCTGTGTCCTGATGTGTCCCCGCTGTGTCCTGCTGTGTCCCAGCTGTATCCCCGCTGTGTCCCACGCTGTGTAACACTGTGTCCCACTGTGTCCCCCACTGTGTCCTGCTGTTTCCCCGCTGTGTCCCCCGCTGTGTCCCCGCTGTGTCCCACTGTGTCCCGCTGTGTCCTGCTCTGTCCTCGCTGTGTACCCCTCAGTGTCCTGCTATGTCCCGCTATGTCCCCGCTGTGTCCCCTCTGTGTCCCGGTGTGTCCCCTCTGTGTCCCCGCTGTGTCCCCGCTGTGTCCTGCTGTGTCACCCGCTGTGTCCCCCGCTGTGTCCCGCTTTGTCCCCTGTGTCCCCGCTGTGTCCCTATGTGTGCCGATGTGTCCCGCTGTTTCCCGCCGAATATCTCGCTGTGTCAAGCTGTGTCCCCCGATATGTCCCGCTGTGTCCCGATTTGTCCCTGCTGTGTCCCCCGCTGTGTCTCGCTGTGTCCCCCGCTGTGTCCTGCTGTGTCCCACGCTGTGTCCCGCTGTGTGCTGCTGTGTCCCGCTGTGTCCCCTGCTGTGTACCGATGTGTCCCCGCTGTGGCCTGCTCTGTACCCCGCTGTGTCCCGATCTGTCCCCGAAGTGTCCCGATGTGTTCCGCTGTGTCCCCGCTGTGTCCCGCTGTGTCCCCTGTATCCCCGCTGTGTCCCAATGTGTCCCACGGTGTCCCGCTGTGTCCTCGCTGTGTCTCGACTCTGTCCCTCCCTGCATCCCGCTGTGTCAAGCTGTGTCCCCTGATGTGTCCTGCTGTGACCCGATGTGTCCCAACTGTGTCCCCCGCTGTGTCTCACTGTGTCCCCCTCTGAGTCCCGCTGGGTCCCACGCTGTGACCCGCTGTGTGCCGCGGTGTCCCGCTGTGTCCTCCCTGTGTCCCGCTGTGTCCTGCTATGTCCTCGCTGTGTCCCCTGTAGTGTCCCGATGTGTCTGCTATGTCCTGGCTGTGTCCCCGCTGTGTCCCGCTGTGTCCCCGCTGTGTCCCCGTTGTGTCCCGCTGTGTCCCCCGCTGTGTTCCCTGCTGTGTCCCGCTGTGCCCCGCTGTGTCCCACTGTGTCCCCTGTGTCCCCGCTGTGTCCCGCTGTGTCCCAATGTGTCCCGCTGTGTCCTCGCTGTGTCCCCGCTTTGTCCTGCCATGTATCCCGCTGTGTCAAGCTGTGTCACCCGATGTGTCCCGCTGTGTCCCCCTGTGTCCTCCACAGTGTCCCGCTATGTCCTGATGTGTCCCTGCTCTGTCCCCGCTGTGTCCCCGCTGTTTTCCCGCTGTGTCCCGCTGTGTTCCGCTGTGACCCCCGCTGTGTACCGATGTGTCCCCGCTGTGTCCCCCGCTGTGTCCCGATGTGTCCCCGCTGTGTCCTGCTGTGTCCCAGCTGTATCCCCGCTGTGTCCGCCGCTGTGTTCCGATGTGTCCTAGCTGTGTCCCTCTGTATCCCCCACAGTGTCCCGCTGTGTCCCACTGTTTCTCCACTGTGTCCCCCGCTGTGTCCCCGCTTTGTCCCACGTGTCCCGATGTGTCCCGCTATGTCCTCGCTGTGTCCCCCGCAGTGTCCCTCTGTGTCCTGCTGTGTCCTGGCTGTGTCCCCGCTGTGTCATGCTGTGTCCCCGCTGTGTCCCTGCTGTGTCCTGCTTTGTCCCCTGTGTTCCTATGTGTCCCCAGTGTCTCCGCTGTGTCCCACTGTGTCCCGATGTGTCCCGCTGTGTCCTCGATGTGTCCCCGCTGTGTCCTGCCATGTATGCCGCTGTGTCAAGCTGTGTCCCCTGATGTGACCCGCTGTGTCCCCCTGGTCCCCCACTGTGTCCCGCTGTGTCCTGATGTGTCCCCGCTGTGTCCTGCTGTGTCCCAGCTGTATCCCCACTGTGTCCCACGCTGTGTAACACTGTGTCCCACTGTGTCCCCCACTGTGTCCTGCTGTTTCCCCGCTGTGTCCCCCGCTGTGTCCCCGCTGTGTCCCACTGTGTCCCGCTGTGTCCTGCTCTGTCCTCGCTGTGTACCCCTCAGTGTCCTGCTATGTCCCGCTATGTCCCCGCTGTGTCCCCTCTGTGTCCCGGTGTGTCCCCTCTGTGTCCCCGCTGTGTCCCCGCTGTGTCCTGCTGTGTCACCCGCTGTGTCCCCCGCTGTGTCCCGCTGTGTCCCGCTTTGTCCCCTGTGTCCCCGCTGTGTCCCTATGTGTGCCGATGTGTCCCGCTGTTTCCCGCCGAATATCTCGCTGTGTCAAGCTGTGTCCCCCGATATGTCCCGCTGTGTCCCGATTTGTCCCTGCTGTGTCCCCCGCTGTGTCTCGCTGTGTCCCCCGCTGTGTCCTGCTGTGTCCCACGCTGTGTCCCGCTGTGTGCTGCTGTGTCCCGCTGTGTCCCCTGCTGTGTACCGATGTGTCCCCGCTGTGGCCTGCTCTGTACCCCGCTGTGTCCCGATCTGTCCCCGAAGTGTCCCGATGTGTTCCGCTGTGTCCCCGCTGTGTCCCGCTGTGTCCCGCTGTGTCCCCTGTATCCCCGCTGTGTCCCAATGTGTCCCACGGTGTCCCGCTGTGTCCTCGCTGTGTCTCGACTCTGTCCCTCCCTGCATCCCGCTGTGTCAAGCTGTGTCCCCTGATGTGTCCTGCTGTGACCTGATGTGTCCCAACTGTGTCCCCCGCTGTGTCTCACTGTGTCCCCCTCTGAGTCCCGCTGGGTCCCACGCTGTGACCCGCTGTGTGCCGCGGTGTCCCGCTGTGTCCTCCCTGTGTCCCGCTGTGTCCTGCTATGTCCTCGCTGTGTCCCCTGTAGTGTCCCAATGTGTCTGCTATGTCCTGGCTGTGTCCCCGCTGTGTCCCGCTGTGTCTCCGCTGTGTCCCCGTTGTGTCCCGCTGTGTCCCCCGCTGTGTTCCCTGCTGTGTCCCGCTGTGCCCCGCTGTGCCCCGCTGTGTCCCACTGTGTCCCCTGTGTCCCCGCTGTGTCCCGCTGTGTCCCAATGTGTCCCGCTGTGTCCTCGCTGTGTCCCCGCTTTGTCCTGCCATGTATCCCGCTGTGTCAAGCTGTGTCACCCGATGTGTCCCGCTGTGTCCCCCTGTGTCCTCCACAGTGTCCCGCTATGTCTTGATGTGTCCCTGCTCTGTCCCCGCTGTGTTCCCGCTGTGTCCCGCTGTGTCCCGATTTGTCCCTGCTGTGTCCCCCGCTGTGTCTCGCTGTGTCCTGCTGTGTCCCACGCTGTGTCCCGCTGTGTGCCGCTGTGTCCCGCTGTCTCCCCTGCTGTGTACCGATGTGTCCCCGCTGTGGCCTGCTGTGTCCTCACTGTGTCCCTGCTGTGTCCCGCCGTGTATCCCGCTGTGTCAAGCTGTGTCCCCCGATGTGTCCCGCCATGTCCCGCTGTGTCCCCCGATGTGTCCCGCTGTGTCCGCGCTGTGTCACCGATGTCCCCCCCGTGTCCCCCGCTGTGTCCCCCGCTGTGTCCCGTTGTGTCCCCCGCTGTGTAACCCGCTGTGTCCCGCTCTGTCCCCAGTGGTGTCCCTGCAGTGTCCCACTGTGTCCCGCTGTGTCCCGCTGTGTCCTGTTGTGTCCTCGCTGTGTACCCCGCTGTGTTCCCATTGTGTCTCCGCTGTAACCCACTGTGTCCCGCTGTGTTCTCTCTGTGTCCCCCGCTGTGTCCCCATTGTGTCCCCCTGTATTCCACTGTGTCCCGCTGTGTCCTCCCTGTGTCCCCCGCTGTGTCCCGCTATGTCCCCCGCTGTGTCCCCCGCAGTGTCCGGCTATGTCCCGCTGTGTCCTGCTGTGTCCCCCGCTGTGTCCCCCGCTGTGTCCTGCTGTGTCCCGCTGTGTCCCGCTGTGTCCCTTATGTCCCCACTGTGTCCCGCTTTGTCCCGCTGTGTCCTGCTGTGTCCCGCTGTGTCCTTGCTCTGTCCCCGCTGTGTCCTGCGGTGTATCCCGTTGTGTCAAGCTGTGTCCCCCGATTTGTCCGGCTGTGTCCTGATGTGTCCCTGCTCTGTCCCCCGCTGTTTCTCGCTGTGTCCACCGCTGTATCCTGCTGTGTCCCACGCTGTGTCCCGCTGTGTGCCGCTGTGTCCCGCTTGTGCCCGCTGTGACCCGCTGTGTCCCGCTGTGTCCCGCTGTGTCCTCGCTCTGTCCCCGCTGTGTCCTGCGTGTATCCCGTTGTGTCAAGCTGTGTCCCCCGATTTGTCCGGCTGTGTCCCGATTTGTCCCTGCTGTGTCCCCCGCTGTGTCTCACTGTGTCCCCCGCTGTGTCCTGCTGTGTCCCATGCTGTGTCTCGCTGTGTGCCGCTGTGTCCCGCTGTGTCCCCTGCTGTGTACCGATGTGTCCCGGCTTTGGCCTGCTGTGTCCTATGCTGTGTCCCGCTGTGTACCGCTGTGTCCCCCACTGTGTCCCACTGTTTACTCGCTGTGTCCCCCTCTGTGTCCTGATGTGTCCCTGTTGTGTCCCCCGCTGTTTCTCGCTGTGTCCCGCTGTGTCCCCACTGTGTCCCGCTGTGTCCCGCTGAGTCCCGCTGTGTCCCCCACTGTGTCCCGATGTGTCCCATCGGTGTCCCGCTGTGTCCCCCACTGTGTCCCGCTGTGTCACGCTATGTCCTCGCTGTGTCCCCCGCAGTGTCACGCTGTCTCCTGCTGTGTCCCCGCTGTGTCCCGCTGTGTCCCCGCTGTGTCCCCGCTGTGTCCCCGCTGTGTCCCCGCTGTGTCCCGCTGTGTCCCCCGCTGTGTTCCCTGCTGTGTCCCGCTGTGTCGCGCTGTGTCCCACTGTGTCCTCTGTGTCCCTGCAGTGATTCCGCTGTGTCCCGCTGTGTCCTCGCTGTGTCCCCGCTGTGTCCTGCCATGTATCCTGCTGTGTCAAGCTGTGTCACCCGATGTGTCCCTCTGTGACCCCCTGTGTCCACCGCAGTGTCCTGCTATGTCCTGCTGTGTCCCTGCTGTGTCCCCACTGTGTCCCGCTGTGTCCCTCCTGTGTCCCGCTATGTCCCCTGTGTCCCTGCTGTGTCCCGCTGTGTCCCGATGTGTCCCGCTGTGTCCTGTTGTGTCCTCGCTCTGTCCCCGCTGTGTCCTGCGGTGTTTTCCGCTGTGTCAAGCTGTGTCCCCCGATGTGTCCGTCTGTGTCCTGATGTGTCCCTGCTGTGTCCCCCGCTGTGTCTCACTGTGTCCCCTGCTGTGTCCTGCTGTGTCCCACGCTGTGTCCGTCTGTGTGCCGCTGTGTCCTGCTGTGGCCCCCGCTGTGTACCGATGTGTCCCCGCTCTGTCCTGCTGTGTCCCCCGCTGTGTCCCGATGTGTCCCTGCTGTGTCCCGCTGAGTCCCGCTGTGTTCCGATGTGTCCTAGCTGTGTCCCTCTGTATCCCTCACAGTGTCCCGCTGTGTCCCACTGTTTCTCCACTGTGTCCCCCGCTGTGTCCCCGCTTTGTCCCACGTGTCCCGATGTGTCCCGCTATGTCCTCGCTGTGTCCCCCGCAGTGTCCCTCTGTGTCCTGCTGTGTCCTGGCTGTGTCCCCGCTGTGTCATGCTGTGTCCCCGCTGTGTCCCTGCTGTGTCCTGCTTTGTCCCCTGTGTTCCTATGTGTCCCCAGTGTCTCCGCTGTGTCCCACTGTGTCCCGATGTGTCCCGCTGTGTCCTCGATGTGTCCCCGCTGTGTCCTGCCATGTATCCCGCTGTGTCAAGCTGTGTCCCCTGATGTGACCCGCTGTGTCCCCCTGGTCCCCCACTGTGTCCCGCTGTGTCCTGATGTGTCCCCGCTGTGTCCTGCTGTGTCCCAGCTGTATCCCCGCTGTGTCCCACGCTGTGTAACACTGTGTCCCACTGTGTCCCCCACTGTGTCCTGCTGTTTCCCCGCTGTGTCCCCCGCTGTGTCCCCGCTGTGTCCCACTGTGTCCCGCTGTGTCCTGCTCTGTCCTCGCTGTGTACCCCTCAGTGTCCTGCTATGTCCCGCTATGTCCCCACTGTGTCCCCGCTGTGTCCTGCTGTGTCACCCGCTGTGTCCCCCGCTGTGTCCCGCTGTGTCCCGCTTTGTCCCCTGTGTCCCC
This sequence comes from Dipodomys merriami, assembly GCF_024711535.1. Classification (NCBI taxonomy): domain Eukaryota; kingdom Metazoa; phylum Chordata; class Mammalia; order Rodentia; family Heteromyidae; genus Dipodomys; species Dipodomys merriami. The sequence goes on along the minus strand of NW_027206489.1, from coordinate 272,630 downwards.
GCTGTGTCCCTATGTGTGCCGATGTGTCCCGCTGTTTCCCGCCGAATATCTCGCTGTGTCAAGCTGTGTCCCCCGATATGTCCCGCTGTGTCCCGATTTGTCCCTGCTGTGTCCCCCGCTGTGTCTCGCTGTGTCCCCCGCTGTGTCCTGCTGTGTCCCACGCTGTGTCCCGCTGTGTGCTGCTGTGTCCCGCTGTGTCCCCTGCTGTGTACCGATGTGTCCCCGCTGTGGCCTGCTCTGTACCCCGCTGTGTCCCGATCTGTCCCCGAAGTGTCCCGATGTGTTCCGCTGTGTCCCCGCTGTGTCCCGCTGTGTCCCGCTGTGTCCCCTGTATCCCCGCTGTGTCCCAATGTGTCCCACGGTGTCCCGCTGTGTCCTCGCTGTGTCTCGACTCTGTCCCTCCCTGCATCCCGCTGTGTCAAGCTGTGTCCCCTGATGTGTCCTGCTGTGACCTGATGTGTCCCAACTGTGTCCCCCGCTGTGTCTCACTGTGTCCCCCTCTGAGTCCCGCTGGGTCCCACGCTGTGACCCGCTGTGTGCCGCGGTGTCCCGCTGTGTCCTCCCTGTGTCCCGCTGTGTCCTGCTATGTCCTCGCTGTGTCCCCTGTAGTGTCCCGATGTGTCTGCTATGTCCTGGCTGTGTCCCCGCTGTGTCCCGCTGTGTCCCCGCTGTGTCCCCGTTGTGTCCCGCTGTGTCCCCCGCTGTGTTCCCTGCTGTGTCCCACTGTGTCCCCTGTGTCCCCGCTGTGTCCCGCTGTGTCCCAATGTGTCCCGCTGTGTCCTCGCTGTGTCCCCGCTTTGTCCTGCCATGTATCCCGCTGTGTCAAGCTGTGTCACCCGATGTGTCCCGCTGTGTCCCCCGTGTCCTCCACAGTGTCCCGCTATGTCCTGATGTGTCCCTGCTCTGTCCCCGCTGTGTCCCCGCTGTGTTCCCGCTGTGTCCCGCTGTGTCCCGCTGTGACCCCCGCTGTGTCCCGATGTGTCCCCGCTGTGTCCCCCGCTGTGTCCCGATGTGTCCCCGCTGTGTCCTGCTGTGTCCCAGCTGTATCCCCGCTGTGTCTGCCGCTGTGTCCCGATGTGTCCCCGCTGTGTCCCACGCTGTGTCTCGCTGTGTCCCCCGCTGTGTCCCGCTGTGTCCCACGCTGTGTCCCACTATGTCCTCGCTGTGTCCCCCGCAGTTTCCCGCTGTGTACTGCTGTCTCCCGATGTGTCCCGATGTGTCCCGTTGTGTCCCGATGTGTCCCGCTATGTACCGCTGTGTCCCCCCCTGTGTCCCGCTGTGTCCCGCTGTTTCCCCGCTATGTACCCCGCTGTGTCCCCGCTGTGTTCCACTGTGCCGGCTTTGTCCTGCTGTGTCCTTGCTGTGTCCACCACAGTGTCCCGCTGTGTCCAGCTGTGTACCCGCTGTGTCCCGCTGTGTCCCCTGCTGTGTCCCGTTGTGTCCCAATGTGTCCCGCAGTGTCCCGCTGTGTCCTCGCGGTGTCCCGAATCTGTCCCTCCCTGCATCCCGCGGTGTCAAGCTGTGTCCCCCGATGTGTCCAGCTGTGACCCGATGTGTCCCAACTGTGTCCCCCGCTGTGTCTCGCTGTGTCCCCCGCTGAGTCCCGCTGGGTCCCACGCTGTGACCCACTGTGTGCCGCTGTGTCCCGCTGTGTCCTCCCTGTGTCCCGCTTTGTGTCCCGCTATGTCCCCCCTCATTGTCCCCAGCTGTGTCCCACTGTGTCCCACGCTGTGTCGCGCTGTGTCCCTCTGTGTCCCCCACTGTTTACCGCTGTTCACCCGCTGTGTCCCCCGCTGCGTCCTGATGTGTCCCTGTTGTGTCCCCAGCTGTGTCTCGCTGTGTCCCGCTGTGTCCCCGCTGTTTCCCGCTGTGTCAAGCTGAGTCCCGCTGTGTCCCCCGCTGTGTCCCGAGTGTCCCATCTGCGTCCCGCTGTGTCCCCCACTGTGTCCCGCTGTGTCCCGCTATGTCCTCGCTGTGTCCCCAGCAGTGTCCCGATGTATCCTGCTGTGTCCTGGCTGTGTCCCCGCTGTGTCCCCGCTGTGTCCCCGCTGTGTCCCGCTGTGTCCCCCGCTGTGTTCCCTGCTGTGTCCCGCTGTGTCCCGCTGTGTCCCACTGTGTCCCCTGTGTCCCCGCTGTGTCCCGCTGTGTCCCAATGTGTCCCGCTGTGTCCTCGCTGTGTCCCCGCTTTGTCCTGCCATGTATCCCGCTGTGTCAAGCTGTGTCACCCGATGTGTCCCGCTGTGTCCCCCTGTGTCCTCCACAGTGTCCCGCTATGTCCTGATGTGTCCCTGCTCTGTCCCCGCTGTGTTCCCGCTGTGTCCCGCTGTGTCCCGCTGTGACCCCCGCTGTGTCCCGTTGTGTCCCGCTGTGTCCCCTGCTGTGTCTTGCTGTGTCCCCCGCTGTGTCCCACTGTGTCCACCGGTGTGTCCCGATGTGTCCCCGCTGTGTCCTGCTGTGTCCCAGCTGTATCCCCGCTGTGTCCCCCGCAGTGTCCCGCTGTGTACTGCTGTCTCCCGATGTGTCCCGACGTGTCCCGCTGTGTCCCGCTGTTTCCCCGCTTTGTCCCCCGCTGTGTCCCCGCTGTGTCCCACTGTGCCAGATTTGTCCTGCTGTGTGCTTTCTGTGTCCACCACAGTGTCCCGCTGTGTGCAGCTGTGTGACTGCTGTGTCCCTGCTGTGTCCCGCTGTGTCCCGCTGTGTGCCCGCTGTGTCCCCGCTGTGTCCCACTGTGTTCCCTGTGTCCCACTGTGTTCCCCGCTGTGTCCCGCTGTGTCCCGATTTGTCCCTGCTGTGTCCCCCGCTGTGTCTCGCTGTGTCCTGCTGTGTCCCACGCTGTGTCCCGCTGTGTGCCGCTGTGTCCCGCTGTCTCCCCTGCTGTGTACCGATGTGTCCCTGCTGTGGCCTGCTGTGTCCTCACTGTGTCCCTGCTGTGTCCCGCCGTGTATCCCGCTGTGTCAAGCTGTGTCCCCCGATGTGTCCCGCCATGTCCCGCTGTGTCCCCCGATGTGTCCCGCTGTGTCCGCGCTGTGTCACCGATGTCCCCCCCGTGTCCCCCGCTGTGTCCCCCGCTGTGTCCCGTTGTGTCCCCCGCTGTGTAACCCGCTGTGTCCCGCTCTGTCCCCAGTGGTGTCCCTGCAGTGTCCCACTGTGTCCCGCTGTGTCCCGCTGTGTCCTGTTGTGTCCTCGCTGTGTACCCCGCTGTGTTCCCATTGTGTCTCCGCTGTATCCCACTGTGTCCCGCTGTGTTCTCTCTGTGTCCCCCGCTGTGTCCCCATTGTGTCCCCCTGTATTCCACTGTGTCCCGCTGTGTCCTCCCTGTGTCCCCCGCTGTGTCCCGCTATGTCCCCCGCTGTGTCCCCCGCAGTGTCCGGCTATGTCCCGCTGTGTCCTGCTGTGTCCCCCGCTGTGTCCCCCGCTGTGTCCTGCTGTGTCCCGCTGTGTCCCGCTGTGTCCCTTATGTCCCCACTGTGTCCCGCTTTGTCCCGCTGTGTCCTGCTGTGTCCCGCTGTGTCCTCGCTCTGTCCCCGCTGTGTCCTGCGGTGTATCCCGTTGTGTCAAGCTGTGTCCCCCGATTTGTCCGGCTGTGTCCTGATGTGTCCCTGCTCTGTCCCCCGCTGTTTCTCGCTGTGTCCACCGCTGTATCCTGCTGTGTCCCACGCTGTGTCCCGCTGTGTGCCGCTGTGTCCCGCTTGTGCCCGCTGTGACCCGCTGTGTCCCGCTGTGTCCCGCTGTGTCCTCGCTCTGTCCCCGCTGTGTCCTGCGTGTATCCCGTTGTGTCAAGCTGTGTCCCCCGATTTGTCCGGCTGTGTCCCGATTTGTCCCTGCTGTGTCCCCCGCTGTGTCTCGCTGTGTCCCCCGCTGTGTCCTGCTGTGTCCCATGCTGTGTCTCGCTGTGTGCCGCTGTGTCCCGCTGTGTCCCCTGCTGTGTACCGATGTGTCCCGGCTTTGGCCTGCTGTGTCCCATGCTGTGTCCCGCTGTGTACCGCTGTGTCCCCCACTGTGTCCCACTGTTTACTCGCTGTGTCCCCCTCTGTGTCCTGATGTGTCCCTGTTGTGTCCCCCGCTGTTTCTCGCTGTGTCCCGCTGTGTCCCCACTGTGTCCCGCTGTGTCCCGCTGAGTCCCGCTGTGTCCCCCACTGTGTCCCGATGTGTCCCATCGGTGTCCCGCTGTGTCCCCCACTGTGTCCCGCTGTGTCACGCTATGTCCTCGCTGTGTCCCCCGCAGTGTCACGCTGTCTCCTGCTGTGTCCCCGCTGTGTCCCGCTGTGTCCCCGCTGTGTCCCCGCTGTGTCCCCGCTGTGTCCCCGCTGTGTCCCGCTGTGTCCACCGCTGTGTTCCCTGTTGTGTCCCGCTGTGTCGCGCTGTGTCCCACTGTGTCCTCTGTGTCCCTGCAGTGATTCCGCTGTGTCCCGCTGTGTCCTCGCTGTGTCCCCGCTGTGTCCTGCCATGTATCCTGCTGTGTCAAGCTGTGTCACCCGATGTGTCCCTCTGTGACCCCCTGTGTCCACCGCAGTGTCCTGCTATGTCCTGCTGTGTCCCTGCTGTGTCCCCACTGTGTCCCGCTGTGTCCCTCCTGTGTCCCGCTATGTCCCCTGTGTCCCTGCTGTGTCCCGCTGTGTCCCGATGTGTCCCGCTGTGTCCTGTTGTGTCCTCGCTCTGTCCCCGCTGTGTCCTGCGGTGTTTTCCGCTGTGTCAAGCTGTGTCCCCTGATGTGTCCGTCTGTGTCCTGATGTGTCCCTGCTGTGTCCCCCGCTGTGTCTCACTGTGTCCCCTGCTGTGTCCTGCTGTGTCCCACGCTGTGTCCGTCTGTGTGCCGCTGTGTCCTGCTGTGGCCCCCGCTGTGTACCGATGTGTCCCCGCTCTGTCCTGCTGTGTCCCCCGCTGTGTCCCGATGTGTCCCTGCTGTGTCCCGCTGAGTCCCACTGTGTCCCGCTGTGTCCCTCCTGTGTCCCGCTATGTCCCCTGTGTCCCTGCTGTGTCCCGCTGTGTCCCGATGTGTCCCGCTGTGTCCTGTTGTGTCCTCGCTCTGTCCCCGCTGTGTCCTGCGGTGTTTTCCGCTGTGTCAAGCTGTGTCCCCTGATGTGTCCGTCTGTGTCCTGATGTGTCCCGCTGTGCCCCGCTGTGTCCCACTGTGTCCCCTGTGTCCCCGCTGTGTCCCGCTGTGTCCCAATGTGTCCCGCTGTGTCCTCGCTGTGTCCCCGCTTTGTCCTGCCATGTATCCCGCTGTGTCAAGCTGTGTCACCCGATGTGTCCCGCTGTGTCCCCCTGTGTCCTCCACAGTGTCCCGCTATGTCCTGATGTGTCCCTGCTCTGTCCCCGCTGTGTCCCCGCTGTTTTCCCGCTGTGTCCCGCTGTGTTCCGCTGTGACCCCCGCTGTGTACCGATGTGTCCCCGCTGTGTCCCCCGCTGTGTCCCGATGTGTCCCCGCTGTGTCCTGCTGTGTCCCAGCTGTATCCCCGCTGTGTCCGCCGCTGTGTTCCGATGTGTCCTAGCTGTGTCCCTCTGTATCCCCCACAGTGTCCCGCTGTGTCCCACTGTTTCTCCACTGTGTCCCCCGCTGTGTCCCCGCTTTGTCCCACGTGTCCCGATGTGTCCCGCTATGTCCTCGCTGTGTCCCCCGCAGTGTCCCTCTGTGTCCTGCTGTGTCCTGGCTGTGTCCCCGCTGTGTCATGCTGTGTCCCCGCTGTGTCCCTGCTGTGTCCTGCTTTGTCCCCTGTGTTCCTATGTGTCCCCAGTGTCTCCGCTGTGTCCCACTGTGTCCCGATGTGTCCCGCTGTGTCCTCGATGTGTCCCCGCTGTGTCCTGCCATGTATCCCGCTGTGTCAAGCTGTGTCCCCTGATGTGACCCGCTGTGTCCCCCTGGTCCCCCACTGTGTCCCGCTGTGTCCTGATGTGTCCCCGCTGTGTCCTGCTGTGTCCCAGCTGTATCCCCACTGTGTCCCACGCTGTGTAACACTGTGTCCCACTGTGTCCCCCACTGTGTCCTGCTGTTTCCCCGCTGTGTCCCCCGCTGTGTCCCCGCTGTGTCCCACTGTGTCCCGCTGTGTCCTGCTCTGTCCTCGCTGTGTACCCCTCAGTGTCCTGCTATGTCCTGCTATGTCCCCGCTGTGTCCCCTCTGTGTCCCGGTGTGTCCCCTCTGTGTCCCCGCTGTGTCCCCGCTGTGTCCTGCTGTGTCACCCGCTGTGTCCCCCGCTGTGTCCCGCTGTGTCCCGCTTTGTCCCCTGTGTCCCCGCTGTGTCCCTATGTGTGCCGATGTGTCCCGCTGTTTCCCGCCGAATATCTCGCTGTGTCAAGCTGTGTCCCCCGATATGTCCCGCTGTGTCCCGATTTGTCCCTGCTGTGTCCCCCGCTGTGTCTCGCTGTGTCCCCCGCTGTGTCCTGCTGTGTCCCACGCTGTGTCCCGCTGTGTGCTGCTGTGTCCCGCTGTGTCCCCTGCTGTGTACCGATGTGTCCCCGCTGTGGCCTGCTCTGTACCCCGCTGTGTCCCGATCTGTCCCCGAAGTGTCCCGATGTGTTCCGCTGTGTCCCCGCTGTGTCCCGCTGTGTCCCGCTGTGTCCCCTGTATCCCCGCTGTGTCCCAATGTGTCCCACGGTGTCCCGCTGTGTCCTCGCTGTGTCTCGACTCTGTCCCTCCCTGCATCCCGCTGTGTCAAGCTGTGTCCCCTGATGTGTCCTGCTGTGACCTGATGTGTCCCAACTGTGTCCCCCGCTGTGTCTCACTGTGTCCCCCTCTGAGTCCCGCTGGGTCCCACGCTGTGACCCGCTGTGTGCCGCGGTGTCCCGCTGTGTCCTCCCTGTGTCCCGCTGTGTCCTGCTATGTCCTCGCTGTGTCCCCTGTAGTGTCCCGATGTGTCTGCTATGTCCTGGCTGTGTCCCCGCTGTGTCCCGCTGTGTCCCCGCTGTGTCCCCGTTGTGTCCCGCTGTGTCCCCCGCTGTGTTCCCTGCTGTGTCCCACTGTGTCCCCTGTGTCCCCGCTGTGTCCCGCTGTGTCCCAATGTGTCCCGCTGTGTCCTCGCTGTGTCCCCGCTTTGTCCTGCCATGTATCCCGCTGTGTCAAGCTGTGTCACCCGATGTGTCCCGCTGTGTCCCCCGTGTCCTCCACAGTGTCCCGCTATGTCCTGATGTGTCCCTGCTCTGTCCCCGCTGTGTCCCCGCTGTGTTCCCGCTGTGTCCCGCTGTGTCCCGCTGTGACCCCCGCTGTGTCCCGATGTGTCCCCGCTGTGTCCCCCGCTGTGTCCCGATGTGTCCCCGCTGTGTCCTGCTGTGTCCCAGCTGTATCCCCGCTGTGTCTGCCGCTGTGTCCCGATGTGTCCCCGCTGTGTCCCACGCTGTGTCTCGCTGTGTCCCCCGCTGTGTCCCGCTGTGTCCCACGCTGTGTCCCACTATGTCCTCGCTGTGTCCCCCGCAGTTTCCCGCTGTGTACTGCTGTCTCCCGATGTGTCCCGATGTGTCCCGTTGTGTCCCGATGTGTCCCGCTATGTACCGCTGTGTCCCCCCCTGTGTCCCGCTGTGTCCCGCTGTTTCCCCGCTATGTACCCCGCTGTGTCCCCGCTGTGTTCCACTGTGCCGGCTTTGTCCTGCTGTGTCCTTGCTGTGTCCACCACAGTGTCCCGCTGTGTCCAGCTGTGTACCCGCTGTGTCCCGCTGTGTCCCCTGCTGTGTCCCGTTGTGTCCCAATGTGTCCCGCAGTGTCCCGCTGTGTCCTCGCGGTGTCCCGAATCTGTCCCTCCCTGCATCCCGCGGTGTCAAGCTGTGTCCCCCGATGTGTCCAGCTGTGACCCGATGTGTCCCAACTGTGTCCCCCGCTGTGTCTCGCTGTGTCCCCCGCTGAGTCCCGCTGGGTCCCACGCTGTGACCCACTGTGTGCCGCTGTGTCCCGCTGTGTCCTCCCTGTGTCCCGCTTTGTGTCCCGCTATGTCCCCCCTCATTGTCCCCAGCTGTGTCCCACTGTGTCCCACGCTGTGTCGCGCTGTGTCCCTCTGTGTCCCCCACTGTTTACCGCTGTTCACCCGCTGTGTCCCCCGCTGCGTCCTGATGTGTCCCTGTTGTGTCCCCAGCTGTGTCTCGCTGTGTCCCGCTGTGTCCCCGCTGTTTCCCGCTGTGTCAAGCTGAGTCCCGCTGTGTCCCCCGCTGTGTCCCGAGTGTCCCATCTGCGTCCCGCTGTGTCCCCCACTGTGTCCCGCTGTGTCCCGCTATGTCCTCGCTGTGTCCCCAGCAGTGTCCCGATGTATCCTGCTGTGTCCTGGCTGTGTCCCCGCTGTGTCCCCGCTGTGTCCCCGCTGTGTCCCGCTGTGTCCCCCGCTGTGTTCCCTGCTGTGTCCCGCTGTGTCCCGCTGTGTCCCACTGTGTCCCCTGTGTCCCCGCTGTGTCCCGCTGTGTCCCAATGTGTCCCGCTGTGTCCTCGCTGTGTCCCCGCTTTGTCCTGCCATGTATCCCGCTGTGTCAAGCTGTGTCACCCGATGTGTCCCGCTGTGTCCCCCTGTGTCCTCCACAGTGTCCCGCTATGTCCTGATGTGTCCCTGCTCTGTCCCCGCTGTGTTCCCGCTGTGTCCCGCTGTGTCCCGCTGTGACCCCCGCTGTGTCCCGTTGTGTCCCGCTGTGTCCCCTGCTGTGTCTTGCTGTGTCCCCCGCTGTGTCCCACTGTGTCCACCGGTGTGTCCCGATGTGTCCCCGCTGTGTCCTGCTGTGTCCCAGCTGTATCCCCGCTGTGTCCCCCGCAGTGTCCCGCTGTGTACTGCTGTCTCCCGATGTGTCCCGACGTGTCCCGCTGTGTCCCGCTGTTTCCCCGCTTTGTCCCCCGCTGTGTCCCCGCTGTGTCCCACTGTGCCAGATTTGTCCTGCTGTGTGCTTTCTGTGTCCACCACAGTGTCCCGCTGTGTGCAGCTGTGTGACTGCTGTGTCCCTGCTGTGTCCCGCTGTGTCCCGCTGTGTGCCCGCTGTGTCCCCGCTGTGTCCCACTGTGTTCCCTGTGTCCCACTGTGTTCCCCGCTGTGTCCCGCTGTGTCCCGATTTGTCCCTGCTGTGTCCCCCGCTGTGTCTCGCTGTGTCCTGCTGTGTCCCACGCTGTGTCCCGCTGTGTGCCGCTGTGTCCCGCTGTCTCCCCTGCTGTGTACCGATGTGTCCCTGCTGTGGCCTGCTGTGTCCTCACTGTGTCCCTGCTGTGTCCCGCCGTGTATCCCGCTGTGTCAAGCTGTGTCCCCCGATGTGTCCCGCCATGTCCCGCTGTGTCCCCCGATGTGTCCCGCTGTGTCCGCGCTGTGTCACCGATGTCCCCCCCGTGTCCCCCGCTGTGTCCCCCGCTGTGTCCCGTTGTGTCCCCCGCTGTGTAACCCGCTGTGTCCCGCTCTGTCCCCAGTGGTGTCCCTGCAGTGTCCCACTGTGTCCCGCTGTGTCCCGCTGTGTCCTGTTGTGTCCTCGCTGTGTACCCCGCTGTGTTCCCATTGTGTCTCCGCTGTATCCCACTGTGTCCCGCTGTGTTCTCTCTGTGTCCCCCGCTGTGTCCCCATTGTGTCCCCCTGTATTCCACTGTGTCCCGCTGTGTCCTCCCTGTGTCCCCCGCTGTGTCCCGCTATGTCCCCCGCTGTGTCCCCCGCAGTGTCCGGCTATGTCCCGCTGTGTCCTGCTGTGTCCCCCGCTGTGTCCCCCGCTGTGTCCTGCTGTGTCCCGCTGTGTCCCGCTGTGTCCCTTATGTCCCCACTGTGTCCCGCTTTGTCCCGCTGTGTCCTGCTGTGTCCCGCTGTGTCCTCGCTCTGTCCCCGCTGTGTCCTGCGGTGTATCCCGTTGTGTCAAGCTGTGTCCCCCGATTTGTCCGGCTGTGTCCTGATGTGTCCCTGCTCTGTCCCCCGCTGTTTCTCGCTGTGTCCACCGCTGTATCCTGCTGTGTCCCACGCTGTGTCCCGCTGTGTGCCGCTGTGTCCCGCTTGTGCCCGCTGTGACCCGCTGTGTCCCGCTGTGTCCCGCTGTGTCCTCGCTCTGTCCCCGCTGTGTCCTGCGTGTATCCCGTTGTGTCAAGCTGTGTCCCCCGATTTGTCCGGCTGTGTCCCGATTTGTCCCTGCTGTGTCCCCCGCTGTGTCTCGCTGTGTCCCCCGCTGTGTCCTGCTGTGTCCCATGCTGTGTCTCGCTGTGTGCCGCTGTGTCCCGCTGTGTCCCCTGCTGTGTACCGATGTGTCCCGGCTTTGGCCTGCTGTGTCCCATGCTGTGTCCCGCTGTGTACCGCTGTGTCCCCCACTGTGTCCCACTGTTTACTCGCTGTGTCCCCCTCTGTGTCCTGATGTGTCCCTGTTGTGTCCCCCGCTGTTTCTCGCTGTGTCCCGCTGTGTCCCCACTGTGTCCCGCTGTGTCCCGCTGAGTCCCGCTGTGTCCCCCACTGTGTCCCGATGTGTCCCATCGGTGTCCCGCTGTGTCCCCCACTGTGTCCCGCTGTGTCACGCTATGTCCTCGCTGTGTCCCCCGCAGTGTCACGCTGTCTCCTGCTGTGTCCCCGCTGTGTCCCGCTGTGTCCCCGCTGTGTCCCCGCTGTGTCCCCGCTGTGTCCCCGCTGTGTCCCGCTGTGTCCACCGCTGTGTTCCCTGTTGTGTCCCGCTGTGTCGCGCTGTGTCCCACTGTGTCCTCTGTGTCCCTGCAGTGATTCCGCTGTGTCCCGCTGTGTCCTCGCTGTGTCCCCGCTGTGTCCTGCCATGTATCCTGCTGTGTCAAGCTGTGTCACCCGATGTGTCCCTCTGTGACCCCCTGTGTCCACCGCAGTGTCCTGCTATGTCCTGCTGTGTCCCTGCTGTGTCCCCACTGTGTCCCGCTGTGTCCCTCCTGTGTCCCGCTATGTCCCCTGTGTCCCTGCTGTGTCCCGCTGTGTCCCGATGTGTCCCGCTGTGTCCTGTTGTGTCCTCGCTCTGTCCCCGCTGTGTCCTGCGGTGTTTTCCGCTGTGTCAAGCTGTGTCCCCTGATGTGTCCGTCTGTGTCCTGATGTGTCCCTGCTGTGTCCCCCGCTGTGTCTCACTGTGTCCCCTGCTGTGTCCTGCTGTGTCCCACGCTGTGTCCGTCTGTGTGCCGCTGTGTCCTGCTGTGGCCCCCGCTGTGTACCGATGTGTCCCCGCTCTGTCCTGCTGTGTCCCCCGCTGTGTCCCGATGTGTCCCTGCTGTGTCCCGCTGAGTCCCGCTGTGTTCCGATGTGTCCTAGCTGTGTCCCTCTGTATCCCCCACAGTGTCCCGCTGTGTCCCACTGTTTCTCCACTGTGTCCCCCGCTGTGTCCCCGCTTTGTCCCACGTGTCCCGATGTGTCCCGCTATGTCCTCGCTGTGTCCCCCGCAGTGTCCCTCTGTGTCCTGCTGTGTCCTGGCTGTGTCCCCGCTGTGTCATGCTGTGTCCCCGCTGTGTCCCTGCTGTGTCCTGCTTTGTCCCCTGTGTTCCTATGTGTCCCCAGTGTCTCCGCTGTGTCCCACTGTGTCCCGATGTGTCCCGCTGTGTCCTCGATGTGTCCCCGCTGTGTCCTGCCATGTATCCCGCTGTGTCAAGCTGTGTCCCCTGATGTGACCCGCTGTGTCCCCCTGGTCCCCCACTGTGTCCCGCTGTGTCCTGATGTGTCCCCGCTGTGTCCTGCTGTGTCCCAGCTGTATCCCCACTGTGTCCCACGCTGTGTAACACTGTGTCCCACTGTGTCCCCCACTGTGTCCTGCTGTTTCCCCGCTGTGTCCCCCGCTGTGTCCCCGCTGTGTCCCACTGTGTCCCGCTGTGTCCTGCTCTGTCCTCGCTGTGTACCCCTCAGTGTCCTGCTATGTCCTGCTATGTCCCCGCTGTGTCCCCTCTGTGTCCCGGTGTGTCCCCTCTGTGTCCCCGCTGTGTCCCCGCTGTGTCCTGCTGTGTCACCCGCTGTGTCCCCCGCTGTGTCCCGCTGTGTCCCGCTTTGTCCCCTGTGTCCCCGCTGTGTCCCTATGTGTGCCGATGTGTCCCGCTGTTTCCCGCCGAATATCTCGCTGTGTCAAGCTGTGTCCCCCGATATGTCCCGCTGTGTCCCGATTTGTCCCTGCTGTGTCCCCCGCTGTGTCTCGCTGTGTCCCCCGCTGTGTCCTGCTGTGTCCCACGCTGTGTCCCGCTGTGTGCTGCTGTGTCCCGCTGTGTCCCCTGCTGTGTACCGATGTGTCCCCGCTGTGGCCTGCTCTGTACCCCGCTGTGTCCCGATCTGTCCCCGAAGTGTCCCGATGTGTTCCGCTGTGTCCCCGCTGTGTCCCGCTGTGTCCCGCTGTGTCCCCTGTATCCCCGCTGTGTCCCAATGTGTCCCACGGTGTCCCGCTGTGTCCTCGCTGTGTCTCGACTCTGTCCCTCCCTGCATCCCGCTGTGTCAAGCTGTGTCCCCTGATGTGTCCTGCTGTGACCTGATGTGTCCCAACTGTGTCCCCCGCTGTGTCTCACTGTGTCCCCCTCTGAGTCCCGCTGGGTCCCACGCTGTGACCCGCTGTGTGCCGCGGTGTCCCGCTGTGTCCTCCCTGTGTCCCGCTGTGTCCTGCTATGTCCTCGCTGTGTCCCCTGTAGTGTCCCGATGTGTCTGCTATGTCCTGGCTGTGTCCCCGCTGTGTCCCGCTGTGTCCCCGCTGTGTCCCCGTTGTGTCCCGCTGTGTCCCCCGCTGTGTTCCCTGCTGTGTCCCACTGTGTCCCCTGTGTCCCCGCTGTGTCCCGCTGTGTCCCAATGTGTCCCGCTGTGTCCTCGCTGTGTCCCCGCTTTGTCCTGCCATGTATCCCGCTGTGTCAAGCTGTGTCACCCGATGTGTCCCGCTGTGTCCCCCGTGTCCTCCACAGTGTCCCGCTATGTCCTGATGTGTCCCTGCTCTGTCCCCGCTGTGTCCCCGCTGTGTTCCCGCTGTGTCCCGCTGTGTCCCGCTGTGACCCCCGCTGTGTCCCGATGTGTCCCCGCTGTGTCCCCCGCTGTGTCCCGATGTGTCCCCGCTGTGTCCTGCTGTGTCCCAGCTGTATCCCCGCTGTGTCTGCCGCTGTGTCCCGATGTGTCCCCGCTGTGTCCCACGCTGTGTCTCGCTGTGTCCCCCGCTGTGTCCCGCTGTGTCCCACGCTGTGTCCCACTATGTCCTCGCTGTGTCCCCCGCAGTTTCCCGCTGTGTACTGCTGTCTCCCGATGTGTCCCGATGTGTCCCGTTGTGTCCCGATGTGTCCCGCTATGTACCGCTGTGTCCCCCCCTGTGTCCCGCTGTGTCCCGCTGTTTCCCCGCTATGTACCCCGCTGTGTCCCCGCTGTGTTCCACTGTGCCGGCTTTGTCCTGCTGTGTCCTTGCTGTGTCCACCACAGTGTCCCGCTGTGTCCAGCTGTGTACCCGCTGTGTCCCGCTGTGTCCCCTGCTGTGTCCCGTTGTGTCCCAATGTGTCCCGCAGTGTCCCGCTGTGTCCTCGCGGTGTCCCGAATCTGTCCCTCCCTGCATCCCGCGGTGTCAAGCTGTGTCCCCCGATGTGTCCAGCTGTGACCCGATGTGTCCCAACTGTGTCCCCCGCTGTGTCTCGCTGTGTCCCCCGCTGAGTCCCGCTGGGTCCCACGCTGTGACCCACTGTGTGCCGCTGTGTCCCGCTGTGTCCTCCCTGTGTCCCGCTTTGTGTCCCGCTATGTCCCCCCTCATTGTCCCCAGCTGTGTCCCACTGTGTCCCACGCTGTGTCGCGCTGTGTCCCTCTGTGTCCCCCACTGTTTACCGCTGTTCACCCGCTGTGTCCCCCGCTGCGTCCTGATGTGTCCCTGTTGTGTCCCCAGCTGTGTCTCGCTGTGTCCCGCTGTGTCCCCGCTGTTTCCCGCTGTGTCAAGCTGAGTCCCGCTGTGTCCCCCGCTGTGTCCCGAGTGTCCCATCTGCGTCCCGCTGTGTCCCCCACTGTGTCCCGCTGTGTCCCGCTATGTCCTCGCTGTGTCCCCAGCAGTGTCCCGATGTATCCTGCTGTGTCCTGGCTGTGTCCCCGCTGTGTCCCCGCTGTGTCCCCGCTGTGTCCCGCTGTGTCCCCCGCTGTGTTCCCTGCTGTGTCCCGCTGTGTCCCGCTGTGTCCCACTGTGTCCCCTGTGTCCCCGCTGTGTCCCGCTGTGTCCCAATGTGTCCCGCTGTGTCCTCGCTGTGTCCCCGCTTTGTCCTGCCATGTATCCCGCTGTGTCAAGCTGTGTCACCCGATGTGTCCCGCTGTGTCCCCCTGTGTCCTCCACAGTGTCCCGCTATGTCCTGATGTGTCCCTGCTCTGTCCCCGCTGTGTTCCCGCTGTGTCCCGCTGTGTCCCGCTGTGACCCCCGCTGTGTCCCGTTGTGTCCCGCTGTGTCCCCTGCTGTGTCTTGCTGTGTCCCCCGCTGTGTCCCACTGTGTCCACCGGTGTGTCCCGATGTGTCCCCGCTGTGTCCTGCTGTGTCCCAGCTGTATCCCCGCTGTGTCCCCCGCAGTGTCCCGCTGTGTACTGCTGTCTCCCGATGTGTCCCGACGTGTCCCGCTGTGTCCCGCTGTTTCCCCGCTTTGTCCCCCGCTGTGTCCCCGCTGTGTCCCACTGTGCCAGATTTGTCCTGCTGTGTGCTTTCTGTGTCCACCACAGTGTCCCGCTGTATGCAGCTGTGTGACTGCTGTGTCCCTGCTGTGTCCCGCTGTGTCCCGCTGTGTGCCCGCTGTGTCCCCGCTGTGTCCCACTGTGTTCCCTGTGTCCCACTGTGTTCCCCGCTGTGTCCCGCTGTGTCCCGATTTGTCCCTGCTGTGTCCCCCGCTGTGTCTCGCTGTGTCCTGCTGTGTCCCACGCTGTGTCCCGCTGTGTGCCGCTGTGTCCCGCTGTCTCCCCTGCTGTGTACCGATGTGTCCCTGCTGTGGCCTGCTGTGTCCTCACTGTGTCCCTGCTGTGTCCCGCCGTGTATCCCGCTGTGTCAAGCTGTGTCCCCCGATGTGTCCCGCCATGTCCCGCTGTGTCCCCCGATGTGTCCCGCTGTGTCCGCGCTGTGTCACCGATGTCCCCCCCGTGTCCCCCGCTGTGTCCCCCGCTGTGTCCCGTTGTGTCCCCCGCTGTGTAACCCGCTGTGTCCCGCTCTGTCCCCAGTGGTGTCCCTGCAGTGTCCCACTGTGTCCCGCTGTGTCCCGCTGTGTCCTGTTGTGTCCTCGCTGTGTACCCCGCTGTGTTCCCATTGTGTCTCCGCTGTATCCCACTGTGTCCCGCTGTGTTCTCTCTGTGTCCCCCGCTGTGTCCCCATTGTGTCCCCCTGTATTCCACTGTGTCCCGCTGTGTCCTCCCTGTGTCCCCCGCTGTGTCCCGCTATGTCCCCCGCTGTGTCCCCCGCAGTGTCCGGCTATGTCCCGCTGTGTCCTGCTGTGTCCCCCGCTGTGTCCCCCGCTGTGTCCTGCTGTGTCCCGCTGTGTCCCGCTGTGTCCCTTATGTCCCCACTGTGTCCCGCTTTGTCCCGCTGTGTCCTGCTGTGTCCCGCTGTGTCCTCGCTCTGTCCCCGCTGTGTCCTGCGGTGTATCCCGTTGTGTCAAGCTGTGTCCCCCG
Organism: Dipodomys merriami; assembly: GCF_024711535.1. Lineage (NCBI taxonomy): Eukaryota > Metazoa > Chordata > Mammalia > Rodentia > Heteromyidae > Dipodomys > Dipodomys merriami. The sequence goes on along the minus strand of NW_027206489.1, from coordinate 257,144 downwards.
ATTTGTCCGGCTGTGTCCTGATGTGTCCCTGCTCTGTCCCCCGCTGTTTCTCGCTGTGTCCACCGCTGTATCCTGCTGTGTCCCACGCTGTGTCCCGCTGTGTGCCGCTGTGTCCCGCTTGTGCCCGCTGTGACCCGCTGTGTCCCGCTGTGTCCCGCTGTGTCCTCGCTCTGTCCCCGCTGTGTCCTGCGTGTATCCCGTTGTGTCAAGCTGTGTCCCCCGATTTGTCCGGCTGTGTCCCGATTTGTCCCTGCTGTGTCCCCCGCTGTGTCTCGCTGTGTCCCCCGCTGTGTCCTGCTGTGTCCCATGCTGTGTCTCGCTGTGTCCCGCTGTTTCCCCGCTCTGTCCCCCACTGTGTTCCCCGCTGTGTCCCGCTGTGTCCCGATTTGTCCCTGCTGTGTCCCCCGCTGTGTCTCGCTGTGTCCCCCGCTGTGTCCTCCCTGTGTCCCCTGCTGTGTCCCACTATGTCCCCCCTCATTGTCCCCAGCTCTGTCCCGCTGTTTCCCGCTGTGTCCCGCTGTGTCCCCCACTGTGTCCCGCTGTTTACCCGCTGTGTTCCCTACTGTGTCCCCGCTGTGGCCCACTGTGTCCCCTGTTGTGTCCCCGCTGTGTCCCCGCTGTGTCTCGCTGTGTCCCAGGCTGTGTCACAGCTGTGTCCCCGCTGTGTCCCGCTGTGTCCCGCTGTGTCCTCACTGTGTCCCCTGCTGTTTCCCTCTGTGTCTGGGGCTGTCACCCCGCTGTGTCCCCGCTCTGTCCCACTGTGTTCTCCGCTGTGTCCCGCTGTGTCCTCCGCTGTGACCCGCTGTGTCACGCTGTGTCCCGCTGTTTCCCGTGGTGTCTCGCTTTGTCCCCCGCTGTGTTTCCCTCTGAGTCCCCGCTGTGTCCCCGTTGTGTCCCGCTGTGTTCCCCTCTGTGTCCCCCGCTGTGTCCCCGCTCTGTCCCGCTCTGTCCCGCTGTATCCCGGTGTGTCCTGCAGTGTCCCTGGCTGTTTCCCCCGCTGTGTACCGCTGTGTCCCTGCTGTGTCCCCACTGAGTCCTTCTGTGTCCCCGCTCTGTCCCGCTGTGTCCTCTGCTGTGTCCCGCTGTGTCCTGCTTTGTCCCGCTGTGTCCCTCTGTGTCCTCGCTGTGTCCCCGATTTGTCCCGCTGTCTATCACACTATGTCCAATTGTGTCCCCGCTGTGTCCCGCTGTGTTCCCCACTCATTCCCCCGCTGTGTCCCCTGATGTGTCCCTGCTGTGTCCCCGCTGTGTCCCCGCTGTGTCCCCTCAGTGTCCTGAGTGTTCCGTTGTGTCCCCGCTGTCACCCACTGTGTCCCCGCTGTGTCTCGCTGTGTCCCCGCTGTGTCCCCTCTGTGACCCGCTGTTTCCCCGCTGTCCCCCGCTGTTTCCCCGCTTTGTCCCGCTGTGTCCCGCTGTGACCTGCTGTGTTCCTGCTGTCCCCCGCTGTGTCACACTTTGTCCCCGCTGTCCCATGGAGTGTTCCCGCTGTGTCCCCGCTGTGTCCCGCTGTGTCCCCACTGTGTCCTTCTGGGTCCCACTGTGTCCCATGCTGTGTACCGCTGTGTCCCCCGCTGTGTCCCGCTGTGGCCCCGCTGTCCCCCGCTGTGTCCCGCTGTGTACTGCTGTTACCCGCTCTGTCACGCTGTGTCCCCGCTGTCCCCCCGAGTGTCCCCGCTGTATCCTGCTGTGACCCCACTGTGTCCCGCTGTGTCCCGTTGTGTCCCCGCTGTCCCCCACTGTGTCCCCGCTGTATCCCGCTGTGTCCCCGCTGTCCCCCGCTGTGTTCCGCTGTGTCCCGCTGTGACCCGCTGTGTCCCTGCTGTCATCCACTGTGTCCCGCTGTGTCCCCGCTCTCCCCTGGAGTGTCCCCGAAGTGTCCCCGCTGTGTCTAGCTGTGTCCTGCTGTGTCCCGCTGTGTCCTCGCTGTGTCCCCTGCTGTGTCCCCGCTGAGTCCCGCTGTGTCACCCTGTGTCCTGCTGTGTCCCCGCTTTGTCCCGGCTGTGTCCCCACGCTGTCCCGCTCTTTCCCCGGCTGTGTCCCCGCTGTGTCCCCGATGTGTACCGATGTGTCCTCGCTATGACCCCCGCTGTGTCCCGCTGTGTTCCCGGCTGTGTCACTCTATGTCCCCCGCTGTGTCCCGCTGTGTTCCCGGCTGTGTCCCGCTGTGTCCCGCTGAGTACCCTGCTGTGTCCCGCTGTGTCCTTGCTGTGTCCCACTGTGTCCCGCTGTGTCCTCGCTGTGTAACCGCTTGTCCCGCTGTTTATCCCACTGTGTCCAGCTGGGTCCTGGCTGTGTCCCTGCTGTGTCTCGCTGTGTTCCGGGCTGGGTCCCCGCTGTGTCCCCGATGTGTGCCGCTGTTTCCCGCTGTATCCTCGCTGTGTCCCCCGCTGTGTCCCTCTGTGCCCCGGGCTGTGTCGCCGCTGTGTCCTCGATGTGTCCCGCTCTGTCCCGCTGTTTCCTCGCTGTGTCCCCGCTGTATTCCCCCTGTGTCCCGCTGTGTCCCGCTGTTTCCCGTGGTATCCCGGTATGTCCCCCGCGGTGTCCCCCGCTGAGTCCCCGCTGTGTCTCTGCTGTTTCCCGCTGTGTCCTCGCTGTGTCCCCCGTTGTGTCCTGCTGTGTCCCCCACTGTGTCCCCCGCTGTGTACCCGCTGTGTCCAGCTGTGTCCTGCTGTGTCCCGCTGTGTCCCCCGTTGTGTCCCGCTATGTCCCCGGCTGTTTCCCCCGCTGTGTACCTCTGTGTCCCTGCTGTGTCCCCACTTTGTCTTTCTGTGTCTCCTCTGTGTCGGGCTGTGTCCTCCTCTGTGTCCCGCAGTGTCCCCCGCTGTGTCACGCTGTGTCTCGCTGTGTCCCGATGTGTCCGCTGCTGTGTCACCGTTGTGTCCCCGCTGTGTCCCGCTGTGTACCGCTTAGTCCCACTGTGTCCCTCTGTGTCCTCGCTGTGTCCCCGATGTGTCCCGCTTTGTATCCCGCTGTGTCCAACTGTGTTCCCGCTGTGTCCCGCTGTGTTCCCCACTGATTCCCCCTCTGTGTCCCCCGCTGTGTCCCCGTTGTGTCCCAGCTGTGTCCCCGCTGTGTCGAGCTGTGTCCCTGCTGTGACCCTGCTGTGTCCCAGATGTGTCCCGCTGTGTCCCGTTGTGTCCCCGCTGTCACACGCTGTGTCCACGCTGTGTCCCGCTGTGTCCCCGCTGTGTCCCCTCTGTGACCCGCTGTTTCCCCACTGTCCCCCGCTGTGTCCCCGCTGTGTCCCGCTGTGTCCTGCAGTGTCCTGCAGTGTCCCGCTGTGTCATAGCTGTGTCCCCGCTATGTCCCGCTTTGTTCCCCGCTTTGTCCCGCTGTGTCCTCGCTGTGTCCCCCGATGTGTCCCGCTGTGTCCCAGGCTGTGTCCCCACTGTGTCCCCGATGTGTCCCGCTGTATCCCGCTGTGTCCTCGCTGTGTCCTCGATGTGTCCCCCTTTGTGCCCGCTGTGTCCCACGCTGTGTCCCCCGCTGTGTCCCCGCTGTGTCCCGCTCTGTCCCCCGCTGTGACCCTGCTGTGTCCCCGATGTGTCCAGCTGTGTCCCGTTGTGTCCCCGCTGTCCCCCACTGTGTCCCTGTTGTCCCCCACTGTGTCCCGCTGTGTCCCCGCTGTCCCCTGGTGTGTCCCCGAAGTGTACCCGCTGTGTCTCGCTGTGTCCTGCTGTGTCCTGCTGTGTCCTCGCTGTGTCCCCCGCTGTGTCCCCGCTGAGTCCCACTGTCACCCTTTGTCCTGCTGTGTGCCCGCTTTGTCCCGGCTGTGTCCCCACGCTGTCCCGCTCTGTCCCCGGCTGTGACCCTGCTGTGTCCCCGATGTGTCCCGCTGTGTCCCGTTGTGTCCCCGCTGTCCCCCACTGTGTCCCCGCTGTATCCCGCTGTGTCCCCGCTGTCCCCCACTGTGTTCTGCTGTGTCCCGGGCTGTGTCCCCGCTGTATCCCCGCTGTGTCCCGCTGTGTCCCCGCTGTGTCCTGCTGTGTCCCGCTGTGTCCCCGCTGTGTCCCGGGTTTGTCCCGCTGTGTCCCCGGTTGTTTCCCGCTGTGACCTCCGCTGTGTCCCCCGCTGTGTCCCAATGTGTATCAAGCTGTGTCCAGCTGTGTCCCCGCTGTGTCCCACTGTGTCCCACGCTGTGCCGTGCTGTGTCCCGCTGTGTCCCACTGTGTCACCTGCTGTGTACACGCTGTGTCCCCGCTGTGTCCTGCTGTGTCCCGCTGTGTCCCGCTGTGTCCTGGCTGTGTCCCCAGCTGTGTCCCGCTGTGTCCCTTCTGTGTCCCCTGCTGTGTCCTCCGCTGTCTCCCGCTTTGTCCCCTACTGTGTCCTGCTGTTTCCCACTGTGTCCCCCTTGTGTCCCTGCTTTGTCCCGCTGTGTCACCTGCTGTGTCCCGTTGTGACCGCAGCTGTGTCCCCGCAGTGTCCACGCTGTGTCCCGCTGTGTCCCGTTGTGTCCCGCTTTGTCCCCCGCTGTATCCACCGCTGAGTCCCCGCTTTGTCCCCGCTGTGTCCCGCTGTGTCCTCCCTGTGTCCCCGATGTGTCCCACTCTGTCCCCCGCTGTGTCCCCCGCTTTGTCCCTGCTGTGTCCCGCTGTGTCCCGCTGTGTCCCGGCGCTGTGCATGCTGTGTCCCCGCTGTGTCCCCAGCTATGTCCCGGTGTGTCCCTGCTGTGTCCCACGCTATGTACCCGCTGTGTCCCCGCTGTGTCCGGCTGTGTCCCCCGCTGTGTCCCGCTGTTTCCCCGATGTCCCCCGCTGTGTTCCCGCTGTGTCCCGCTGTGTCCCTGCTGTCCCCCGCTATGTCCACCTTTGTCCCCCGCTGTGTCCCCCTGTTTCCCCAATGTCCCCCGCTGTGTCGCCGCTGTATCCCCCTGTGAAGCTGCTGTTTCCCCGCTGTGTAACGCTGTCCCCCGCTGTTTCCCCCGCTGTGTCCCACGCTGTGTCCCACTGTGTCCCCGCTGTCCCCAGGTTTGTCACCACTGTCCCGGGCTGTGTACCCCGCTGTGTCCCGATGTGTCCCGCTGTGTCCCGCTGTGTACCGCTGTGTCCACACTGTGTCCCCCGCTGTGTCCCCACTGAGTCCCATGGTGTGTCCCGCTGTGTCTCCGCTGTGTGCCGCTGTGTCCCTGCTGTGTCCCCGCTGTGTCCCGCTGTGTCCCCTGCTGTGTCCCACTGTGTCCCGCTGTGTCCCCGTTCTGTCCCCCACTGTGTCACTTTGTTTCCCAGCTGTGTTTGGCTGTGTCCCCCGCTGTGTACCGCTGTGTCCGGCTGTGTCCCCTGCTGTGTCCTTGCTGTGTCCCCGCTGTGTCCCACTGTGTCCCGCTGTGTCCCGCTGTGTCACGCGCTGTGTCCCCCACTGTGTCCCTGCTGTGTCCCCGCTGTGTCCCGCTGTGTCCTCGCTGTGTCACCCGCTGTGTCCTGCAGTGTCCCCGGCTGTGTCCCCCGCTGTGTCCTGCAGTGTCCCCGGCTGTGTCCCCCGCTGTGTCCCGCTCTGTCCTCGCTGTGTCTCCCGCTGTGTCCCGCTGTGTCTCGCTGTGACCACGATGTGTCCGGCTGTGTCCCCCTATGTGTCTCGCTGTGTCCCCAGCACTGTCCCCAGCTGTGTCAAGCTGTGTCCCCCGTGGTGTCGCGCTGTGTCCCGCTGTGTGCCCCGCTGTTTCCCTTTGTGTCCCCAGCTGTATACCCCGCTGTGTCCCGCTGTGTCCCGCTGTGACCCGCTGTGTCCCCTCTATGTCCCGCTGTGTCCCCGCTGTGTCCCGCTTTGTACCCGCTGTGTCCCGTTGTGTCCCACGCTGTGTCCCGTTGTGTCCCCGCGCTGTCCCCTGATGTGTCCCCGCTTTGTTCCCAGCTGTGTCCCGGTGTGTCCCTGCTGTGTCCCACGCTATGTACCCGCTGTGTCCCCGCTGTGTCCCGCTGTGTCCCCCGCTGTGTCCCGCTGTTTCCCCGTTGTCCCCCGCTGTGTCCCCGCTTTGTCCCGCTGTGTCCCCGCTGTCCCCCGCTATGTCCAACTGTGTCCCCCGCTGTGTCCCCCTGTTTCCCCAATGTCCCCCGCTGTGTCGCCGCTGTGTCCCCCTGTGAAGCTGCTGTTTCCCCGCTGTGTAACGCTGTGTACCCGGCTGTGTCCTCCGCTGTGTCCCAAGCTGTGTCCCGCTGTGTCCCCGCTGTCCCCCGCTGTGTCCTGCTTTGTCCCCGCTGTGTCCTACTGTGTCCCATTGTGTCCTGCTGTGTCCTGCTGCGTCCCGCTGAGTCCCCGCTGTGTCCCCCTGTGTCCCTGCTCTGTCCCACTCTATCCCCTGCTGTGATTCCCACTTTGTCCCTGCTGTGTCCCGCTGTGTCCGGTTGTGTCCCTCTGTGTCCTCGCTGTATCCCCCACTGTGTCTCCTGCTCTATCCCGTTGTGTCCAGCTGTGTCCCCGCTGTGGCCCTCTGTGTCTGCTGTGTCCTCGCTGTGTCCCCCGCTGTGTCCCGCTGTGTCCTGGCTGTGTCCCCAGCTGGGTCCCGCTGTGTCCCACTGTGTCCCCTGCTGTGTCCCCCGCTGTCTCCCGCTTTGTCCCCCGCTGTGTCCCGCTGTTTCCCACTGTGTGCACGCTGTCTCCCCGCTGTGTCCCGCTGTGTCCCCGCTGTGTCACCTGCTGTGTCTCGTTGTGTCCCCAGCTGTGTCCCGCTGTGTCCCCACAGTGTCCCCGCTGTGTCCCGTGGTGTCCCGCTTTGTCCACCGCTGTATCCACCACTGAGTCCCCGCTTTGTCCCCGCGGTGTCCCGCTGTTTCCCCGTTGTCCCCCGCTGTGTCCCCGCTTTGTCCCGCTGCGTCCCTGCTGTCCCCCGCTATGTCCAACTGTGTCCCCCGCTGTGTCCCCCTGTTTCCCCAATGTCCCCCGCTGTGTCCCCTGCTTTGTCCCTGCTGTGTCCGGCTGTGTCCCTGCTGAATCGACGCTGTGTCCCGCGGTGTCCCGCTGTGTTCTCGCTGTGTCCCACACTGTGTCCTGCTGTGTCCCCCCCTGTGTCCCCCTCTGTGTCCCGCTGTGTCCCCCACTGTGTCCTGCTGTGTCCCCCGCTTTGTCCCGCTGTGTCACTCTGTGTATCGCTGTGTCGCGCTGTGTCCCCCGCTGTGTCCCAGCTGTGTCCCCGCTGAGTCCTGCTGTGTCCCGCTGTGTCCCGCTGTGTCCTCGCTGTGTCCCCCGCTGTGTCCCCGCTGTGTCCCGCTGTATCACACTGTGTCCACGATGTGTCACGCAGTGTCCTGCTGTGTCTCCGCTGTTTCCCTTTGTGTCCCCAGCTTTGTACCCCGCTGTGTTCCGCTGTGTCCTCGCTGTGTTTCCCGCTGTGTGTCGCTGTGTCCCCCGGTGTGTCTCTCTGTGTCCCGCTGTGTCCCACTGTGTCCCCGATGTGTCACACAGTGTCCCGCTGTGTTCCTCCTGAGTCCCCGCTCTGTCACGCTGTATACCACTCTGTGTCCAGCTTAGTCCCCGCTGTGTCCCGCTGTGTCCCCTGCTGTGTCCCCTGCTGTGTCCTGCTTTGTCCCCGCTGTGTCCCCGCTGTGTCACCCTGTATACCCCGCTGTGTCCAGCTGAGTCCCTGCTGTGTCCCGCTGTGTCCCCCGCTGTGTCCCCACGATGTGTTCCGTTGTGTTCACCGATGAGTTCCGCTGTGTCCCCCTGTTTCCCCCGCTGTGTCCCGCTGTGTCCACACAGTGTCCCCACTGTGTTCCGCTGTGTTCCGCTGTGTACCGTGGTGTCCTGCTTTGTTCTCCGCTATGTCCCCCGCTGAGTCCCCGCTGTGTCCCCGCTGTGTCTGCTCTGTCCCCCGCTGTGTCTCCTGCTTTGGCCTTCCTGTGTCCCGCAATTTCCTGCTGTGTCCCCTGTGTCCCAGCTCTGTCCCCTCTCTGTCCCCCTCTGTGTCCTGTTGTGTCCCCAGTTGTGTACCCCGCTGTGTCCCTGCTGTGTCCCCGCTGTGTCCCGCTGTGTCCGCGCTGTGTCCCCCGCTGTGTATTACAGTGTCCCCGGCTGTGTCCCCCACTGTGTCCTGAAGTGTCCCCAGCTGTGTCCCCCGCTGTGTCCCGCTGTGTCCACGATGTGTCACGCAGTGTCCTGCTTTGTCTCCGCTGTTTCCCTTTGTGTCCCCAGCCTTATAGCCTGCTGTGTCCCGCTGTGTCCCCGCTGTATCGAGGCAGTGTCCCGCTGGGTCCCACTGTGTCCTCGCTGTGTCCCCCGCTGTTCCCCGCTGTGTCCCCCGCTGTGTCACCGCTGTGATCGCGGTGTGTCCCGTTGTGTCCATCTGTGTACCGTTGTGTCACCCGCTGTGTCCCCCGCTGTGTCCCAGCTGTGTCCCCGCTGTGTCCCTCTGTGTCCGCGCTGTGTCCCCCGCTGTGTCCTGATGTGTCCACGGCTGTGTCCCCCGCTGTGTTCCGCTGTGTCCTCGCTGTGTCCCCCGCTGTGTCCCGCTGTGTTCCACGCTGTGTCCCGCTTTGTCCCGCTGTGTCCTCTGCTGTGTCCCGCTGTTTCCTCGCTGTGTCCCGCTGTGTACCCCTCTGTGTCCTGCTGTGTCCCGCTGTGTCCCCCGCTGTGTCCCTGCTGTGTCCCCCCAGTGTTCCGCTGTGTCTTCGCTGTTTCCCCCGTTGTGTCCCGCTGTGTCCCCCGGCTGTGTCCCAGTGGTGTCCCGCTGTGTCCACGCTGTGTCCCGCTGTGTCCCACTGTGTTCTCGCTGTGTCCCATGCTGTGTCCCGCTGTGTCCCACTGTTTCCCCCGCTGTGTTCCTCTGTGTCCCCACTGTGTACCACGCTATGTCCCCGCTGTGTCCCACTGTTTCCCCCGCTGTGTCCCGCTGTGTCCCGCTGTGTCTCCGTTGTGCCACGCTGTGTCCTGCTGTGTCCCGCTGTGTCCATGCTGGGTCCCGCTGTCTCCACGCTGGGTCCCGCTGTGTCCCCGCTCTGTCCTGCTGTGTCCCCGCTGTGTCCCCCTGTGTCCCCTACTGTGTCCCCAACTATATCCCGCTTTGTCCCCCTCTGTGTCCCACTATGTCCCGCTGTGTCAGGGCTGTGTCCCCCGCTGTGTTCCGCTGTGTCCCTGCTGTGTCCCCCGCTGTGTCCCGCTGTGTCCCCGCAGTGTCCCGCTGTGTTCCGTGGTGTCCCACTTTGTCCCTCGCTGTGTCCCCCGCTGAGTCCCCGCTGTGTCCCCGCTCTGTCCCGTTTTGTCCAGCTGTGTCCCGCTGTATACCCGCTGTGTCCCGCTGTGTTCCCCACTGTGTCCCCCACTGTGTCCCCCGCTGTGTCCCCAGGTGTGTCCCCGCTCTGTCCAGCTGTGTTCCCCACTGTTTTCCCAGCTGTGTCCCAAGCTGTGTCCCCTCTTTGTCCAGCTGTATCCCCACTCTGTCCCCGCTGTGTCCCGCTGTGTCCCCCGCTGTGACCCCGCTGTGTCCCCGATGTGTCACGCTGTGTCCCGTTGTGTCCACGCTGTCCTCCGCTGTGTCCCTCTTTGTCCTGCTGTGATCCGCTGTGTCACTGCTGTCCCTCACTGTGTCCCGCTGTCTCCCCGCTGTCCCCTGGAGTGTCCCCGCTTTTTCCCCCGCTGTGTCTCGCTGTGTCCCGCTGTGTCCTCGCTGTGTCCCCCGCTGTGTCCCTGCTGTGTCCCGCTGTGTCCTGCTTTGTCCCCGTTGTGTCCCCGCTGTGTCCCCACTGTGTCCCGCTGTGTGCCCCGCTGTGTCCCCGATGTGTCCCACTGTGTCCCCCGCTGTGTCCCGCTGTGTCCCGCTGTGTTCCGCTATGTCCCCCGCTCTGTGCCGCTGTGTCCCCGCTTTGTCCCTCTGTGTCCGGCTGTGTCCCCCGCTTTGTCCTGCTGTGTCCCCTGCTGTGTCATGCTGTGTACCCGCTGTGTTCCACTGTGTCCTGCTGTGTCCCGATGTGTCCCGCTGTGTCCTCGCTGTGTGCCCGCCGTGTCCACGCTGTATCCTGCTGTGTCTCCGCTGTGTCCCCACTGTGTCCTGCGGTGTCCCCGCTGTGTCCCCGCTGTGTGCCACTGTGTATCCCGCTGTGTCCAGCTATGGACCCCGCTGTGTCCCCTGCTGTATCCCCCGCTGTGTGCCCCGCTGTGTCCCCGATCTGTCTCGCTGTGTATCCCGCTGTGTCCAACTGTGTCCACGTTGTGTCTCGCTGTGTTCCCCACTGATTCCCCCGCTGTGTCCCCTCTGTGTCCAACTCTGTCCCCACTGTGTCCTGCTTTGTCCCCAATGTGTCCCTCGCTGTGCCCCGCTGTGTCCTCTGCTGTGTCCCGCTGTGTCCCGCTGTGTCACTGCTGTGTCCCTCTCTGTGTCCCCGCTGTGCCAAGCTGTGTCCCGTTGTGTACCGCTGTGAACCCTGCTGAGTCCCCGTTGTGTACCGCTGTGTCCCGCTCTGTCCTCGCTGTGTCCCCCGCTGTGTCCCGCTGTGTCCCCCGTTGTGTCCTGCTGTCATCCGCTCTGTCCCCACTGTGTCGCGTTGTGTCCCCCGCACTGTCCCCGCTGTGTCCTGCTGTGTCCCCGCTCTGTCCCAGCTGTGTCCCCGATGTGTCCCCGCTGTGTCCCTGCTGTGTCCCTGAAGTGTCCCGCTGTGTATCCCACTGTGTCCAGCTGTGTCCCTGCTTTGTCCCCGCTGTGTCACCCCTGTGTCCCGCTTTGTCCCCCGCTGTGTCCCCCGCTGTGTCCCCGCTGTGCCCCGCTGTGTCCCTGATATTTCCGGATTTGTCCCGCTGTGTACTCGCTGTGTCCCCCGCTGTGTCCGGCTGTGTCTGCCGCGTGTCCCCCACTGTGTCCCCGCTGTGTCCCGCTGTGTCCGGATGTGTCCCCCAATGTGTCCCGCTGTGTCCCTGCTGTGTCCCAGCTGTGTCCCCGCTTTGACCCGCTCTGTCCTGCTGTGTCACCCGCTCTGTCCCCACTGTGTCACGTTGTGTCCCCGCTCTGTCCCCGCTGAGTCCCAACTGTGTCCTGCTTTGTTCCACGCTGTGTCCGGCTGTGTCCCTGCTGTGTCCCCGCTGTATCCCACTGTGTCATCGCTGAGTCCCCACTGTGTCCTTCTGTGTCCCCGGTATGTCCCGCAGTGTCACCCGCTGTGTTCCCCGCTGTGTCCCCCGCTGTGTCCCACTGTGTCCTGCTGTGTCCCGCTGTTTCCGCTGCTGTGTCCCCGCTGTGTTCCCGCTGTGTTCCGCTGTGTCCTGCTGTGTCCCGATGTGTCCCGCTGTGTCCTCGCTCTGTCCCCGCTGTGTCCCGCTGTGTATCTCGCTGTGTCCAGCTGTATCCCCTCTGTGTCCCGCTGTGATCCCCGCTGTGTCCCCCACTGTGTCCCCCGCTTTGTCCCCTGCTGTGTCTCCGCTGTGTCCCACTGTGTCCGGCTGTGTCCCGCTGTTTCCCATGGTGTCCCGCTTTGTCCCCCGCTGTGTCTCCCTCTGAGTCCCCCTGTGTCCGGCTGTGTCCCACTGTGTCCTCGCTGTGTCCCCCGCAGTGTCCCGCTGTGTAAACCGCTGTGTCCCGCTGTGTCCCTTTTTTGTCCCGCTGTGTCACGTTGTGTCCCCCGCTCTGTTCCCGCTGTGTCCTGCAGTGGCCCCGCTCTGTCCCCACTGTATCCCCGCTGTGTCCACGCTGTGTCCCACTGTGTCCTGCTGTGTCCCCCGCTCTGTCCCCGCTGTGTCCCTGCTGTGTCCAGCTGTATCCCGCTGTGTCCCGCTGTGTATGCCGCTGTGTGGCCGCTGTGTCCACCCTGTGTCCCGCTGTGTCCCCCGCTGTGTCCCCGCTCTGTCCCCGATGTGTCCCGATGTGTCCCGTTGTGTCCCCGCTCTCCACGGCTGTGTCCCCGCTGTGTCCCGCTGTGACTCCCTTGTGTCCCGCTGTGTCCCGCTGTGTCAGGCTGTGTCTCGCTGTGTCCCCCGGTCTGTCCCGCTGTGTCCGCGCTGTGTACCGCTGTGTCCCCGCTGTGTCCGCGAGGTGTCCCTCTATGTCCCCCGCTGTGTCCTGCTGTGTCGTCCGCTGTGTCCCGCTGTGTCACCCGATGTGTCCCGCTGTGTCCCCGCTGTGTCCCCGAGGTGTCCCGCTATGTCCCCCGCTGTGTCCCGCTGTGTCGTCCGCTGTGTCCCGCTGTGTCACCCGATGTGTCCTGCTGTGTCCTGCTGTGTCCCGCTGTATCCCGCTGTGTCCTGCTGTGTCCCATTGTGTCCGCTGCTGTGTCCCCGCTGTGTCCCCGCTGTGTCCCGCTGTGTCCCGTTGTGTCCCGCTGTGTCCCGCTATGTCTTCGCTGTGTCCTCGCTGTGTCCCCGATGTGTCCCGCTGTGTATCCCGCTGTGTCCAACTGTGTCCCAGTTGTGTCCCTCTGTGTTCCCCACTGTTTCCCGCGCTGTGTCCCCCGCTGTGTTCCCGCTGTGTCCCCGCTGAGTCCCCGGCTGTGTACCGCTGTGTCCCCCGCTGTGTCCCCCGCTGTGTCCCCGCGGTGTCCCCACTGTGTCCTGCTGTGTCCCTGCTGTGTCCCGCTGTGTCCTCCTCTGTGTCCCGCTGTGTACCTTGCTGTGTCCCTCTGTGTCTCGCTGTGTCCCGATGTGTCCGCTGCTATGTCCCCGCTGTGTCCCCTTTGTGTCTCGCTGTGTCCCGCTTTGTCCCGCAGTGTATCCCGCTGTGTCCTACTGTGTCCCCGCTGTGTCCGGCTGTGTCCCGCTGTGTCCTCACTGTGTCCCCCGCAGTGTCCCGCTGTGTAAACCGCTGTGTCCCGCTGTGTCCCCCTGTGTCCCCCTGTGTCTCGCTGTGTCCTCGCTGTGTCCCCGAGGTGTCCCGCTATGTCCCCCGCTGTGTCCCGCTGTGTCGTTCGCTGTGTCCCGCTGTGTCACCCAATGTGTCCTGCTGTGTCCGCCGCTGTGTCCTGCTGTGTCCCGCTGTGTCCCACTGTGTCCCGCTGTGTCCCGTTGTGTCCGCTCCTGTGTCTGCTGCTGTGTCCCTGCTGTATCCCGCTGTGTCCCGCTGTGTCTTCGCTGTGTCCTCGCTGTGTCCCGCTGTGTATCCCGCTGTGTCCAACTGTGTCCCCGTTGTGTCCCTCTGTGTTCCCCACTGTTTCCCGCGCTGTGTCCCCCGCTGTGTTCCCGGTGTGTCCCCGCTGAGTCCCCGGCTGTGTACAGCTGTGTCCTGCTGTGTCCCGCTGTTTCCGCTGCTGTGTCCCCGCTGTGTTCCCGCTGTGTTCCACTGTGTCCTGCTGTGTCCCAATGTGTCCCGCTGTGTCCTCGCTCTGTCCCCGCTGTGTCCCGCTGTGTATCTCGCTGTGTCCAGCTGTATCCCCTCTGTGTCCTGCTGTGATCCCCGCTGTGTCCCCCACTGTGTCCCCGGCTTTGTCCCCTGCTGTGTCTCCGCTGTGTCCGGCTGTGTTCCCGCAGTGTCCCGCTGTTTCCCATGGTGTCCTGCTTTGTCCCCCGCTGTGTCCCCCTCTGAGTCCCCCTGTGTCCGGCTGTGTCCTCGCTGTGTCCCCTGCAGTGTCCCGCAGTGTAAACCGCTGTGTCCCGTTGTGTCCCCCGCTCTGTTCCCGCTGTGTCATGCTGTGGCCCCGCTCTGTCCCCACTGTATCCCCGCTGTGTCCACGCTGTGTCCCACTGTGTCCTGCTGTGTCCCCCGCTCTGTCCCCGCTGTGTCCCTGCTGTGTCCAGCTGTATCCCGCTGTGTCCCACTGTGTATGCCGCTGTGTCGCCGCTGTGTCCACCCTGTGTCCCGCTGTGTCCCCCGCTGTGTAACGCTGTGTCACAATGTGTCCCCAGTGTCCCCGCTGTGTCCCACTGTGTCCCAATGTGTCCCGCTGTGTCCTCGCTGTGTCCCCGCTGTGTCCTGCCGTGTATCCCGCTGTGTCAAGCTGTGTCCCCCGATGTTTCCCGCTGTGTTTCCCTGGGTCCCCCGCTGTGTCCCGCTGTGTCCCACGCTGTGTCCCGCTGTGTGCCGCTGTGTCCCGCTGTGTCCCCTGCTGTGTACCAATGTGTCCCCGCTGTGGCCTGCTATGTCCCCCGCAGTGACCCTATGTGTCCCGGCAGTTTCCCGCTGTGTCCCGCTGTGTCAAGCTGTGTCCCCCGATGTGTCCCGTTGTGTCCCCCGCTGTGTCCCGCCCTGTCCCGCTGTGTCCCCGCTGTGTCCCGCTGTGTCCCGCTGTGTCTCGCTGTGTCCCCCTCTGTGTCCCGCTGTGTCGCCCGGTGGATAACGCTGTGTCCTCCACTGTGTCCCGCTGTGTCCCATGCTGTGTCCCGCTGTGTCCCCTCTGTGTCCCCCGCTGTGTCTCGCTTGGTCCCCGCTGTGTCCCGCTGTGTCCCACGTTGTGCCCTGCTGAGTCCCCCGCTGTGTCCTGCTGTGTCCCGCTGTGTCCCCGCTGTGTCACCGTTGTCCCCCAGTGTCCCCCGCTGTGTCCCCCGCTGTGTCCCACTGTGTCCCCCGCTGTGTCCCCCGCTGTGTCCCGCTGTGTCCGCCGCGGTGTCCATGCTGTGTCCCGCTCTGTCATGCTGTGTCCCGCTGTGTCCTGCTGTGTCCTCGCTGTGTACCCCGCTGTGTCCCCATTGTGTCCCCGCTGTATCCCGCTGTGTCCTGCTGTGTTGTCTCTGTGTCCCCCGCTGTGTCCCCCTGTATTCCTCTGTGTCCCGCTGTGTCCTCCCTGTGTCCCCCGCTGTGTCCCGCTATGTCCCCCGCAGTGTCCCCAGCTATGTCCCGCTGTGTCCCTCTGTGTCCCCCACTGTGTCCCGCTGTTTCCCTGCTGTGTCCCCCGCTGTGTCCCCGCTGTGTCCCACTGTGTCCCGCTGTGTCCCACTGTGTCCTTGCTGTGTCCCCCGCAGTGTCCGGCTATGTCCCGCTGTGTCCTGCTCTGTCCCCCGCTGTGTCCCCGCTGTGTCTCCCGCTGTGTCCCGCTGTGTCCCGCTGTGTCCCGCTATGTCCCATTTGTCCCCGCTGTGTCCAGCTGTGTCCCACTGTGTCCCGCTGTGTCCCGCTGTGTCCTTGCTCTGTCCCCGCTGTGTCCTGCGTTGTATACCGCTGTGTCAAGCTGTGTCCCCCGATGTGTCCGGCTGTGTCCTGATGTGTCCCTGCTGTATCCCGCTGAGTCCCAATATGTCCTAGCTGTGTCCCTCTGTATCCCCCACAGTGTCCCGCTGTGTCCCACTCTTTCCCCACTGTGTCCCCTGCTGTGTCCCCGCTGTGTCCTGCTTTATCCCCTGTGTCCCAATGTGTCCCCAGTGTCTCCGCTGTGTCCCACTGTGTCCTGATGTGTCCCGCTGTGTCCTTGCTGTGTCCCCTCTGTGTCCTGCCGTGTATCCCGCTGTGTCAAGCTGTGTCCCCTGATGTGACCCGCTGTGTCCCCCTGGTCCCCCGCTGTGTCTCATTGTGTCCCGCTGTGTCACGATGTGTCCCCGCTGTGTCCTGCTGTGTCCCAGCTGTATCCCGGCTGTGATCCACGCTGTGTCCCATTGTGTCCCGCTGTGTCCCCCACTGTGTCCCGCTGTTTCCCCGCTGTGTCCCCCGCTGTGTCCCCGCTGTGTCCCGCTGTGTCCTCGCTGTGTCCCCCTCAGTGTCCTGCTGTGTCCCGCTGTGTCCCCGCTGTGTCCCCTCTGTGTCCCGCTGTGTCCCCGCTGTGTCCCCGCTGTGTCCCCACTGTGTCCCGCTGTGTTCTCTTATGTGTCCTCCGCTGGGTCCCGCTGTGTCCCGCTTTGCCTCCTGTGTCCCCGCTGTGTCCCGCTGTGTCCCGATGTGTCCCGCTGTGTCCCGCCGTTTATCTCGCTGTGTCAATCTGTGTCCCCCAATGTGTCCCGCTGTGTCCCGATTTGTCCCTGCTGTGTCCCCCGCTGTGTCTCGCAGTGTCCCCCGCTGTGTCCTGCTGTGTCCCATGCTGTGTCCCGCTGTGTGCCGCTGTGTCCCGCTGTGTCCCCTGCTGTGTACCGATGTGTCCCCGCTGTGGCCTGCTGTGTACCCCGCTGTGTCCCGATCTGTCCCCGCAGTGTCCCACTGTGTCCCGCTGTGTCCCCGCTGTGTCCCGCTGTGTCCCGCTGTGTCCCCTGTGTCCCTGCTGTGTCCCGCTGTGTCCCAATGTATCCCGCGGTGTCCCGCTGTGTCCCGTCTGTGTCCCCGCTGTGTCCCGCTGTGTCCCTGCTGTGTCCCCGCTGTGTCCTGCTGTGTCACCCGCTGTGTTCCCCGCTGTGTCCCACTGTGTCCCGCTGTGTCCCACTATGTCCCCTGTGTCCCCGCTGTGTCCCGCTGTGTCCTGATGTGTCCCGCTGTGTCCTCGATGTGTCCCCGCTGTGTCCTGCCATGTATCCTGCTGTGTCAAGCTGTGTCACCCGATGTGTCCGTCTGTGTCCTGATGTGTCCCTGCTGTGTCCCCCGCTGTGTCTCACTGTGTCCCCTGCTGTGTCCTGCTGTGTCCCACGCTGTGTCCCGCTGTGTGCCGCTGTGTCCTGCTGTGGCCCCCGCTGTGTCCCGATGTGTCCCTGCTGTGTCCCGCTGTGTCCCCCGCTGTGTTCCGATGTGTCCTAGCTGTGTCCCTCTGTATCCCCCACAGTGTCCCGCTGTGTCCCACTGTTTCCCCACTGTGTCCCCCGCTGTGTCCCCGCTTTGTCCCTCGTGTCCCGATGTGTCCCGCTATGTCCTCGCTGTGTCACCCGCCGTATCCCGCTGTGTCCTGCTGTGTCCCGGCTGTGTCCCCGCTGTGTCATGCTGTGTCCCCGCTGTGTCCCCGCTGTGTCCTGCTTTGTCCCCTGTGTTCCTATGTGTCCCCAGTGTCTCCGCTGTGTCCCACTGTGTCCCGATGTGTCCCGCTGTGTCCTCGATGTGTCCCCGCTGTGTCCTGCCGTGTATCCCGCTGTGTCAAGCTGTGTCCCCTGATGTGACCCGCTGTGTCCCCCTGGTCCCCCACTGTGTCCCGCTGTGTCCCAATGTGTCCCTGCTGTGTCCTGCTGTGTCCCAGCTGTATCCCCGCTGTGTCCCATGCTGTGTCCCGCTGTGTCCCCGATGTGTCCCGCTGTGTCCCACTGTGTACTCGCTGTGTCCCCAGCTGTGCCCTGCTGTGTCCCCCGCTCTGTCCCGCTGTGTCCCGCTTTGTCCCGCTGTGTCTCACTGTTTCCCGTGGTGTCCTGCTTTGTCCCCCGCAGTGTACCCCTCTGAGTCCCCCTGTGTCCCGCTGTGTCCCGCTGGGTCCTCGCTGTGTCCCCCGCAGTGTCGCGCTGTGCACCCCGCTGTGTCCCGCTGTGTCCCTTCTTTGTCCCGCTGTGTCCCGTTGTGTCCCCTGCTCTGTCCCCGCTGTGTCCTGCTGTGTCCCCGCTCTGTCCCAACTGTGTCCCCGCTGTGTCCCGCTGTGTCCCGCTGTGTCCCCCGCTCTGCCCCGCTTTGTCCCCGCTGTGTCCCGCTGTGTCCTGCTGTGTCTCGCTGTGTCCCTGATGTGTCCCGGCTGTGTCCCGTTATGTATCCCACTATGTCCAGCTGTGTCCCTGCTGTGTCCCCGCTGTGTCACCACTGTGTCCACTCTGTGTCCCGCTGTGTTCCCGCTGTGTCCCCGATGTGTTCCACTGTGTTCCCCGCTGTGTCCCCCGCTGTGTGCCCCGCTGTGTCCCCGCTGTGTCCCGCTGTGTATCCCGCTGTGTCGCCGCTGTGTCCACCCTGTGTCCCGCTGTGTCCAGCTGTTTCCCATGGTGTCCCGCTTTGTCCCCCGCTGTGTCCCCCTCTGGGTCCCCCTGTGTCCAGCTGTGTCCCGCTGTGTCCTCACTGTTTCCCCCGCAGTGTCCCGCTGTGTAAACCGCTGTGTCCCGCTGTGTCCCTTCTTTGTCCCGCTGTGTCCCGTTGTGTCCCCCGCTCTGTCCCCGCTGTGTCCTGCAGTTTCCCTACTCTGTCCCCACTGTATCCCCGCTTTCTCCACGCTGTGTCCTGCTGTGTCCCGCTGTGTCCCCCGCTGTGTCCCCGCTCTGTCCCCGATGTGTCCCGATGTGTCCCGTTGTGTCCCTGCTCTCCCCCGCTGTGTCCCCGCTGTGTCCCCCTGTGTCTCCGTTGTGTCCCGCTGTGTCTCCCTGTGTCCCGCTGTGTCTCGCTGTGTCCCCCAGTCAGTCCCGCTGTGTCCGCGCTGTGTCCCGCTGTGTCCCCGCTGTGTCCCCGAGGTGTCCCGCTATGTCCCCTGCTGTGTCCCGCTGTGTCGTCCGCTGTGTCCCGCTGTGTCACCCAATGTGTCCTGCTATGTCCACCGCTGTGTCCTGCTGTGTCCCGCTGTGTCCCGTTGTGTCCGCTGCTGTGTCCGCTGCTGTGTCCCCGCTGTGTCCCGCTGTGTCCCGTTGTGTCCCGCTGTGTCCCGCTATGTCTTCGCTGTGTCCTGACTGTGTCCCCGCTGTGTCCCGCTGTGTATCCCGCTGTGTCCAACTGTGTCCCCGTTGTGTCCCTCTGTGTTCCCCACTGTTTCACGCGCTGTGTCCCCCGCTGTGTTCCCGCTGTGTCCCCGCTGAATCCCCGGCTGTGTACCGCTGTGTCCCCCGCTGTGTCCCCCGCTGTGTCCCCGCGGTGTCCCCACTGTGTCCTGCTGTGTCCCCGCTGTGTCCCGCTGTGTCCTCCTCTGTGTCCCGCTGTGTACCCCGCTTTGTCCCGCTGTGTCTCTCTGTGTCCCGATGTGTCCGCTGCTATGTCCCCGCTGTGTCCCCGTTGTGTCTCGCTGTGTCCCGCTTTGTCCCACAGTGTATCCCGCTGTGTCCAACTGTGTCCCTGCTGTGTCCCGCTGTGTTCCCCACTGATTCCCCCGCTGTGTCCCCCGCTGTGTCCTGCTGTGTTTAGCTGTGGCCCCGCTGTGTCCCGATGTGTCCCTGCTGTGTCCCGCTGTGTCCCAATGTATCCCGCGGTGTCCCGCTGTGTCCCGTCTGTGTCCCCGCTGTGTCCCGCTGTGTCCCTGCTGTGTCCCCGCTGTGTCCTGCTGTGTCACCCGCTGTGTTCCCCGCTGTGTCCCACTGTGTCCCGCTGTGTCCCACTATGTCCCCTGTGTCCCCGCTGTGTCCCGCTGTGTCCTGATGTGTCCCGCTGTGTCCTCGATGTGTCCCCGCTGTGTCCTGCCATGTATCCTGCTGTGTCAAGCTGTGTCACCCGATGTGTCCGTCTGTGTCCTGATGTGTCCCTGCTGTGTCCCCCGCTGTGTCTCACTGTGTCCCCTGCTGTGTCCTGCTGTGTCCCACGCTGTGTCCCGCTGTGTGCCGCTGTGTCCTGCTGTGGCCCCCGCTGTGTCCCGATGTGTCCCTGCTGTGTCCCGCTGTGTCCCCCGCTGTGTTCCGATGTGTCCTAGCTGTGTCCCTCTGTATCCCCCACAGTGTCCCGCTGTGTCCCACTGTTTCCCCACTGTGTCCCCCGCTGTGTCCCCGCTTTGTCCCTCGTGTCCCGATGTGTCCCGCTATGTCCTCGCTGTGTCCCCCGCCGTGTCCCGCTGTGTCCTGCTGTGTCCCGGCTGTGTCCCCGCTGTGTCATGCTGTGTCCCCGCTGTGTCCCCGCTGTGTCCTGCTTTGTCCCCTGTGTTCCTATGTGTCCCCAGTGTCTCCGCTGTGTCCCACTGTGTCCCGATGTGTCCCGCTGTGTCCTCGATGTGTCCCCGCTGTGTCCTGCCGTGTATCCCGCTGTGTCAAGCTGTGTCCCCTGATGTGACCCGCTGTGTCCCCCTGGTCCCCCACTGTGTCCCGCTGTGTCCCAATGTGTCCCTGCTGTGTCCTGCTGTGTCCCAGCTGTATCCCCGCTGTGTCCCATGCTGTGTCCCGCTGTGTCCCCGATGTGTCCCGCTGTGTCCCACTGTGTACTCGCTGTGTCCCCAGCTGTGCCCTGCTGTGTCCCCCGCTCTGTCCCGCTGTGTCCCGCTTTGTCCCGCTGTGTCTCACTGTTTCCCGTGGTGTCCTGCTTTGTCCCCCGCAGTGTACCCCTCTGAGTCCCCCTGTGTCCCGCTGTGTCCCGCTGGGTCCTCGCTGTGTCCCCCGCAGTGTCGCGCTGTGCACCCCGCTGTGTCCCGCTGTGTCCCTTCTTTGTCCCGCTGTGTCCCGTTGTGTCCCCTGCTCTGTCCCCGCTGTGTCCTGCTGTGTCCCCGCTCTGTCCCAACTGTGTCCCCGCTGTGTCCCGCTGTGTCCCGCTGTGTCCCCCGCTCTGCCCCGCTTTGTCCCCGCTGTGTCCCGCTGTGTCCTGCTGTGTCTCGCTGTGTCCCTGATGTGTCCCGGCTGTGTCCCGTTATGTATCCCACTATGTCCAGCTGTGTCCCTGCTGTGTCCCCGCTGTGTCACCACTGTGTCCACTCTGTGTCCCGCTGTGTTCCCGCTGTGTCCCCGATGTGTTCCACTGTGTTCCCCGCTGTGTCCCCCGCTGTGTGCCCCGCTGTGTCCCCGCTGTGTCCCGCTGTGTATCCCACTGTGTCGCCGCTGTGTCCACCCTGTGTCCCGCTGTGTCCAGCTGTTTCCCATGGTGTCCCGCTTTGTCCCCCGCTGTGTCCCCCTCTGGGTCCCCCTGTGTCCAGCTGTGTCCCGCTGTGTCCTCACTGTTTCCCCCGCAGTGTCCCGCTGTGTAAACCGCTGTGTCCCGCTGTGTCCCTTCTTTGTCCCGCTGTGTCCCGTTGTGTCCCCCGCTCTGTCCCCGCTGTGTCCTGCAGTTTCCCTACTCTGTCCCCACTGTATCCCCGCTTTCTCCACGCTGTGTCCTGCTGTGTCCCGCTGTGTCCCCCGCTGTGTCCCCGCTCTGTCCCCGATGTGTCCCGATGTGTCCCGTTGTGTCCCTGCTCTCCCCCGCTGTGTCCCCGCTGTGTCCCCCTGTGTCTCCGTTGTGTCCCGCTGTGTCTCCCTGTGTCCCGCTGTGTCTCGCTGTGTCCCCCAGTCAGTCCCGCTGTGTCCGCGCTGTGTCCCGCTGTGTCCCCGCTGTGTCCCCGAGGTGTCCCGCTATGTCCCCTGCTGTGTCCCGCTGTGTCGTCCGCTGTGTCCCGCTGTGTCACCCAATGTGTCCTGCTATGTCCACCGCTGTGTCCTGCTGTGTCCCGCTGTGTCCCGTTGTGTCCGCTGCTGTGTCCGCTGCTGTGTCCCCGCTGTGTCCCGCTGTGTCCCGTTGTGTCCCGCTGTGTCCCGCTATGTCTTCGCTGTGTCCTGACTGTGTCCCCGCTGTGTCCCGCTGTGTATCCCGCTGTGTCCAACTGTGTCCCCGTTGTGTCCCTCTGTGTTCCCCACTGTTTCACGCGCTGTGTCCCCCGCTGTGTTCCCGCTGTGTCCCCGCTGAATCCCCGGCTGTGTACCGCTGTGTCCCCCGCTGTGTCCCCCGCTGTGTCCCCGCGGTGTCCCCACTGTGTCCTGCTGTGTCCCCGCTGTGTCCCGCTGTGTCCTCCTCTGTGTCCCGCTGTGTACCCCGCTTTGTCCCGCTGTGTCTCTCTGTGTCCCGATGTGTCCGCTGCTATGTCCCCGCTGTGTCCCCGTTGTGTCTCGCTGTGTCCCGCTTTGTCCCACAGTGTATCCCGCTGTGTCCAACTGTGTCCCTGCTGTGTCCCACTGTGTTCCCCACTGATTCCCCCGCTGTGTCCCCCGCTGTGTCCTGCTGTGTTTAGCTGTGGCCCCGCTGTGTCCCGATGTGTCCCTGCTGTGTCCTGCTGTTTCCCCGAAGTGTCCCTGCTGTATCCCCCTGTGTACCGCTCTGTCCCCCACTGTGTCCCTTTGTGTCTCCCGCTGTGTCCCGCTGTGTCCCGCTGTGTCCCCCTATGTCCTCTTCTGTGTCCCCGCTGTGTCCCCGCTGTGACATTCTGTTTCCCGCTGTGTCCACCGCGGTGTTCCCGCTGTGTCCCGCTGTGTCCTCGCTGTATCCCCAGCTGTGTCCCCACTGTGTCCCCGCTGTGTCCTGCTGTGTCCCCGCTGTGTCCCCTCTGTGTCCCGCTGTGTACCCGCTGTCCCCCACTGTGTCCCCGCTGTGTCCCGCTGTGTCTCGCTGTGACCCGCTGTGTCCATGCTGTGCCCCGCTGTGTCCCGCTGTGTCCCCGCTGTCCCATGGAGTGTCCCCGCTCTGTCCCCGCTGTGTCCTGCTGTGTCCCGCTGTGTCCTCGCTGTGTCCTCTGCTGTGTCCCCGCTGTGTCCCGCTGTGTCCCGCTGTGTTCCGTTGTGTCCGGGCTGTCACCCACTGTGTCCCCGCTGTGCCACGCTGTGTCCCTGCTGTGTCCCCCGCTGTGTCCTGCTGTGTCCCGCTGTGTCCTCGCTGTGTCCTCCGCTGTGTCCCCGCTATGTACCGCTGTGTCACTCTGTGTCCTGCTGTGTGTCCACTTTGGCCCCGCTGTGTCCCCCCTTTGATACGCTGTGTCCCCCGCTGTGTCCCCGCTGTGTTCCAATGTGTCCCGCTGTATCCTCGCTGTGTCCCCAGCTGTGTCCCGCTGTGTCCCCCGTTGTGTCCCGCTGTGTCCCCGGCTGTTTACCCCGCTGTTTACCACTGTGTCCCTGCTGTGTCCCCACTGTGTCCTTCTGTGTCCCCGCTGTGTCCTGCTGTGTCCCCCGCTGTGTCCCCGCTGTGTCCCCACTGTGTCCCGCTGTGTCCCGCTTTGTTCCACTGTGTCCCTCTGTGTCCTCGCTGTGTCCCCGATGTGTACCATTGTGTATCCAGCTGTGTCCAACTTTGTCCCCGCTGTGTCCCGCTGTCTTCCCCACTGATTCCCCTGCTGTGTTCCACGCTGTGTTCCCGCTGAGTCCCCGATGTGTCGAGCTGTGTCCCTCGCTGTGACCCTGCTGTGTCCACAATATGTCCCGCTGTGTCCCGTTGTGTCCCCGCTGTCACCCACTGTGTCCCCGCTGTGTCCTGCTGTGTCCCCGCTGTGTCCTCTCTGTACCCCGCTGTTTCCCCGCTGTCCCCCACTGTGTCCCCGCTGTGTCCCGCTGTGACCCGCTGTGTCCCTGCTGTCCCCCGCTGTGTCCCGCTGTGTCCCCGCTCTCCCCTGGAGTGTTCGCGCTGTGTCCCACTCTGTCCCGCTATGTCCTCGCTGTGTCCCCGCTGTGTCCCGCTGTGTCCCACTGTGTCCTCGCTGTGTCCCCCGCTGTGTCCCGCTGTGTCCCCCGCTGTGACCCGCTGTGTCCCTGCTGTGTCCCGCTGTGTCCCGATGTTTCCAGTGGTGTCCTGGTTTGTCCCCCGCTGTGTCCCCCGCTGAATAGCCACTGTGTCCCCGCTGTGTCACGCTGTGTCCTCGCTGTGTCCCATGTTGTGTCCCGCTGTGTCCCCCGCTGTGTCCCCCGCTGTGTCCCCGCTGTGTCCCGCTCTGTCCCACTGTGTCCCGGTGTGTCCCGATGTGTCCCCGGCTGTTTCCCCCGCTCTGTCCCGCTGTGTCCCGGTGTGTCCCCACTGTGTCCTTCTTTGTCCCCGCTGTGTCCCGCTGTGTCCCCTGCTGTGTCACGCTGTGTTCCGCTTTGTTCTGCTGTGTCCCTCTGTGTCCTCGCTGTGTCTCCGATGTGTCCAGCTGTCTGTCACACTGTGTCCAACTGTGTCCCCGCTGTGTCCCGCTGTGTTCCCCACTGATTCCCCCGCTGTGTCCCCCGATGTGTCCCTGCTGTGTCCCCGCTGTGTCCCCGCTGTGTCCCCTCTGTGTCCCGCTTTGTTCCGTTGTGTCCCCGCTGTCACCCACTGTGTCGCCGCTGTGTCCCGCTGTGTCCCCGCTGTGTCCCCTCTGTGACCCGCAGTTTCCCCACTGTCCCCCGCTGTTTCCCAGCTATTTCCCGCTGTGTCCAGCTGTGACCTGCTGTGTCCCTGCTGTCCCCCGCTGTGTCCCACTGTGTCTCCGCTGTCCCATGGAGTGTCCCCGCTGTGTCCCCGCTGTGTCCCCGCTGTGTCTCGCTGTGTTGTGCTGTGTCCAGCTGTGTCCTCGCTGTGTCCATTGCTGTGTCCCCGCTGTGTCCCGCAGTGTCACACTGTGTCTTACTGTGTCCCCACTGTGCCCCCACTGTGTCCCCGCTTTGATCCTCTGTGTCCACCACTGTGTCCCAGCTGTGTCCCCCGATGTGTCGCCTTGTGTTCTCGCTGTGTCCCCAGCTGTGTCCCGCTGTGTCCCCCGCTGTGTCACACTGTGTCCACCGCTGTGTACCGCTGTGTCCCCCTCTGTCCCCCTCTGTCCCCCGCTCTGTCCCGCTGTGTCCCGCTTTGTCCCGCTGTGTCCTCACTGTGTCCCCGCTGTGTCCCGCTGTGAATCCCGCTGTGTCCAGCTGTGTTCCTGCTGTGTTGCCGCTGGGTCTGTGTCGTCTGTGTCCCCGCTCTGTCCCCCTGTGTCCCGCTGTGTCCCGCTGTGTCCTCGCTGTGTCCCCGCTGTGTCCCGCTGTGAATCCCGCTGTGTCCCCGCTGTGTCCCACTGTGAATCCCGCTATGTCCAGCTGTGTTCCTGCTGTGACGCCGCTGGGTCTGTGTCGTCTGTGTCGTCTGTGTCACGCTGTGTCCCCCGCTGTGTTCCGCTGTGTCCCCGCTTTGTCCCCTCTGTGTCCCGCTGTGTTCCGTTGTGTCCCCGCTGTCACCCACTGTGTCCCCGCTGTGTCCCCCTGTGTCCCCTCTGTGTCCCGCTGTTTCCCCGCTGTCCCCCGCTGTTTCCCAGCTGTGTCCCGCTGTGTCCCGCTGTGACCTGCTGTGTCCCTGCTGTCCTCCGCTGTGTCCCACTGTGTCTCCGCTGTCCCATGGAGTGTCCCCGCTGTGTCCCCGCTGTGTCTCGCTGTGTTCTGCTGTGTCCCGCTGTGTCCTCTCTGTGTCACCCGCTGTGTCCCCGCTGTGTCCCGCAGTGTAACACTGTGTCCTACTGTGTCCCCACTGTGTCCCCGCTGTGTCCCCGCTTTGATCCTCTGTGTCCACCACTGTGTCCCCGATGTGTCGCGCTGTATTCTCGCTGTGTCCTCAGCTGTGTCCTGCTGTGTCCCCCGCTGTGTCACGCTGTGTCCACCGCTGTGTCCCGCTGTGTCCCGCTGTGTCCCCCTCTGTCTCCCTCTGTCCCCCGCTCTGTCCCGCTGTGTCCCGCTGTGATTCCCGCTGTGTCCAGCTGTGTTCCCGCTGTGTCGCTGCTGTGTCTGTGTCGTCTGTGTCCCGCTGTGTCTCCCGCTGTGTTCCACTGTGTCCCCCGCTGTGTCCCGCTGTGTCCCGCTGTGTCCGGTTGTCCCCCGCTGTGTCCCGCTGTGTCCCGCTATGTCCCGTTGTGTCCCCCGCTGTGTAACCCGCTGTGTCCAGCTGTGTCCCCGCTGTGTCCATGGTGTTTCCCGCTGTGTCCCCCGCTGTGTCCCTGCTGTGTCCCCAATGTTTTCCACTGTGTCCGTGTCGTCACTGTGTCCCCCGCTGTGTCCCTCTGAGTCCCCCGCTGTGTCCTTCTGTGTTCCCCGCTGTGTCCTCGCTTTGTCCCCCGCTATGTCCCGCTGTGTCCCCCGCTGTGTCCCCTGCTATGTCCTGCTGTGTCCTCGCTGTGTCCCCGATCTGTCCCGCTCTGTATCCCGCTGTGTCCAACTGTGTCCCCGCTGTGTCCCACTGTGTTCAACACTGATTCCCCCGCTGTGACCCCGCTGTGTCCCCGCTGTCCCCCACTGTGTCCCCGCTGTGTCCTGCTGTGTCTCGCTGTGACCCGCTGTGTCTCGCTGTGACCCGCTGTGTCCCTGCTGTCCCCCGCTGTGTCCCGCTGTGTCCCCGCTGTCCCATGGAGTGTCCCCGCTCTGTCCCCGCTGTGTCCTGCTGTGTCCCGCTGTGTCCTCGCTTTGTCCTCCGCTGTGTCCCGCTGTGTCCCTCTGTGTTCCGTTGTGTCCGGGTTGTCATCCACTGTGTCCCCGCTGTGTCACGCTGTGTCCCTGCTGTGTCCCCCGCTGTGTCCTGCTGTGTCCCGCTGTGTCCTCCGCTGTGTCCCCGCTGTGTACCACTGTGTCACTCTGTGTCCTGCTGTGTCCCCACTTTGTCCCCGCTGTGTCCCCCCTTTGATTCGCTGTGTCCCTGCTGTGTCCCCACTGTGTCCTTCTTTGTCCCCGCTGTGTCCCGCTGTGTCCTCCGCTGTGTCCAGCTTTGTCCACCGCTGAGTCCCCACTGTGTCCTCGCTTTGTCCCCTGTTGTGTCCCTGCTGTGTCCCCACTGTGTCCCCGCTGTGTTTCGCTGTTTCCAGGGCTGTGTCATCGCTGTGTCCCCGATGTGTCCCGCTGTGTCCTTGCTTTGTCCCCTGCTGTGTCCCTCTGTGTGCCGGACTGTCTCCCCGCTGTGTCCCCGATGTGTCCCGCTGTGTCCCGCTGTGTCCTTGCTGTTTCCCACGCTGTGTACCGCTTTGTCCCCAGCTTTGTCCCCTCTGTTTCCCCGCTGTATCCCGGTGTGTCCCGCTGTTTCTCGTCGTGTCCCGGTTTATCCCCCGCTGTGTCCCCCGGTTAGTCCCCGCTGTGTCCGCGGCGTGTCCCGCTGTGTCCCGGGCTGTGTCTCTGCTGTGTCCCCGATGTGTCCCACTGTGTTTCGCTGTGTCCTCGCTGTGTCCCCCGCTGTGTCCCGAAGTTTCCCGTGGTGTCCCGGTTTGTCCCCCGCTGTGTCCCCCGCTGAATAGCCACTGTGTCCCCGCTGTGTCACGCTGTGTCCTCGCTGTGTCCCCCGTTGTGTCCCGCTGTGTCCCCCGCTGTGTCCCCCGCTGTGTCCCCGCTGTGTCCCTCTCAATCCCGCTGTGTCCCGGTGTGTCCCGCTGTGTCCCCGGCTGTTTCCCCCGCTGTGTACCGCTGTGTCCCTGCTGTGTCCCCACTGTGTCCTTCTTTGTCCCCGCTCTGTCCCGCTGTGTACTCCGCTGTGTCCCGCTGTTTCCCCTGCTGTGTCCCGCTGTGTCCCGCTTTGTCCCGCTGTGTCCCTCTGTGTCCTCGCTGTGTCCCCGATGTGTCCAGCTGTCTGTCACACTGTGTCCAACTGTGTCCCCGCTGTGTCCCACTGTGTTCCCCACTGATTCCCCCGCTGTGTCCCCCAATGTGTCCCTGCTGTGTGCCCGCTGTGTCCCGGCTGTGTCCCCTCTGTGTCCTGCTGTGTTCCATTGTGTCCCCGCTGTCACCCAATGTGTCCCCGCTGTGTCCCGCTGTGTCCCCGCTGTGTCCGCTCTGTGTCCCGCTGTTTCCCCACTGTCCCCCGCTGTTTCCCAGCTGTGTCCCGCTGTGTCCAGCTGTGACCTGCTGTGTCCCTGCTGTCCTCAGCTGTGTCCTACTGTGTCTCTGCTGTCCCATGGTTTGTCCCCGCTGTGACCCCGCTGTGTCTCGCTGTGTTCTGCTGTGTCCCGCTGTGTCCTCGCTGTGTCCCCCGTTGTGTCCCCGCTGTGTCCCGCAGTGTCACCCTGTGTCCTACTGTGTCCCCACTGTGGACCCGCTGTGTCCCCGCTTTGATCCTCTGTGTCCACCACTGTGTCCCCGCTGTGTCCCCGATGTGTCGCGCTGTGTTCTCGCTGTGTCCCCAGCTGTGTCCCGCTGTGTCCCCCGCTGTGTCACGCTGTGTCCACCGCTGTGTCCCGCTGTGTCCCCGTCTGTCCCCCGCTCTGTCCCCCTGTGTCCTCGCTGTGTCCCCGCTGTGTCCCGCTGTGAATCCCGCTGTGTCCAGCTGTGTTCCCGCTGTGACGCCGCTGGGTCTGTGACGTCTGTGTCGTTTGTGTCACGCTGTGTCCCCCGCTGTGTTCCGCTGTGTCCCCGCTTTGTCCCCTCTTAGTCCCGCTGTGTTCCATTGTGTCCCCGCTGTCACCCACTGTGTCCCCGCTGTGTCCTGCTGTGTCCCCCTGTGTCCCCTCTGTGTCCCACTGTTTCCACGCTGTCCCCTGCTGTTTCCCAGCTGTGTCCCGCTGTGTCCCGCTGTGACCTGCTGTGTCCCTGCTGTCCCCCGCTGTGTCCCACTGTGTCTCTGCTGTCCCATGGAGTGTCCCCGCTGTGTCCCCGCTTTGTCTCACTGTGTTCTGCTGTGTCCCGCTGTGTCCTCGCTGTGTCACCCGCTGTGTCCCCGCTGTGTCCCGCAGTGTAACACTGTGTCCTACTGTGTCCCCACTGTTTCCCCGCTGTGTCCACGCTTTGATCCTCTGTGTCCACCACTGTGTCCCCGCTCTGTCCCCGATGTGTCGCGCTGTATTCTCGCTGTGTCCTCAGCTGTGTCCCGCTGTGTCCCCCGCTGTGTCACGCTGTGTCCACCGCTGTGTCCCGCTGTGTCCCGCTGTGTCCCCCTCTGTCTCCCTCTGTCCCCCGCTCTGTCCCGCTGTGTCCCGCTGTGAATCCCGCTGTGTCCAGCTGTGTTCCCGCTGTGTCGCCGCTGTGTCTGTGTCGTCTGTGTCCCGCTGTGTCTCCTGCTGTGTTCCACTGTGTCCCCCGCTGTGTCCCGCTGTGTCCCGCTGTGTCCGGTTGTCCCCCGCTGTGTAACCCTCTGTGTCCAACTGTGTCCCCGCTGTGTCCCCGCTGTGTCCATGGTGTTTCCCGCTGTGTCCCCCGCGGTGTCCCTGCTGTGTCCCCAATGTTTTCCACTGTGTCCGTGTCGTCACTGTGTCCCCCGCTGTGTCCCTCTGAGTCCCCCGCTGTGTCCTGCTGTGTTCCCTGCTGTGTCCAGCTGTGTCCCGCTGTGTCCCCGCTGTGTCCCCGCTGTGTCCTCGCTTTGTCCCCCGCTATGTCCCGCTGTGTCTCCCGCTGTGTCCCCTGCTGTGTCCTGCTGTGTCTTCGCTGTGTCACCCGCTGTTTCCCCGCTGTCCCTCACTCTGTCCCCGCTGTGTCCCGCTGTGTCTCGCTGTGACCCGCTGTGTCCTGCTGTGTCCCACTGTGTCTTCGCTGTGTCCTCTGCTGTGTCCCCACTGTGTCCCGCTGTGTTCCGTTGTGTCCGGGCTGTCACCCACTGTGTCCCCGCTGTGTCACGCTGTGTCCCTGCTGTGTCCCCGGCTGTGTCCTGCTGTGTCCCCGCTGTGTCCCTCTGTGTCCCGCTGTGTCCCGCTGTGTCCTCGCTGTGTCCACACTGTGTCCCACTGTGTATCCCGCTGTGTCCAGCTGTGTTCCCGCTGTGTCGTCGCTGTGTCGTCTGTGTCCCGCTGTGACCCTGCTGTGTCCCTGATGTGTCCCGCTGTGTCCCGTTGTGTCCCCGCTGTCACCCACTGTGTCCCCGCTGTGTCCCGCTGTGTCCCCGCTTTCCCACTGTGTCCCGCTGTGTCCGCTGCTGTGTCCCCGCTGTGTCCCCGCTGTGTCCGCTCTGTCCCCCGCTGTGTCTCCCCCTTTGTCCCCACTCTGTCCCGCTGTGTCCCGCTGTGTCCCCGCTGTGTCCCGCTGTGTATCCCACTGTGTCCAGCTGTGTCCCGCTGTATCCCCGCTGTGTCCCGCTGTGTCCCACTGTGTCCCCGCTGTGTCCCCTCTTTGTCCTCGCTGTGTCCTGCCCTGTGTCCCGATGTGTCCCCCGCTGTGTCCCCCGCTGTGTCCCGCTGTGTCCTCGCTCTGTCCCGCTGTGTTCCCCGCTGTGTCCCCCACTGTGCCCCCCGCTGTGTCCCCCGCTGTGTCCCCACTGTGTCCCGCTTTGTCCCTGCTGTATCCCGCTGTGTCACCGCTGTGTCCCCACTGTGTCCTGATTGGTCCCGGCTGTGTCCCACTTTGTTCTCCACTGTGTCCCGCTTTGTCCCCCGCTGTGTCCCGCTGTGTCCGCTGCTGTGTCCCCGCTGTGTCCCTGCTCTGATCCACTGTGTCCCGTTGTGTCCCTCTGTGTCCCGCTGTGTCCTCCCTGTGTCCCCGATGTGTCCCGCTCTGTACCCCGCTGTGTCCAACTGTGTCCCCGCAGTGTCCAGCTGTTTCCCCAGCTGTGTCCCACGCTGTGTCCCCGCTTTGTCCAGCTCTGTCCCCGCTGTGTCCCCACTGTGTCCCACTGTGTCCCCCGCTGTGACCCCGCCGTGTCCCCAATGTGTCCCGCTGTGTCCCGTTGTGTCCACGCTGTCCCCCGCTCTGTCCTGCTGTGTCCCGCTGTGATCCGCTGTGTCCCTGCTATCCCCCACTGTGGCCCACTCTGTCCCCACTGTCCCCTGGAGTGTCCCCGCTTTTTCCCCGCTGTGTCTCGCTGTGTCCCGTTGTGTCCTCGCTGTGTCCCCCGCTGTGTCCCCGCTGTGTCCCGCTGTGTCCTGCTGTGTCCCCGCTGTGTCCCCACTGTGTCCCCACTGTGTACCCCTGTGTGCCCCGCTGTGTCACTGCTGTGTCCCCGATGTGTCCCACTGTGTCTCGCTTTGTCCTCGCTTTTTCCCCCACTGTGTCCCGCTGTGTCCCTTGCTGTGTTCTACTGTGTCCCCCGATGTGTCCCGCTGTGTCCCGATATGTCCCCCGCTCTGTCCCGCTGTATCCCTGCTGTGTCCCTCTTTGTGCGGCTGTGTCCCCGCTGTGATCCGCTGTGTCCCTGCTATCCCCCACTGTGGCCCACTCTGTCCCCACTGTCCCCTGGAGTGTCCCCGCTTTTTCCCCGCTGTGTCTTGCTGTGTCCCGTTGTGTCCTCGCTGTGTCCCCCGCTGTGTTCCGCTGTGTCCTGCTGTGTCCCGATGTGTCCGGCTGTGTCCTCGCTGTGTCCCCGCCGTGTCCACGCTGTATCCTGCTGTGTCTCCGCTGTGTCCCCACTGTGTCATCGCTGTGTCCCCACTTTGTCCTGCTGTGTCCCCGCTGTGTCCCGCTGTGTCACCCGCTGTGTCCCCCGCTCTGTCCCCCGCTGTGTCCCGCTGTGTCCTCGCTCTGTCCCCGCTGTGTCCCGTTGTGTATCTCGCTGTGTCCCACTGTGTCCTCGCTGTGTCCCCGCATTCTCCCGCTGTGTTCCCCACTGATTCCCCCGCTGTGTCCCCTCTGTGTCCAACTGTGTCCGCACTGTGTCCTGCTTTGTCCCCAATGTATCCCTCGTTGTGCCCCGCTGTGTCCTCCGCTGTGGCACGCTGTGTCCCGCTGTGTCACTGCTGTGTCCCTCGCTGTGTCCCCACTGTGTCCAGTTGTGTCCCGCTGTGTCCCGTTGTGTCCCCTGCTGTGTCCACCCTGTGTCCTCTCTGTGTCCCCGCTGTGTCCAGGTGTGTATCCCGCTGTGTCCAGCTGTGTCCCCGCTGTGTCCCCGCTGTGTCCAGCTATGTCCCCCGCTGGGTCCCCTCTGTGTCTCCGATGTGTCCCGCTGTGTCCCCGTCTGTGTCCTCCGCTGTGTCCTGCTGTGTCCCTGCTGTGTCCCGCTATGTCTTGCTGTGTCCCCCTCTCTGTCCCTGCTGTGTCCTGCTGTGTCCTCGCTCTGTACCCGCTGTGTCCCCCGCTGTCCCCCGCTGTGTCCCCCGCTGTCCCCCGCTGTGTCCCGCTGTCGCCCTCTGTGTCCTCGTTGTGTCCCCGCTGTGTCCCGCTGTGACCTCGCTGTGTCCCCCGCTGTCCCCGCTGTGTCCCGCTGTGTCCTCGCTATGCCCCTGCTGTGTTTTGCTTTGTCCCCCGCTGTGTCCTGCTGTGTCTCCCGCTGTGTCTCGCTGTTTCCCCTGCTGTGTCCCGCTGTGTCCCACTTTGTCCCGCTGTGTCCCTCTGTGTCCTCGCTGTGTCCCCGATGTGTCCCGCTGTCTGTCCCACTGTGTCCAACTGTGTCCCCGCTTTGTCCCGCTGAGTTCCCCACTGATTCCCCCGCTGTGTCCGCCGATGTGTCCCTGCTGTATCCCCGCTGTGTCCCCGCTGTGTCCCCTCTGTGTCCCCTCTGTGTCCCGCTGTGTTCCGTTGTGTCCCCGCTGTCACCCACTGTGTCCCCGCTGTGTCCCCGCTGTATCCCCTCTGTGTCCCGCTGTTTCTCCGCTGTCCCCCGCTGTTTCCCCGCTGTGTCCCGCTGTGTCCCGCTGTGACCTGCTGTGTCCCTACTGTCCCCTGCTGTGTCCCACTGTGTCCCCTCTGTCCCAAGGAGTGTCCCCGCTGTGTCCCCGCTGTGTCCCCGCTCTGTCTCGCTGTGTCCCGCTGTGTCTTCGCTATGTCCCCCGCTGTGTCCCCGCTGTGTCCCGCAGTGTCACCCTGTGTCCTGCTTTGTCCCCACTGTGTCCCCGCTGTGTACCCACTTTGATCCGCTGTGTCTCCCGCTGTGTCCCAGGCTGTGTCCCTGCTGTGTCCCCAATGTGTCCCGCTGTGTCCCGCTGTGTCCTCGCTGTGTCCCCCGCTGTGTTCCGCTGTGTCCCCCGCTGTGTCCCCGATGTGCCACTGCTGTGTCCCGCTGTGTCCCGCTGTTTCCTGTGGTGTCCCGGTTTGTCCCGCGCTGTGTCCCCCGCTGAGTCCACACTGTGTCCCCGTTGTGTCCCGCTGTGTCCTCGCTTTGTCCCCCGTTGTGTCCCCGCTGTGTCCCCGCTGTGTCCCTGCTGTGTCTCGCTGTGTCCCGGGCTGTGTCCCTGCTGTGTCCCCAATGTGTCCCGCTGTGTCCCGCTGTGTCCTCGCTGTGTCCCCCGCTGTGTTCCGCTGTGTCCCCCGCTGTGTCCCCGATGTGCCACTGCTGTGTCCCGCTGTGTCCCGCTGTTTCCTGTGGTGTCCCGGTTTGTCCCGCGCTGTGTCCCCCGCTGAGTCCACACTGTGTCCCCGTTGTGTCCCGCTGTGTCCTCGCTTTGTCCCCCGTTGTGTCCCCGCTGTGTCCCCGCTGTGTCCCTGCTGTGTCTCGCTGTGTCCCGGGCTGTGACCCTGCTGTGTCCCCTGTGTCCCGCTGTGTCCCGCTGTGTCCTCGCTGTGTCCCTTCCTGTGTCCCTCTGTGTCCCGGGCTGTCTCCCCGCTGTGTCCCGGATGTGTCCCGCTGTGTCCTCGCTCTGTCCCCCGCTGTGTCCCGCTGTGTCCCCCACTGTGTCCCCGCTGTGTCCCTGCTGTGTCCCGCTGTGTCCCGTTGTTTCCCGTGGTGTCCCGGTTTGTCCCCCGCTGTGTCCCCCGCTGAGTAGCCACTGTGTCCCCGCTTTGTCACGCTGTGTCCTCGCTGTGTCCGCGTTGTGTCCCGCTGTGTCCCCCGGTGTGTCCCCCGCTGTGTCCCTGCTGTGTCCCCCTCTGTCCTGCTGTGTCCCCGGCTGTTTCCCCCGCTGTGTACCGCTGTGTCCCTGCTGTGTCCCCACTGTGTCCTTCTGTGTCCCCGCTGTGTCCCTCTGTGTGCCCTGCTGTGTCCCGCTGTGTCCCCCGCTGGTTCCCCGCTTTGTCCCACTGTGTACCCCGCTGTGTTCAGCTGTGTCCCCGATATGTCCAGCTGTGTCCCGCTGTGTCCTCGCTTTGTATCCGCTTTGTCCCGCTGTGTACCCCGCTGTGTTCAGCTGTGTCCCCGATATGTCCAGTTGTGGCCTGCTGTGTCCTCGCTGTGTCCCCGCTGTGTCCCTCTGTGTCCCCGCTGTGTCCCCTGCTGTGTACCTGCTGTGTCCCGCTGTGTCCCCCGCTGTGTCCCGCTGTGTCCCCCGCTTTGTCCCGATGTGTACCTGCTGTGTCCAGCTGTTTCCCCATTGTGTCCCGCTGTGTCCAACGCTGTGTCCTCGCTGTGTCCCGCTGTGTCCCGCTGTGCCCCGCTGTGTCCCAAGCTGTGTCCCGCTGTGTCCCCGCTTTGTCCCTGCTGTGTCCGGCTGTGTCCAGCTATGTCCCCCACTGTGTCCCTCTCTGTGTCCCTGCTGTGTCCCGCTGTGTCCCGCTGTGTCCCCCGCTAGTCGCCCTGTGTCCGCAGGTGTGTCCCGCAGTGTGTCCACGCTGTTTCCCGCTGTGTCCCCCCGCTTTGTCCCGCTGTGTCCCCGCTGTGTCCTGCTGTGTCCTCGCTGTTTCCCCCGCTGTGTCCCGCTGTGTCCCTCGCTGTGTTCCCCGCTGTGTCCCCCCGCTTTGTCCCGCTGTGTCCCCGCTGTGTCCTGCTGTGTCCTCGCTGTTTCCCCCGCTGTGTCCCGCTGTGTCCCTCGCTGTGTCCCCCGCTGTGTCCCCACTGTGTCGCGCTGTGTATCGCTGTGTCCCCCGCTGTGTCCCAGCTGTGTCCAGCTGTGTCCCCCGCTGTGTCCCCGCTTTGTCCCGCTGTGTCCCCACTGTGTCCAGCTGTGTCCCCGCTGTGCCCCCTGCTGTGTCCCCGCTGTGTCCCCGCTGTGTACCCCGTCGTGTCCCTGCTGTCCCTGTTGTGTCCCACTGTGTCCCCCGCTGTGTCCCGCTGTGTCCACCGCTGTGTCCCTATGTGTCCCCGCTGTCACCTCTGTGTCCCTCTGTGTCCCCTCTGTGTCGCCCTATGTCCCCCGTTGTGTCCCCCGCTGTGTCCACGCTGTTTCCCGCTGTGTCCCTCCGCTGTGTCCCACTGTGTCCACGCTGTGTCCCGCTGTGTCCTCGCTGTGTCCCCCGCTGTGTCTCGCTGTGTACCCCACTGTGTCCCCCGCTGTGTCGCCGCTGTGTCCCGCTGTGTCCCCCGCTGTGTCCCAGCTGTGTTCCGCTGTGTCCCCCACTGTGTCACGCTGTGTCACGCTGTGTCCCGCTATGTTCCCCGCTGTGTCCCCACTGTGCCCCATTGTGTCCCACTGTGTCCCCCGCTGTATCCCGCTGTGTCATCCGTTGTGTCCCGCTGTGTCCCGGTGTGTCCTAGCTGTGTCACCCGCTCTGTCCAGGTGTGTCCTCGCTTTGTCCCAAACTGTGTCCACCGCTGTGTCCTCGTTGTGTCCCGCTGGGTCCCGCTGTGTCCTCGCCTTGTTCCCCGCTGTATCCCACTGTGTCCCCCGCGGGGTCCCGCTGTGTCCCCGCTGTTTCCTGCTGTATCCCTCGCTCTGTCCCCCGCTGTGTCCCCCGCTGTGTCCCCGCTGTGTCCCCGCTGTGTCCCGCAGTGTCCCCGATTGTGTCCCATGCTGTATCCGGCTGTGTCCCACCCTGTGTCCCCACGGTGTCCCTCTGTGTACTGTTGTGTCCCGCTGTGTCCCCCATTGTGTCCCGCTGTGTCCCCGCTGTGTCCCCCTGTGTCCCCGCTGTGTCTCCGCTGTGTCCCCGCTGTGTCCCCCGCTGTGTCCCCCTCTGTGTCCCTTCTGTGTCCCGCTGTGTCCCCCCTGTGTCCCATTGTGTCCCGCTGTGCCCCGCTGTGTCCCTGCTCTTTCTCGCTGTGTCCCCGTTGTGTCCCCTCTGTGTCCCCGATGTGTCCCGCTGTGTCCTGCTGTGTCCCGCTGTGTCCTTGCTGTTTCCCGCTGTGTCCCGCTGTGTTTCCCGTTGTGTCCCGCTGTGTCACCCCTGTGGCCCTGCTGTTTTCCCCCTGTGTTCCGGCTGTGTCCCGCTCTGTCCCTGCTCTGTCTGGCTGTGCCCAGCTATGTCCCCCGCTCTGTCCCCGTTTTATCCCCGCTGTGTCCCCCGCTGTGTCCCCGCTGTGTCCCACTGTGTCACCCACTGTGTCCCGCTGTGTCCCACTGAGTCCCGCTGTGTCCCGCTGTGTCCCTCTGTGTCCCACGCTTTGTCCCGCTTTGTCCCGGCTGTGTCCCCCGCTGTGTTCCCGCTGTGTCCCGCTGTGTCCCGCTGTGTCCCACGCTGTGTCCCCACTGTGTCCCGCTGTGTCCCGCTGTGTACTCGCGGTGTCCCTGCTGTGTACCCCATCGTGTCCCTGCTGTGTCCCGCTGTGTCCCGCTGTGTCCCCCGCTGTGTCCTGCTGTGTCCACTGCTGTGTCCCGATGTGTCCCCGCTATGTCAAGCTGTGTCCCCGCTGTGTCCGGCTGTGTCCCCGTTGTGTCCCCGCTGTGTCCCGCTGTGTCTCCCGCTGTGTCCCACTGTGTCCCCCGATGTGTCCCCACTGTGTCCCCGCTGTGTACAGCTGTGTCCCCCGCTGTGTCCCACTGTGTCCCGCTTTGTCCCCCGCTGTGTCCCGATGTGTTCCGGTTGTGTCCCCCGCTGTGTCCCCGCTGTGTCCCCCACTGTGTCCCGATGTGTGCCCGCTGTGTCCCCCGCTGTGTCCCACTATATCCCCACTGTGTCCCTCTCTGTGTCCCCTGCTGTGTCCCGCTGTGTCCCCCGCTGGTTCCCCGCTTTGTCCCGCTGTGTACCCCGCTGTGTTCAGCTGTGTCCCCGGTATGTCCAGTTGTGGCCCGCTGTGTCCTCGCTGTGTCCCCGCTGTGTCCAGCTGTGTCCCCGCTGTGTCCCCTGCTGTGTACCTGCTGTGTCCTGCTGTGTCCCCCTGTGTCCCCCGCTGTGTCCAGTTGTGTCCCCCTCTGTGTCCCGATGTGTCCCTGCTGTGTCTAGCTGTTTCCCCGTTGTGTTCTGCTGTGTCCAACGCTGTGTCCACGCTGTGTCCTGCTGTGTCCCTCTGTGCCCCGCTGTGTCCCAAGCTGTTTCCCGCTGTGTCTCGCTGTGTCCCCGCTGTGTCCCTGCTGTGTCCGGCTGTGTCCAGCTATGTTCCCCGCTGTGTCCCCCGCTGTGTCCCTGCTCTGTCCCGCTGTGTCCCGCTGTGTCCCCCGCTGTGTCGCTCTGTGTCCGCCGTTGTGTCCCGCGGTGTGTCCACGCTGTTTACCGCTGTGTTCCCCCGCTGTGTCCCGCTGTGTCCCCGCTGTGTCACGCTGTGTCCTCTCTTTGTCCCCCGCTGTGTCCTGCTGTGTCCCTCGCTGTGTTCCCGGCTGTGTCCCCGCTGTGTCCCGCTCTGTCTCGCTGTGTCCCCCGCTGTGTCCCAGCTGTTTCGATCTGTGTCCCACACTGTGTCTCGCTTTGTCCCCGCTGTGTCCCCCGTCGTGTCATTGCTGTGTCCCGCTGTGTCCCGCTGTGTCCCCCGCTGTGTCCCGCTGTGTCCACTGCTGGATCCCGATGTGTCCCCGCTCTGTCCAGCTGTGTCCCCGCTCTGTCCCGCTGTGTCCCCCGCTGTGTCTCTGCTGTGTCCCGCTGTGTCCTTCTTTGTCCCCACTGTGTCCCCGCTGTGTACCACGTCGTGTCCCTGCTGTGTCCCGATGTGTCCCCCGCTATGTACCACTGTGTCCACCGCTGTGTCCCAATGTGTCCCTGCTGTGTCCAGCTGTGGCCACGCTGTGTCCCGCTGTGTCCCCGCTGTGTCCCGCTGTGTTCAGCAATGTCCCGCTGTGTCTCCCGCTGTGTCCCACTCTGTTCCCCAATGTATCCCCGCTGTGTCCCCGCTGTGTACAGCTGTGTCCCCCTCTGTGACCCACTGTGTCCCGCTGTGTCCCGATGTGTCCCCCGCTGTGACCCGATGTGTCCCAGTTGTGTCCCCCGCTGTGTCCCCGCTGTGTCCCGCTGTGTCCCCCGCTGTGTCCCGCTGTGTCCTGCTGGGTCCCCCACTGTGTCCCAATGTGTGCCCGCTTTGTCCCCCGTTGTGTCCCACTATATCCCCACTGTGTCTCCCGCTGTGTCCCCTGCTGTATCCCACTGTGTCCCCTGCTGGGTCCCTGCTGTGTCCCGCTGTGTCCCTCGATGGGTCCCCCACTATGTCCCCCGCTGTGTCTCCCGTTGTGTCCCGCTGTGTCCACCGCTGTGTCCCCCGCTCTGTGCCCCGCTTTCTCCCCTGCTGTGTCCCCGCTGTGTCCCGCTGTGTCCCCCGCTGTGTCCCGCTGTGTCCACCGCTGGGTCCCGATATGTCCCCGCTGTGTCCAGCTGTGTCCCCGCTGTGTCCCGCTGTGTCCCCCGCTGATTCCCCGCTGTGTCCCGCTGTGTCCTTCTGTGTCCCCGCTGTGTCCCCGCTGTGTACCACGTCGTGTCCCTGCTGTGTCCCGCTGTGTTTCGCTGTGTCCCCCGCTGTGTCCCGCTGTGTCCCCGCTTTGTCCCCCGCTGTGTCCCGCTCTGTCCCCCACTGTGTCCACGGTGTGTCCCGCTGTGTCCCCCGTTTTGTCTCACCATGTCCCCCGCTCTGTCCCACGCTGTGTCCCTCTGTGTCCCTGCTGTGTCCCGCTGTGTCTCCTGCTGTGTCCCTTGCTGTGTTCCACTGTGTCCCCCGCTGTTTCCTGCTGTGTACCCCGCTGTGTCTCGCTGTGTCCCCGCTGTCCCCCACTGTGTCCCCAGTCTGACCCGTTGTGTAACCGCTCTTC
This sequence comes from Dipodomys merriami, assembly GCF_024711535.1. Classification (NCBI taxonomy): domain Eukaryota; kingdom Metazoa; phylum Chordata; class Mammalia; order Rodentia; family Heteromyidae; genus Dipodomys; species Dipodomys merriami. Next base: position 219,294 of record NW_027206489.1, on the reverse strand, counting down.
CCATCTGTGTCCCCGCTGTGTCCCGCTATGTCCTTTTGTCTCCCTATGTCCCCGCTGTCCCCCGCTGTGTCCCGCTGTGTTCCCTCTGTCCCCAGAGGGTCCCCACTGTGTTCCCGCTGTGTCCCCTCTGTGTCCCGCTGTGTCCCGCTGTGTGCCCGCTGTCCCCCTCTGTGTCCCTCAGTGTCAACTCTGTCACCCGTAGTATCCCCATTGTCCCCGGCTGTGTCCCCTGCTGTGTCCCGCTGTGTACCGCTGTGTCCCACTGTATAATCACTTTGTCCCCCGCTGTCTCCCCGCTGTGTCCCGCTGTGTCCCGCTATGTCCCGCTGTGTCCCCCGCTGTGTCCCACTGTGTCCCCTGCTGTGTCCCCCACTGTGTTCTGCTGTGTCCCCGCTGTGTCCCGCTGTGTCCCGCTGTGTCCTCGCTGTGTCCCGCTGTGTCCCCGCTGTCCCCCGCTGTGTCCAACTGTGTCCCCTCGGTTCTCTGGAGTATCCCATGTGTCCCCCACTGTGTCCCCCGCTGTGTCCCGCTGTGTCCCGCTGTGTCCCGCTGTGTACTCGCTGTGTCCACCGCTGTGTCCCCGCTGTGTCCTGCTGTGTCCCGCTGTGTCCCGCTGTGTCCCCAACTGTCTCCCCCACTGTGTCCCCGCTGTCCCCCGCTGTGTCCAACTGTGTCCCCTCGGTTCTCTGGAGTATCCCATGTGTCCCCCACTGTGTCCCCCGCTGTGTCCCACTGTGTCCCGCTGTGTCCCGCTGTGTCCCGCTGTGTACTCGCTGTGTCCACCGCTGTGTCCTACTGTGTCCCGCTGTGTCCCGCTGTGTCCCCAACTGTGTCCCCCACTGTGTCCCCGCTGTCCCCCGCTGTGTCCCGCTATGTACCCTCTGTCCCCCGGAGTGTCCCCGCTGTCACCCGCTGTGTCCCCCGTTGTGTCCCGCTGTGTCCTCCCTGTGTCCCCCAATGTCCTGCTGTGTCTCCGCTGTGTCCCCCTGTGTCATGCTGTGTCCCGCTGTTACCCAGTTGTGTCACGCTGTGTCCCGCTGTGTCCTCGCTGTGTCCCGGCTGTGTTCCCACTGTGTCCCGCTGTGTCCTCGGTGTGTCCCGCCAGTTACCCTCTGTGTCCCGCGCTGTGTCCCGCTGTGTTCCGTTGTGTCCCTCTGTGTCCTGCTGTGTCCCCTCACTGTCCCCCGCTGTGTCCCGCTGTGTCCCCGCTGTGTCCCGCTGTGTTCCCCGCTGTGTCCTGCTGTGTCCCCTGCTGTGTCCCTCTGTGTCACTCTGTGTCCCGCTGTGTCCCGGATGTGTCCACGCTGTGTCCCCTGCTTTGTCTTGCTTTGTCCTGCTGTGTCCTCGCTGTGAGCTCCGCTGTGTTCCCGCTGTGGACCACTTTGTCCCACTTTGTCCCCGCTGTGTTCCCGCTGTGTCCCTCTATGTCCCGGCTGTGTTCCCCGCTCACTCCCCCATTGTTTCCCCGCTGTGTCCCGCTGTGTCCCGTTTTGTCCCGCTGTGTTCTCGCAGTGTCCCCCGCTGTGTCCCCGCTTTTTCCCTGCTGTGTCCCGTTGTTTCCCCCTGTGTTCTCGTTGTGTCCCCAGCTGTGTCCCCGCTGTGTCCACACCATTTCCCCGCCGTGTCCCCGCCGTGTCCACTGCTGTGTCGCCCGCTGTGTTCCGCTGTGTCCCCCGATGTGTCCCTCTGTGTCCCCCGCTGTGTCCCGCTGTGTACCCGCTGTCCCCCGCTGTGTCCCCGCTGTCCGCCGGTTTGACCCCCTCACCCCCTCTGTGTCCCCCGTTGTGCCCCGCTGTGTCCCCCGCTGTGTCCCTTGCTCTGTCCAGCTGTGTCCCGCTATCTCCCACTGTGTCCCCGATGTGTCCCCACTTTGTCCCCCGCTATGTACTGCTGTGTGCTGTTGTTTCCCGCTGTGTCCTAACTGTGTACCCCGCTGTGTCCCCGCTGTGTCCCGCTGTGTCTCGCTGTGTCCCCGCTGTGTCCCTGCTGTGTTCCACTGTGTCCCCACTGTGTCCTCGCTGTGTCACCCTGTGTCCCGCTCTGGCCCCTCTGTGTCCCCCGCTGTGTCCCCCGCTCTCTCCCCCGCTGTGTCCCTGCTTTGTTCTGCTGTGTCCCGCTGTGTCTCGCTTTGTACCCCGCTGAGTCCCCGCTGTGTCCCGCTGTGTCCCGCTGTGTCCCCGTTGTGTCCCCCGCTATGTCCCCCGCTCTGTCCCCGGCTGTATCCCCTCTGTGTCCCCCGTTGTGTCCCGCTGTGTCCCCGCTGTGTACTGCTGTGTCCCCCGCTGTGTCCCTGTGTGTCCCTCTGTGTCCCGCTGTGTCTCCGCTTTGTTCCCGCTGTGTCCCACTGTGTCCCCGTTGTGTGCCCTCTGTGTTCCCGCTGTGTCCCGGCTGTACACCCCGCTATGACGCCCTCTATGTCCCGCTGGGTCCCTCGCTGGGTCCCCCACTATGTCCCCCGCTGTGTCTCCCGCTGTGTCCTGCTGTGTCCCCCGCTGTGTCCGCCGCTGTGTGCCTCGCTGTCTCCCCCGCTGTGTCCCCGCTGTGTCCCGCTGTGTTATGCTGTATCCTCTCTGTGTCCCCCGCTGTGTCCCTGCTATGTCCCGTTGTGTCCCCTGCCGTGTCCCCTCTGTGTCTCGCTGTGTCCGCGCTTTGTCCCCAGTTTTGTCCCGCTCTGTCCCCCGCTGTGTTCCACTGTGTCCCGCCGTGTTCCCCAATGTGTCCCGCTGTGTCCCCGTGTGTCTCCGCTGTATTCCCGCTGTGTCCCACTGTGTCCCCGCTGTGTACCCACTGTGTAGACGCTGTGTCCCGGCTGTACACCCCGCTGTGTCGCCGGCTATGTCCCGCTGTGTCCCTCGTTGGGTCCTCCACTATGTCTCCCGCTGTGTCTCCTGCTGTGTCCCGCTTTGTCCCCCGCTGTGTCCGCCCCTGTGTGCCCCGCTGTCTCCCCCCCTGTGTCCCTGCTGTGTCTCGCTGTGTCCCGCTGTGTCCCTCTGTGTCCTCGCTGTGTCCCCCGCTGTGACCCGCTGTGTCCCCGCTGTGTCACGCAGTGTTGCGCTGTGTCCTCGCTGTGTCCCTCACTGTGTCCCGCTGTGTCTTCCGCTGTGTTCCCCGCTGTGTCCCCGTTTGTGTCCAAGGTGTGTCCCGCTGTGTCCCCCGTTTTATCGCACTATATCCCCCGCTGTGTCCCACGCTATGAACCTCTGTGTCCCTGCTGTGTCCCGCTGTGTCTCCCGCTGTGTCCCTTGCTGTGTTCCTCTGTGTCCCCCGCTGTTTCTCGCTGTGTACCCCGCTGTGTCCCGCTGTGTCCCCGCTGTGTCCCTCTGTATCCCACTGTGTCCCGCTGTGTCCCCGCTGTCCCCCGCTGTGTCCGGCTGTCTCCCCGCTGTCCCCCGGAAGGTGCCCGATGGGTCCCCGCTGTGTCCCGCTGTGTCCGGCTGTGTCCTCGCTGTGTCCCCTCTGTGTCCTGCTGTGTCCCGCTGTGTGCCCGCTGTCCCCCGCTGTTTCCCTCTCTGTCCCCTCTGTCCCCCGTAGTGTCCCCGTTGTCCCCCGCTGTGTCCCCGGCTGTGTCCCGCTGTTTACCGCTGTGTCCCGCTGTGTAATCGCTTTGTCCCCCGCTGTGTCCCCCTGTGTCCCGCTGTGTCCCGCTATGTCCCGCTGTGTCCCCCGCTGTGTCCCGCTGTGTCTTCTGCTGTGTCCCCCGCTGTGTCCCACTGTGTCGCTGCTGTGTCCCCGCTGTCCCCCGCTGTGTCCAACTGTGTCCCCTCGGTTCTCCGTAGTGTCCCCAGTGTCCCCCACTGTGTCCCCCACTGTGTCCCGCTGTTTCTCGCTGTGTCCCGCTGTGTGCTCAATGTGTCCACCGCTGTGTCCCCGCTGTGTCCTGCTGTGTCCCAGCTGTGTCCCTCTTTGTCCCCCGCTGTGTCCCTCTTTGTCCCCCGCTGTGTCCCGCTGTGTACCCGCTGTCTCCCGCTGTGTCCCCGCTGTCCCCCGGTTTGGCCCCGCTGTACCCCGCTGTGTAACCCGCTGTGTCCGGCTGTGTCCCCCACTGTGTCCCCTGCTGTGTCCCGCTGTGTCCTAACTGTGTACCCCGCTGTGTTCCCCCTTTGTCCTGCTGTGTCTCGCTGTGTCCCGCTGTGTCCCCCTGTGTCTGGCTGTGTCCCCGCTGTGTCCCCCTCTGTGTCCCCCGCTGTCCCCCCCGCTGTGTCCCCGCTTTGTCCTGCTGTGTCCCGCTGTGTCCCAATTTGTACCCGCTTAGTCCCCGCTGTGTCCCTCTGTGTCCCGCTGTGTCCCGCTGTGTCCTCACTGTGTCCCCACAATGTCCTGCTGTGTCCCCGCTGTGTACGGCTGTGTCCCCCGCTGTGTCCCTCTGTGTCCCTCTGTGTCCCGCAGTGTCCCCGATGTATCCCTGCTGTGTCCCCCACTGTGTCCCGCTTTGTCCCGCTGTGTCCTCGCTGTCTCCCCCGCTGTGTCCCCGCTGTTTACCGCTGTGTCCCGCTGTGTCTCCGCTGTATTCCCACTGTGTCCCATTGTGTCCCGGCTCTGTGCCCGCTGTGTCCCCGCTGTGTCCCGGCTGTACACCCTGCTGTGTCGCCTGCTATGTCCCGCTGTGTCCCTCGCTGGGTCCCCCACTATATCCCCCGCTGTGTCTCCCATTGTGTCCCGCTGTGTCCCCCGCTGTGTCCCCCGCTGTGTGCCCCGCTTTCTCCCCCGCTGTGTCCCCGCTGTGTTGCGCTGTGTCCCGCTGTGTCCCGCTGTGTCCTTGCTGTGTCCCCCGCTGTGTCCCCGCTGTGTCCCCGCTGTGTCACGCTGTGTCGCGCTGTGTCCTCACTGTGTCCCTCGCTGTGTCCCGCTGTGTCTTCCGCTCTGTCCCCCGCTGTGTCCCGCTCTGTCCCCCACTGTGTCCCCCACTGTGTCCACGGTGTGTCCCGCTGTGTCCCCCGTTTTGTCTCACTATGTCCCCCGCTCTGTCCCACGCTGTGTCCTGTCCCTCTGTGTCCCTGCTGTGTCCCCCTGTGTCTCCCACTGTGTCCCTTGCTGTGTTCCACTGTGTCCCCCGCTGTTTCCCACTTTGTACCCCGCTGTGTCCCGCTGTGTCCCCGCTGTCCCCCGCTGTGTCCCCACTCTGTCCCGCTGTGTCCCCGCTCTCCCTATCTGTGTCCCCGCTGTGTCCCATTATGTCCCCCGCTGTGTCCCCGATGTGTCCCGCTGTGTCCCGCTGTGTCCTCGCTGTGACCCCACTGTGTCCCGCTATGTCCCGCTGTGTCCCTGCTGTGTCCCACGCTGTGTCCCGCTGTGTCCCTGCTCTGTCCACCGCTGTTTCCCGATGTGTCCCACTGTCTCCTCGCTTTTTCCCCCGCTGTGTCCCGCTGTATCCCCCACTGTGTCCCCCGCTGTGTCCCCGCTGTGTCCCCGCTCTGTCCCGTTGAGTCCCGCTGTGTCCTCGCTGTGTCCCCCGCTGTGTCCGGCTGTGTCCCCGCTGTGTCCCGCTGTTTTCCCCGCTGTGTCCTGCTGTGTCCCCTGCTGTGTCCCGCTGTGTCCCGCTGTTTCCCTGCTGTGTCCCCGCTGTGTCCCGCTGTGTCACGCTGTGTCCCCCTGTGTCCCCGCTGTCCCCCGCTGTGTCCAACTGTGTCCCCATTGTCCCCCGGTGTGTCCCCACTCTCCCCCGCTGTGTCCCCGATGTGTCCCGCTGTGTCCCGTTGTGCCTCGCTTTGTCCCCGCTTTGTCACTGCTGTGTCACGCTGTGTCCCCCGCTGTATTCCCGCAGTGTCTCCGCTGTGTCCCGCTGTGTCCCTGCTGTGTCCTCGCTTTGTCCCGCTGTGTCCCTGCTGTGTCTCCGCTATGTCCTCGCTGTGTCCCCCTCTGTGACCCGCTGTGTCCCCCGCTGTGTCCCAGGTGTGTCCACGATGTGTCTCGCTGTTTCCCGCTGTGTCTCACTGTGTCCTCCGCTGTGTCCCCTGCTGTGTCCCACTGTGTCCCCTGCTGTGTCCCGCTGTGTCTCCCTTTGTCCTCGATGTGTCCCCCGCTATGTTTTGCTGTGTCGCACTGTGTCCCCCGCTGTGTCCCCGCTTTGTCCCTGCAGTGTCCCGCTGTGTCCTCTGCTGTGTCCCCTTCTGTGTCCCGCTGTGTCCCCTGCTGTGTCCCGATGTGTCCCCGCTGTGTCCGTCTGTGTCCTGCTGTATCCTTGCTGTTCCCCTTGCGGTGTCCGGCAGTTTCCACACTGTGTGTCCCGCTGCGTCCCCGCTGTCCCCCGGTGAGTCCCCGCTGAGTCCCCGCTCTGTCCCTGCTGTGTCCCGCTGTGTCCCGATGTGTCCCCGCTGTGTTCCCGCTGTGTCCCCCGCTATGCCCCCGCTGTTTCCCCTGCTGTGTCCCGCTGTGTCCCCTGCTGTGTCCCGCTGTGTCCTTGCTGTTCCCCTTGCGGTGTCCCCGCAGTTTCCCCTCTGTGTGTCCAGCTGTGTCCCCGCTGTTCCCCACTGTGTCCCGCTATGTCCCGCTGTGTCCTTGCTGTGTCCCCCGCTGTGTCCCGCTGTATCCCCGCCCTGTCCAACGCTGTATCCCGCTGTGTCCCACTGTCTCCTCAGTGTGTCCCCAGCTGTGTCCCCGTGTCCTCGCTGTGTATCTGCTCTGTCACCGTTGTGTATCCGCTTGTCCCTGTTGTGTCCCCGCTGTGTCCCGCTGTGTCCTCACTGTGTCCCCCCAATGTCACGCTGTGTCCCCGCTGTGTCCAATTGTGTCCCGCTGTATCCCACGCTCTGTCCCCGCTGTGTCCCGCTGTGTCCCGCTGTGTCTCCACTTTGTTTCCTCTGTGTACCCGCTATGCCCCCGCTGTTTCCCCCGCTGTGTCCCACTGTGTCCCCTGTTGTGTCCCGCTGTGTCCCGCTGTGTCCCCGGCTGTGTACCTCGCTGTGACCCGCTGTGTCCAGCTGGGTCCCACTGTGTCCTCGCTGTGTTCCCGTTGTGTCCATGTTGTGTCCCTGCTGTGTCCAGTTGTGTCCCGCTTTGTCCCGCTCTGTCCCCCGCTGTGTCCCGCTGTGTTCCGCTGTGTCCCACGCTGTGTCCCACTGTGTCCCCCTGTGTCTCCGCTGTCCCACGCTGTGTCCTGCTGTGTCCCCGCTGTCCCCCGGTGTGTCCCCGCTGTCCCCCGCAGTGTCCCCCACTGTGTCCCGCTGTGTCCCGCTGTGTCCGCCTGTGGCCCTGCTGTGTCCCGCTGTGTCTGCTGCTTTGTACCCGTTGTGTCCCGCTGTGTCCCGCTGTGTCCCGATGTCCCACGCTTTCTCCCGCTGTGGCCCCCGTTGTGTCCCCGCTTTGTCCCTCTGTGTCCCGCTGTGTCCCACGCTATGTCCCGTTGTGTCCCCCACTTTGTCACGGTGTGTCTCGCTGTGTCCATGTTGTCTCCCGCTGTGTCCCTCGTTTTGTCCCACCCTTTCCCGCTCTGTCGCCCACTGTGTCCCCCGCTGTGTCCCACTGTGTCCCGCTGTGTCCCCCGCTATGTCCCGCTGGGTCCGGCTGTGTCCCCCGCTGTGTGCCCGCTGTGTCCTGCTCTGTCCCCTGCTGTGTGCCCTACTGTGTCCACGCTGTGTCCCGCTGTGTCCCGGCTGTGTTCCATTGTGTCCCCCGCTGTATTCCCCGCTGGGTCCCGATGTGTCCACCACTGTGTCTCCCTCTGTGTCCCGCTCTGGCCCCCGCTGTGTCCCACTGTGTCCCGCTGTGTCCCCCACTGTGTCCCCGGCTGTGTTCCGCTGTGTCCCGCTATGTCCCGCTGTGTGCCCCGCTGTGTCCCGCTGTGTCCCATTGTGTCCCGCTGTGTCCCGCTGTGTCCCCGCTGTGTCCCGTTGTGTCCCGCTATGACTCATGGTGTCCTGCTTTGTCCCCCGCTGTGTCCACTGCTAACTCCCCGCTGTGTCCCCCACTCTGTCCCGATGTGTCCCCGCTATGTTCCCCGCTGTGTCCAGCTGTGTCGCCAGTGTGTCCCCCGCTGTGTCCCCCTCTGAGTCCCGCTGTGTCCCCCGCTGGGTCCTGCTCTGTCCCCGCTGTGTCCCGCTGTGTCCCCCGCTGTGTCTCCCTCTGTGTCCCGCTCTGTCCCCCGCTGTGTCCCTCTGTGTCCCTCTGTGTCTCGCTATGTTCCCGATGTGTCCCCGCTGTGTCGCCCGATGTGTCCCGCTTTGCCCGCTGTTTCCCGCTGTGTACCCCGCTGTCTCCCCGCTGTGTCCCCTGTGTCCCGCTGTGTCCCCGCTGTGTTCCCACTGTGTCCCACTGTGTCCCTGCTATTTCCCCGCTTTTTACCGGCAGTGGCGCCCGCCGTGTCTCGCTGTGTCCCCCGCTGTGTCCCGCTGTGTCCCGCTGTGTCCCCGCTGTCCCCCGCTGTGTCCTCGCTGTTTCCCCCGCTGTGTCCCGCTGTGTCCCGAGCTGTGTCTCCCGCTGTGTACCGGCTGTGTCTCGGCTGTGTCCCGCTGTGTCTCGCTGTGACCCCGCTGTCACCCGCTGTGTCCCCACTGTGTCCCGCTGTGTCCCTGCTGTCCCCCGCTGTGTTCCCGCTGTGTCCCCGCTGTTTTCCGCTGTGTCCCGCTGTGTCCTCGCTCTCACCCGGAGTGTCCCCGATGTCCCTAGCAGTGTCCCCAGCTGTGTCCCCGCTGTGTCCCGCTGTCTCCCCCGCTGTGTCCCTCGCTGTGTCCCCCAGTGAGTCCCGCTGTGTCCCCCGCTGTTTCCGCGCTGTGTCCCGTGTGTCCCGCTGTGTCCTGCTTTGTCCCGATATGTCCTCGCTTTGTCCCCCGTTGTGTCCCCGATGTGTCCCGCTGTGATCCGCTGAGTCCTCGCTGTGTCCCCCGCTATGTCCCGCTGTGTCCAGCTGTGTCCCTCTGTGTCCTTGCTGTGTCCCCCGCTATGTCCCGCTGTGTCCCCCGCTGTGTCCCGCTGTGTCCCCATTGTTTCCAACTGTGGCCCGCTGGGTCCCCCGCTGTTTCCCCGCTGTGTCCCGTTATGTCCCCGCTGTGTCTCCCGCTGTGGCCCGCTGTGGTCCCCGCTGTGTCCCGCTGTGCCCCGTTGTGTCCCCTGTTGTAACCCCTGCTCTGTCCAGCTCTGTCCCCGCTGTGTCTCTCTCTGTGTCCCCTGCTTTGTCCCGTAGTATTCCCCGCTGTGTCCTCGGTGTTTCGCCCGATGTGTCCCACTGTGTCCAGCGCTGTGTCACCCGCTGTGTCCCCGCTGTGGCCCCGCTGTGTCACGCTGTGTCCCGCTGTGTCCCCGCGGTGTCGCCTCAGTGTCCCGCTGTGTCCCGCGCTGTGTCCCCGCTGTGTCCCTGATGTGTTCCGCTGTGTACCCCTGTGTCCTCGCTGTGTCCAACTCTGTGTCCCGTTGTGTCCCCCGCTGTGTCCCGCTGTGTCCCCCGCTGTGGACCCAGCTGTGGCCCCAGCTGTGTCACGCTGTGTCACTCTGTCTCCCTGCTGTGTCCCCGCTGTGTCCCGCTATGTCCCCGCTGTCCCCCGGTGTGTCCCCGCTGTCCCCCGTAGTGTCCCCTACTGTGTCCCGCTGTGTCCCGCTGTGTCCCCCGCTGTGTCCCGCTGTGTCCCCCACTGGGTCCTGCTCTGTCCCCGCTGTGTACCGCTGTGTCCCCCGCTGTGTCTCCCTCTGTGTCCCGCTCTGCCCCCCGCTGTGTCCCACTGTGTCCCGCTGTGTCCCCCGCTGTGTCCCACTGTGTCCCGCTGTGTCCCCGCTGTGACACACTGTGTCCCCCGTTGGGTCCCGCTGTGTCCCATTGTGTCCCGCTGTGTCCCGCTGTGACTCGTGGTGTCCCACATTGTGCCCCGCTGTGTCCCCCGCTAACTCCCCGCTGTGTCCCCCACTGTGTCCCGCTGTGTCCCGCTGTTTCCCACTGTGTCCCGCTGTGTCCCAATGTGTCTCCTGCTTTGTCCCCGTTGTGTCCCGCTGTGTCCCGCTGTGTCCCACGTTGTGTCCCGCTGTGTCTCCCGTTGTGTCCCCGCTGTGTTCCCGCTGTGTCCCGCTGTGTCCCACGCTGTGTCCCGTTCTGACCCCGCTGTGTCACGGTGTGTCTCGCTGTTTCCCTGCTGTCTCCCGCTGTGTCCCTCGTTTTGTCCCGCCGTGTCCCGCTGTGTCCCTCGCTGTGTCCCCCGCTGTGTCCCTCTGTGTCCCCGGCTGTGTCCCCCTGTGTCCCTCGCTGTATCCTGCTCTGTCCGGCTGTGTCCCGCGCCGTGTACCCGCTGTGTCCTGCTCTGTCCCCTGCTGTGTGCCCTACTTTGTCAGCGCAGTGTCCCGCTGTGTCCCGGCTGTGTCCCCGCTGTCCCAACCGTGTCCCGCTGTGTCCCCGCTGTGTCCCGCTGTGTCCCGCTGTGTAACCCGATGTGTCCAGCTGTGTCTCCGCTGTGTCCCGTCGTGTCCCGCGCTTGGTCCCCCGCTGTGTCCCGCTGTGACCCGTTGTGTCCCCTGCTGTGTCCTGATGTGTTCCCGCTGTGTACCTCGCTCTGTCGCGTTGTGTCCCTGCTGTGTCCCCCGCTCTGTCCCCTGCTGGGTCCCGGGCTGTCAGGCTGTGTCCCCACTGTGTCCCGATGTATCCCCCATTGTGTCCCCTGCTGTGTCCCGCTGTGTCCCCCGCTGTGTCCCCGCAGTGTGCCCTGCTGTGTCCAGCTGTGTCGCCGCTGTGTCCCCCGCTGTGTCCCCCTCTGTGTCCCGCTGTTTCTCCCCTTGGTCCTGCTCTGTCCCCGCTGTGTCCCCCGCTGTGTCTAACTGTGTCCCCGCTGTGTCCCGCTGTGTGCCTCGCTGTGTCCCGCTGTGTCCCGCTGTGTCCTGCTGTGTCCCCGATGTGTCACCGCTGTGTCCCACGCTGTGTTCCGCTGTGTCCCGCTGTGTTCCGCTTTGTCCCGCTGTGTCCCGCTGTGAACCCTGCTGTGTCCCCGCTGTGTGCCCACCGGGTCCCGCTGTGTCCCGGCTGTGTCCCGCTGTGTCCCGCCGTGTCCTTGCTGTGTCCCCACTGTGTCCCGCTGTGTAACCCGATGTGTCCAGCTGTCTCTCCGCTGTGTCCCGTCGTGTCCCGCGCTGGGTCCCCCGCTTTTCTCCCAACTGTGTCCCGCTGGGACCCGTTGTGTCCCCTGCTGTGTCCCGATGTGTCCCCGCTGTGTACCTAGCTGTGTCCCGTTGTGTCCCCGCTGTGTCCCCCGATCTGTCCCCGCTGGGTCCCGCTGGGTCTCGTGCTGTGTCAGGCTGTGTCCCCGCTGTGTCCCATTATGTCCCCCGCTGTGTCTCCCGATGTGTCCCACTGTGTCCCCCGCTGTGTCCGCCGCTAACTCCATGCTTTGTCCCCACTGTGTCCTCCTGTGTCCCGTTGTGTCCCACTGTGTCTCCTGCTTTGTCACCGTTGTGTCCCTCTGTGTCCCGCTCTATCCCGCTGTGTCCCGTTTGTCCCACGCTGTGTCCCGCTGTGTCCCCCGTTGTGTCCCCGCTGTGTCCCCGCTGTGTCCCGCTGTGTTCCCGGCTGTGTCCCGTTGTTTCCCGCTGTGTCCCCGCTGTGTCCTGCTCTGTCACCTGCTGTGTGCCCACTGTGTCCTGCTCTGTCACCTGCTGTGTGCCCTACTGTGTCCGAGCTGTGTCCCGCTGTGTCCTGGCTGTGTCCCCCGCTGTGTCCCCCGCTGTGTCCCGCTGTGTCCCCCGCTGTGTCCCGATGTGTCCCCGCTGTGTCCCCGCTGTGTCCAGCTGTGTCGCCGCTGTGTCCCTCACTGTGTCCCCCTCTTGGTCCCGCTGTGTCCCCGATGTGTCCCGCTGTGTCCCCCGCTGTGTCCCCCTCTGTGTCTCCCTCTGTCCCCTGTTGTGTCCCGCTGGGTTCCGCTGTGTCCCCCGCTGTGTCCCACTGTGTCCCCGCTGTGTCCCGCTGTGTCCCCTGCTGTGTCCGGCTGGGTCCCATCGTGTCCCGCTGTGTCCCGCTGTGTCCCCCGCTGTGTCCCGCTGTGTCCCCGATTTGTCACCGCTGTGTCCCCCGCTGTGTCCCGCTGTGTCCCCGGCTTTGTCCCAGTGTCCCGCTGTGTCTGGCTGTGGCCCCGCTGTGTCCCGCTGTGTCTCCTCCTTTGTCCCCGTTGTGTCCCGCTGTGTCACGCTGTGTCCCGCTGTGTCCCACGCTGTGTCCTGCTGTGGCCCCCGTTGTGTCCCCACTGTGTCCCCGATGTGTCCCGCTGTGTCCCACGCCATGTCCAGTTGTGTCCCCCGCTGTGTCCCGGTGTTTCTCGCTGTGTCCCCGTTGTCCCCCGGTGTGTCCCCACTCTCCCCCGCTGTGTCCCCGCTGTGACCCCGATGTGTCCCTCTGTGTCCTGCTGTGCCCCGCTGTGTCCCCGCTTTGTCACTGCTGTGTCCCGCTGTGTCACGCTGTGTCCCTGCTGTGTCCCCGCTCTTTCCCGCTGTGTCCCCGCTGTGTCCCCACTATGTCCTCGCTGTTTCCCCCGCTGTGTCCCTCTGTGTCCACCTCTGTGTCCCCGCTGTGAAACCGATGTGTCCCGCTGTTTCCCGCTGTGTCTCGCTGTGTCCTCCGCTGTGTCCCCCGCTGTGTCCCACTGTGTCCCCTGCTGTGTCCGGCTGTGTCCCACTTTGTCCTCGATGTGTCCCCCGCTTTGTTCTGCTGTGTCCCGCTGTGTCCTCCGCTGTGTCCCTGCTTTGTCCCTGATGTGTCCCGCTGTGTCCTCCGCTGTGTCCCCTGCTGTGTCCCGCTGTGTCCCCGCTGTGTCCGGCTGTGTCCTGCTGTATCTTTGCTGTTCCCCTTGCAGTGTCCGCGGAGTTTCCCCACGGTGTGTCCCGCTGTGTCCCCGCTGTCCCCTGCTGAGTCCCTGCAGAGTCCCCGCTGTGTCTCCGCCGTGTCCCGCTGTGTCCTAGCTGAGTCCCACTCTGTGTCCCGCTGTGTCCCCGCTGTCCCCCGCTGAGTCCCTGCAGAGTCCCCGCTGTGTCTCCGCTGTGTCCCGCTGTGTCCTTGCTGAGTCCCACTCTGTGTCCCGCTGTGTCCCCGCCCTGTCCAACGCTGTGTCCCGCTGTGTCCCGCTGTATCCCCGCTGTGTCCCGCTGTGTCCCCCATTTTGTCCCGCTGTGTCCCACTGTGTCCCCGGCTGTATTCCCCGCTGTGTCCTGCTGTTTCCTGCTGTGTCCCGCTGTGTCCTCGCTGTGTCCACGCTGTGTCCATGTTGTGTCCCCGCTGTGTCCTCGCTGTGTTCCGCTGTGTCCTCGCTGTGTCCACGCAGTGAACCTCTGTGTCCCGCGCTGTGGCACGCTGTGGCCCGTTGTGTCCCGCTGTGGACCGCTGTAGCCCGTTGTGTCCCGCTGTTTCCCACTGTGTACCCTCTGTGTCCCCCGCTGTGTCCCGCTGTGTCCCCGCTGTGTCCTGCTGTTTCCCCCGCTGTATCATGCTGTGTCCTCGCTGTGTCCCCTGCTGTGTCCCCCCTGTGTCACGCTGTGTCCTGCTGTGTCCTGCTCTGTCCCGCTGTGTCCCCGCTGTGTCCCCCGCTGTTTCCCCGCTGTGTCCCCCGCTGTTTCCCCGCTGTGTCCCCGATGTGTCCCGCTGTGTCCTTGCTGTGACCCCACTGTGTCCCGCTATGTCCCGCTGTGTCCCCACTGTGTCCCCGGTGTGTCCCTCTGTGTCGCCGCTGTGTCCCGCTGTGTCCTCCAATTTGGCCCCAGCTGTGTCCCCAGCTGTGTCACGCTGTGTACCGCTGTCTCTCTGGTGTGTCCCCGCTGTGTCCCGCTGTGTCCCCCCTGTGTCCCGCTGTGTCCCTGCTGTGTCCCCGCTGTGTCCCCGCTGTGTCCCCGCTTTTTCCGGCTGTGTCCTCGTTGTCTCCCTGCTGTGTACCGTTGTGTCCCCGCTGAGTCCCCGCTGTGTCCCTGCTGTGTCCTGCTGTGTCCTTGCTGTGTCCCATGCGGTGTCCCACTGTGTCCCCGCTCTGTCCACCACTGTTTCCCGATGTGTCCCGCTGTCTCTTCGCTTTTCCCCCCGCTGTGTCCTGCTGTATCCCCCACTGTGTCCCCCGCTGTGTCCCCGATGTGTCCCCGCTTTGTCCCGCTGAGTCCCGCTGTGTCCTCGCTGTGTCCCCCGCTGTGTCCTGCTGTGTCCCCTGCTGTGTCCCGCTGTGTCCCGCTGTGTCACGCTGTGTCCCCCTGTGTCCCCGCTGTCCCCCGCTGTGTCCCGCTGTGTCCCCGTTGTCCCCCGGTGTGTCCCCACTCTCCCCCGCTGTGTCCCCGATGTGTCCCGCTGTGTCCCGTTGTGCCTCGCTGTGTCCCCGCTTTGTCACTGCTGCGTCACGCTGTGTCCCCCGCTGTGTCCCCGCAGTGTCTCCGCTCTGTCCCGCTGTGTCCCCGCTGTGTCCTCGCTTTGTCCCGCTGTGTCCCCGCTGTGTCCTCGCTATGTCCTCGCTGTGTCCCCCGCTGTGACCCGTTGTGTCACCCGCTGTGTCCCCGCTGTGTCCACGATGTGTCTCGGTGTTTCACACTGTGTCTCGCTGTGTCCTCCACTGTGTCCTCGCTGTGTCCCCAGTGTGTCCTGCTATGTCCCGCTGTGTCCCCGCTGTGTCCCAGCTGTGTCCCTTTGTGTCCACCGCTGTGTCACGATGTGTCCCGCTGTGTCTGGGTGTGTCCCCCGCTGTGTCCCCGCTGTGTCCCGCTGTGTCCCCTGCTGTGTACCGCTGTGTCCCCGTCTGTGTCCCCCTGTGTCCCGCTCTGTCGCCGCTTGTCCCCCACTGTGTCCCGCTGTGTCCTGCTTTGTCCACTGCTGTGTCCCCCGCTGTTTCCCGCTGTGTCCCGCTGTGTCCCCGCTGGGTCGAAGCTGTGTCCCGCTTTATACCGCTGTGTTCTCGCTGTGTCCCCGCTGTGTCCCGGTGTTTCGCTCAGTGTCCCCCACTATGTCCGCCGCTGTGTACAGGCTGTGTCCCCGCTGTGTCCCGCTGTGTTCCCCGCTGTGTCCTGCCGTGTCCCCCGCTGTTTCCCACTGTGTCCTGCTCTGTCCCTGCTGTGTCCCTGCTGTGTCCCGATGTGTACCCCGCTGTGTCCCGCTGTGTTCCGCTGTATCCTCTGCTCTGTTACCCGCTGTGTCCCGCTGTGTTCTGCTGTGTCCAGCTGTGTCCTCGCTGTGTCCCCGCTGTCCCCCGCTGTGTCCCGCTGTGTTCCCATTGTCCCCCGGTGTGTCCCCACTGTCCCCCGCTGTTTCCCCACTGTGTCCCGCTGTGACTTGCTGTGTCCAGCTGTGTCCTTGCTTTGTCACCACTGTGTCCCGCTGTGTCCCGCTGTGTCCCCTGCTGTGTCCCTGCTGTGTCTCTGCTGTGTCCCGCTGTGTCCCCGCTATATCGCCCCTGTGTCCCGCTGTTACCCCGCTGTGTCTTCGCTGTGTCCCCCGCTGTGTCCCGCTGTGAAACCCGCTCTGTCCCCTCTGTGTCTCCGCTGTGTCTCCGCTGTGTCACTGCTGTGTCCTGCTGTGTCTCGCTGTGTCCTCGCTTTGTCCGCACTGTGTCCCGCTGTGTCCCGGTGTGTCCCCGCTGTGGCCCCCCTGTGTCCCGCTGTGTCCCTGCTGTGTCCCTGCTGTGTCCCCTGCTGTGTCCCGCTTTGTCCCCCGCTGTGTCCTCGGCTGTGTCCCGCTGTGACAAGCTGTGTCCCCGCTGTCCCCCACTTTGTCCCGCTGTGTCGCCGTTGTCCCCAGATGTGTCCCCTGTGTTCCCTGTTGGGTCCCCGCTGTGTCCCGTTGTGTCCCCTGCTGTGTCCCCCGCTCTGTCCTGCTCTGTCCCCGCTGTGTCCCCGCTGTGTCCCGCTGTGTCCCGCTGTGTCCTCGCTTTGTCCCCCGTTGTGTCCCGCTGTGTCCCCCGCTGTGTCCCCCGCTGTATCTCCGCTGTGTCACCGCTGTGTCCCCTGCTGTGTCCCGCTTTCTCCTCGCTGTGTCTAGCTTTGTCCCCCGCTGTGTCCCCACTGTGTCTCGCTGTGTCCCGCTGTGTCCCCCGTTGTTTCCCCGCTGTGTCCTGCTGTGTCTCCGCTTTGGCCCCGCTTTGTCCCCGCTGTGTCCCGCTCTGTCCTTGCTGTTTCCTCGCTGTGTCCCCGCAGTGTCCCCGCTGTGTGTCCTGGTGTGTCCCCGCTGTCCCCCGCTTAGTCCCCTCTGTGTCCCCGCTGTTTCCTGCTGTGTCCTTGCTGTGTCACCTTCTTTGTCCCGCTGTGTGCCCGCTCTGTCCACTGCTGTGTCCAGCTGTGTCCCCGCTGCGCCCTGCTGTGTCACCCGCTGTGTCCAAGCTGTGTCCAGCTGTGTCCTGCTATGTGACACTGTGTCCCGCTGTGTCTGCCTCTGTGTCCCCCGCTGTGTCTGCCTCTGTGTCCCCCGCTGTGTCCTCCGCTGTGGCCCCTGCTGTGTCCCGCTGTGTCCCCGCTGTGTCCGGCTGTGTCCCGCTGTGTCCTTGCTGTTCCCCTTGCGGTGTTCCCGCAGTTTCCCCTCTGTGTGTCCAGCCGTGTCCCCGCTGTCCCCCGCTGAGTCCCCGCTGAGTCCCGCTGTGTCCTTGCTGTGTCCCCCGCTGTGTCCCGCTGTATCCCTGCCCTGTCCCACGCTGTATCCCGTTGTGTCCTGCTGTCTCCTCAGTGTGTCCCCAGCTGTGTCCCGCTGTGTCCCGCTGTGTCCTCGCTGTGTATCCGCTGTGTCCCCGTTGTGTCCCCGCTGTGTCCCGCTGTGTCCTCGCTGTGTCCCCCCAATGTCACGCTATGTCCCCGCTGTGTCCCATTGTGTCCCGCTGTATCCCACGCTCTGTCCCCGCTGTGCCCTGCTGTGTCCCGCTGTGTCCCCACTGTGTTCCCTCTGTGTACCCGCTATGCCCCCGCTGTTTCCCCCGCTGTGTCCCGCTGTGTCCCCTGTTGTGTCCCGCTGTGTCCCGCTGTGTCCCCGGCTGTGTACCCCGCTGTGTCCCGCTGTGTCCCACTGTGTCCTCGCTGTGTCCCCGTTGTGTCCATGTTGTGTCCCCGCTGGGTCCCGTTGTGTCCCGCTGTGTCCTCGCTGTGTCCCCTCATTGACCCTCTGTGTCCCGCGCTGTGGCACGCTGTGGCCCTTTGTGTCCCGCTGTGTCCCGCTGTGTCCCCTCTGTGTCCCCCGCTGTGCCCACTGTGTCCCCGCTGTGTCCCGCTGTGTCCCCCGCTGTGTCCTGCTGTGTCCTCGCTGTGTCCCCTCCTGTGTCCCCCCTGTGTCACGGTGTGTCCTGCTGTGCCCTGCTCTGTCCCGCTGTGTCGCGCTGTGTCCCGCTGTGTCCCCTGCTGTGTCCCCTGCTGTGTCCCCGCTGTGTCCCGCTGTGTCCCCTGCTGTGTCACCCGCTGTGTCCCCCGCTGTGTCCCCCACTCTGTCCCGCTGTCTCCCGTTGTGTCCCATGCTGTGTCCCCCGCTGTGTGTCGCTTTGTCCGGCTGTGTTCCCCTCTGTGTCCGCGCTGTGTCCCCGCTGAGTCCTGCTCTGTCCTCTGCTGTGTGCCCCACTGTGTCCCCACTGTGTCCCGCTGTGTCCCCGCTGTTTTCTGCTGTGTCCCCCGCTGTGTCCCGCTGTGTCCCCTGCTGTGTCCCGATGTGTCCCAGCTGTATCCCCCGCTGTGTCCAGCTCTGTCGCAATTGTGTCCCCCCCTGTGTCCCCCTATGGGTCCCACTGTGTCCCCTACTTGTTCATGCAGTGTCTCCGCTGTGTTCCGCTGTGTCCCCCGCTGTGTCCCCAACTGTGTCCCGCTCTGTCCCCCACTGTGTCCCGCTGAGTTCTCGCTGTCCACCGCTTTGACCCCGCTGTGTCCAGCTGTGTCCTCGCTGTGTCCCGCTGTGTCCCGCTGTGTCCCCCGCTGTGTCTCCTGTCCCCGCTGTATCCCCGCTGTGTCCCGCTGTGTCCCCGCTGTGTTCTGCTGTGTTCCCAGTTGTGTTACCCGCTGTGTCCCGCTGTGTCCCCTTTGTCCCCTGCTCTGTCCCCGCTGCGGTCAGTGTGTCCCCGCTGTCCCCCGCTGTGTCACCCGCTGTGTCCAGCTGTGTCCTCGCTGTGTCCTGTTCTGTCCCCCGCTGTGTCCCCCGCTGTGTCCCGCTTTGTCCCCGCTGTGTCCACTCTGTGTCCCTATGTGTCCCAATTGTGTCCCCGCTGGGTCGCGCTGTGTCCACGCCGTGTCCCTGATGTGTCCCGCTGTATACCGCTGTGTCCCGCTGTGTCCTCCGCTGTGCCCCCCCTGTGTCCCGCTGTGTTCCCCGCTGTGTCCCCCTGTGTCCCAGCTGTGTACCGCTGTGTCCCTCTGTGTCCGCCTCTGTGTCCCGCTGTGTCCCCGCTGTGTCCTGCTGTGTCCCGCAGTGTCAGGCTGTGTCCTCGCTGTGTCCCCCTCTGTGTCCCCGCTGTGTCCCGCTTTGTCCCGCAGTGTCCTGCTGTGTCCCCCGCTGTGTCTCCCGCTGTGTCCCTCTGTGTCCCGCTGTGTCCTCGCTTTGATCACGCTGTGTCCCTCTGTGTCCTGCTGTGTCACCACTGTGTCCCGCTGTGTCCCGCTGTGTCACCGATGTGTCTCGCTTTGTCCCTGCTATGTCCCCGCTGTGTCCCGCTGTGTCCCCGTTGTGTCCTCGCTGTTTCCTCGCTGTGTCCTACCCTGTGTCCCACTGTGTCCCCCGCTGGGTCAACCGCTGTGTCCTGCTGTGTCCCGCTGTGTCCCGGCTGTCTCCCGCTGTGTCCCCGTTGTCCCCCGTTGTGTCCCCTCTTTCCCCCGCTGTGTCCCTGCTGTGTCCCGTTGTGTCCCATGCTGTGTACCCCGCTGAGTCCTGCTCTGTCCCCGCTGTGTCCTGCTGTGTCCTGCTCTGTACTCGCTGTGTCCCCCGCGGTGTCCTGCTGTGTCTCCCAATTTGTCCCCGGCTGTGTCCCCGCTGTGTCACGCTGTGTCCTGCTTTGTACTCGCTGTGTTCTGCTTTGTCCCCGCTGTGTCACATGCTGTGTCCCGCTGTGTCCCCACTGTGTCCCCGCTGTGTCCCCGCTGTGTCCCGCTGTGTCCTGCTGTGTCCCAGCTGTGGCCCCAATGTGTCCCCGCTGTGTCCCTTTGTGTCCTTGCTGTTTCCCCTCTGTGTCCCCGCAGTGTCCCCGCTGTGTGTCTCGCAGTGTCCCCGCTGTCCCCCGCTGAGTCCCCGCTGTTTCCCCGATGTGTCCCGCTGTGTCCTTGCTGTGTCGCCCGCTTTTCCCGCTGTGTCCCCGTTCTGTCCACCGCTGTGCCCAGCTGTGTCCCCGCTGCTCCCTGCTATGTCACCCGCTGTGTCCCCGCTGTGTCCCGCTGTATCCTGCTGTGTGCTGCTGTGTGGGGCTGTGTCCGCCTCTCTGTCCACCGCTGTGTCTCCCGCTGTGTCTCCCGCTGTGTCCCCACTGTGTCCCCCGCTGTGTCCCCCTGTGTCCCCGCTGTGTCCCGCTGTGTCCCCCGCTGTGTTCCGCTGTGTCCCCGCTGTGTCCCCACTGTGTCCCACAGTGTCCCCGCTGTGTCCCCGCTGTGTTCCCGCTGTCCCTCGCTGTGTTCCGGTGTGTCCCATCTGTCCCCAGCTGTGTCCCCGCTGTCCCCCACTGTGTCCCACGCTGTGTCCCGGTGTTTCCCGTGTGTCCCGCTGTGTTCTGCTGTGTCCCTGCTGTGTACCCACTGTGTCCCGCTGTGTCCCCGCTTTCCTCCGGTGTGTCCCAGCTGTGTGCCCCGCTGTATCCCACTGTGTCCCGTTGTGTCCCGCTGTCCCCCGCTGTGTCCCGCTGTATTCCGCTGTATCCATTGTGTCCCCCTGTGTACCGCTGTGTCCCCCGCTGTGTCCCTCTGTGTCCTCGCTGTGTCCCCCGCTGTGTCCCCGCTGTGTCCCGCTGTGTCCCCCGCTGTGTCCCGCTGTGTCCTGCTGTGTCCTGCTGTGTCCCCCGCTGTGTCCTGAACTGTCTCCCGCTGTGTCCCCCGCTGTGTCCTCGCTGTATCCCGCTGTGTCACGCTGTGTCCTCGCTATGTCCCCCGATGTGTCCCGCTCTGTCCCCTGCTGTGTCCTGCTGTGTCCCCGCTTTGTCCCGCTGTGTCCCCCGCTGTGTCCTGCTCTGTAGACCGCTGTGTCCTCACTGTTCCCCTCTGTGTCCCCGCTGTGTCCCGCTGTGTCCCGCTGTGTTTTACTGTGTCCCCACTTTGTCACCATTGTGTCCCGCTGTGTCCCGCTGTGTCCTCCGCTGTGTCCCCAGCTGTGTCTCGCTGTGTCCCCCGCTGTGTCCCGCTGTATCCCCGCTGTGTCCCGCTGTGTTCCGCTGTGTTTTACTGTGTCCCCACTTTGTCAACATTGTGTCCCGCTGTGTCCCGCTGTGTCCCACTGTGTCCCCCTGTGTCCCCACTGTGTCCCGCTGTGTCCCCCGCTGTGTCCCGCTGTGTCCCATTGTGTCCCGCTGTGTCCCGCTGTGTCCCCCGCTGTGTCCCGCTGTGTGTTGCTGTGTCCGTGCTGTTTCCCGCTGTGTCCCATTGTGACTCGTGGAGTCCCGCATTGTCTCCCGCTGTGTCCCCCGCTAACTCCCCGCTGTGTCTCCCACTGTGTCCTGCTGTGTCCCGCTGTGTCCCGCTGTGTCCGGCTGTGGCCCCGCTGTGTCCCGCTGTGTCTCCTGCTTTGTCCCGGTTGTGTCCCGCTTTGTCACGCTGTGTCCCACTCTGTCCCGCTGTGTCCCACGCTGTGTCCCGCTGTGTCCCCCGTTGTGTCCACACTGTGTCCCCGCTGTGTACCCCTGTGTCCCACGCTGTGTCCCGCTGTGTCCCCCGTTGTGTCCACGCTGTGTCCCCGCTGGGTCCCGCTGTGTCCCACGCTGTGTCCTGTTGTGACCCCGCTGTGTCACGTTGTGTCTCGCTGTGTCCCTGCTGTCTCCCGCTGTGTCCCTCGTTTTGTCCCGCCGTGTCCCGAAGTGTCCCCGCTGTGTCCCTGCTGTGTTCCCGCTGTCCCTCGCTGTGTCCCGGTGTGTCCTGTCTGTCCCCCACTGTGTCCCCGCTGTGTCCCGCTGTGTCCCCCGTTGTGTCCCCGTTGTGTCCCACTGTGTCCTTGCTGTTTCCCCGGCTGTGTCCCCGCATTGTCCCTGCTTTGTGTGCAGCTGTGT
This sequence comes from Dipodomys merriami, assembly GCF_024711535.1. Lineage (NCBI taxonomy): Eukaryota > Metazoa > Chordata > Mammalia > Rodentia > Heteromyidae > Dipodomys > Dipodomys merriami. Next base: position 198,241 of record NW_027206489.1, on the reverse strand, counting down.
CCCCGCTGTCCCCCGCTGAGTCCCCACTGTGTCCCCACTTTGTCCCGCAAAGTCCTTGCTCTGTCCCCTGTTGTGTCCTGCTGTGTCCCCGCTCTGTCCACTGCTGTGTCCATCTGGGACCCCGCTGCGTCCAGCTGTGTCCCCCGCTGTTTCCCCCGCTGTGTTCCTGCTGTGTTCCCACTATGTCCCTCTGTGTCCCTTCTGTCCCACGCTGTGTCTGCCCTGTGTCTCGCTGTGTCCCCGCTGTGTCCTGCTGTGTCCTAGTGTGTCCCCCGCTGTGTCCCGATCTGTCTCCCGCTGTGTCCCCCGCTGTGTCCTCGCTGTATCCCGCTGTGTCTCGCTGTGTCCTCGCTATGTCCCCCGCTGTGTCCCACTCTGTCCCCTGCTGTGTCCCGCTGTGTCCCCAGTGTGTCCCGCTGTGTCCCCCGCTGTGTCCTGCTCTGTAGCCAGCTGTGTCCTCACTGTTCCCCTCTGTGTCCCCGCTGTGTCCCGCTGTGTCCCGCTGTGTTGTACTGTGTCCCCACTTTGTCACCATTGTGTACCGCTCTGTCCCGCTGTGTCCTGCTCTGTACTCGCTGTGTCCCCCGCTGTGTCCTGCTGTGTCCCCCACTTTGTCCCCCGCTGGGGTCCCGCTGTGTCCCGCTTTGTACTCGCTGTGTTCTGCTTTGTCCCCGCTGTGTCACCCGCTGTGTCCCGCTGTATCCCCACTGTGTCCCTGCTATGTCCCGCTGTGTCCCGCTGTGTCCCAGCTGTGGCCCCAATGTGTCCCGCTGTGTCCCTTTGTGTCCTTGCTGTTTCCCCCGCTGTGTCCCCGCAGTGTCCCCACTATGTGTCCCGCAGTGTCCCCTCTATCCGCCGCTGAGTCCCCGCTGTGTCCCCGCTGTGTCCCGCTGTGTCCCGCAGTGTCCCTGCTGTGTCCCACTGTGTCCCCGCTGTGTCCCGATGTAGCCCCGCTGTGTACCCGCTGTGTCCCCTTCTGTGTCCCCCGCTGTGACCCCGCTGTGTCCCACGCTGTGTCTCTCGCTGTACCCCGCTGTGTCACGGCTGTGTACCACTGTGTCCCGCTGTGTCCCCCGCTGTGTCCCGCTGTGACCCCGCTGTGTCCCCGCTGTGTCCCCCTGTGTCCCCACTGTGTCCCGCAGTGTCCCCGCTGTGTCCCCGCTGTGTCCCGATGTGTCCCTGCTGTGTCCCCGCTGTGTTCCCGCTGTCCCTAGCTGTGTCCCGGTGTGTCCCGTCTGTCCCTCGCTGTGTCCCCGCTGTCCCCCACTGTGTCCCACGCTGTGTCCCGGTGTTTCCCGTGTGTCCCGCTGTGTTCTGCTGTGTCCCTGCTGTGTACCCACTGTGTCCCGCTGTGTCCCCGCTTTCCTCCGGTGTTTCCCAGCTGGCCCCAGCTGTGTTCCCCGCTGTATCCCGCTGTGTCCCGTTGTGTACCGCTGTCCCCCGCTGTGTCCCGCTGTATCCTGCTGTATCCCATTGTGTCCGCGCTATGTCCCGGCTGTGTTCCCTGCTGTGTCCCCCGCTGTGTCCAGCTGTGTCGCCGCTGTGTCCCCCGCTGTGTCCCCCTCTGGTTCCCGCTGTGTCCCCCGCTGGGTCCTGCTCTGTCCCCGCTGTGTCCCACTGTGTCCCCCGCTGTGTCCACCTCTGTGTCCCACTCTGTCCTCCGCTCTGTCGCAAGCTCTGTCCCCCACTGCGTCCCGCTGTGTCCCCCACTTTTTCCCTCTTTGTCCCCACTTTGTCCCCCGCTGTGTCCCCCGCTGTACCCGGTGTGTCCTGCTGTGTCCCACTGTGGCCCCGTTTGTGTCTCTCTGTGTCCCGCTGGTTCCTGCTGTGTCCCGCTGTGTCCTCGCTGTGTCCCCCGCTGTGTCCCCGCTGTCCTCCGCTGTGTCCCGCTTTGTTCCCGCTGTCCCACAGAGTTTCCCCGCTGTGTCCCGCTCTGTCCCCTGCTCTGTCCCCACTGTGACCCGCTGTGTCCCCGCTGTGTCGACGCTGTGTCCCCCTCTGTCCCCCGCTGTGTCCTCCTGTGTCCGGCTGTGTCCCCTCTGTGTCCCCCGCTGTGTCCCGCTGATTTCGCCGTTGTCTCCCGCTTTGTCCCCAGCTGTATCCCTCACTGTGTCCCGCTGTGTCCCCCATTGTGTCCCGTGGTGTCCCGCTTTGTCCCCAGCTGTGTCCCTCGCTGTGTCCCCCGCTGTGTCCCCGCTGTGTCCCACTCTGTCCCCGGCTGTGTCCCCGCGGTGTCCTGCTGTGTCCCCCGCTGTGTCCCCTGCTGTGTTCCGCTCTGTCCCCGCTGTATCCCGTTCTGTCCCCGCTTTGTCACCGCTGTGTCCCGCTGTGTTCCCGCGTTCCCCCGGTGTGTCCCCGCTGTCCCCCGCTGTGTATCCCCCTGTGTCCCACTGTTTCCTGCTGTGTCCCACTGTGTCCTCGCTGTTTACACCGATGTGTCCCCGCTGTCCTCTGCTTTGTCCCGCTGTGTCCCCGCTGTCCCACGGAGTGTCTCCGCTGTCCCCCGATGTGTCCCCCTGTGTCCCGCTGTTTCCCGCTGTGTCCTCGCTGTGTCCCCCGCTGTGTCCCCACTGTGTCCCGCTGTGTCCCCCGTTGTATCCCGCTGTGTCCCGTGGTATCCCGCTTTGTCCCCCACTGTGTCCCCTGCTGTGTCCCCTCTGTGTCCCGCTGTGTCTCCCTCTGTGTCCCTGCTGTGTCCTGCTGTATCCCGCTGTGACCCGCTGTGTCCCCCGCTGTGTCCTGCTGTTTCCCTGCTGTGTCCACGCTTGTCCCGCTGTGTCCCCGATGTGTCCCGCTGTGTCCTCGCTGTGTCCCCCGCTGTGTCCCCACTGTGTCCCACTGTGTCCCGCTGTGTCCCGCCCTGTGTCACGCTGTGTCCCACTGGTTCCCGCTGTGTCCCGCTGTATCCCGCTGTGTCACACTGTGTCCCGCTCTGTCCCCGCTGTGTACCCTCCTGTGTCCTGCTGTGTCCCCCGATGTGTCCCGCTTTGACCCATGCTGTGTCCCCCACTGTGTCCCATGGTGTCCCGCTTTGTCCCCCACTGTGTCCCTCTGGGTCCCCGCTCTGTCGCCCGCTTTGTCCCCCACTGCATCCCGCTGTGTCCCCCACTTTGTCCCGCTTTGTCCCCACTGTGTCCCGCTGTTTCCCCTGCTGTTTCCCACGCTGTACCCCGGTGTGTCCCGCTGTGTCCCGCTGTGTCCCCATTTGTGTCCCTCTGTGTCCCGCTGTTTCCCGCTTTGTCCCGCTGTGTCCCGCTGTGTCCACCATTGTGTCGCCCTGTGTCCCGCTGGTTCCGGCTGTGTCCCGCTGTGTCCTCGCTGTGTCCCCCGCTGTGTCCCCGCTGTCCTCCGCTGTGTCCCGCTTTGTTCCCGCTGTCCCACAGAGTTTCCCTGCTGTGTCCTGCTGTGTCCCCTGCTCTGTCCCCGCTGTGACCCGCTGTGTCCCCGCTGTGTCGACGCTGTGTCCCCCTGTGTCCCCCGCTGTGTCCGCCTGTGTCCCGCTGTGTCCCCTCTGTGTCCCCTGCTGTGTCCCGCTGATTTCGCCGTTGTGTCCCTCTGTGTCCCGTGGTGTCCCGCTTTGTCCCCAGCTGTATCACTCACTGTGTCCCGCTGTGTCCCCCATTGTGTCCCGTTGTGTCCCGCTTTGTCCCCAGCTATGTCCCTCGCTGTGTCCCCCGCTGTGTCCCACTCTGTCCCTGGCTGTGTCCCCCGCTGTGTCCCCCGCTGTGTTCCGCTGTGTCCCTGCTGTGTCCCTCTCTGTCCCCGCTTTATCACCGCTGTGTTCCCGCTTTCCCCCGGTGTGTCCCCGCTGTCCCCCGCTGTGTATCCCCCTGTGTCCCACTGTTTCCTGCTGTGTCCCGCTGTGTCCTCGCTGTTTACACCGATGTGTCCCCGCTGTCCTCTGCTTTGTCCCGCTGTGTCCTCGCTGTGTCCCCCGCTGTGTCCCCACTGTGTCCCGCTGTGTCCCCGCTGTGTCCCACTGTGTCCCCGCTGTGTCCCGATGTAGCCCCGCTGTGTACACGCTGTGTCTCCTTCTGTGTCCCCCGCTGTGACCCCGCTGTGTCCCTCGCTGTGTCTCTCGCTGTGTCCGGCTGTGTCACGTCTGTGTCCCACTGTGTCCCTCTGTGTCCCCGCTGTGTACCCGCTGTGTCTCGCAGTTACCCACTCTGTCCCCGCTGTGTCTCCGCTGTGTCCCGCTGTGTCCCCGCTGTGTCTCCGCTGTGTCCCGCTCTGTCCTGCTGTGTCCCCGATGTGTCACACAGTGTCCCGCTGTGTCCCCCGCTGTGTCCCCGCTCTGTCACGCTGTATACCCCGCTGTGTCCAGCTGAGTCCCCGCTGTGTCCCGCTGTGTCCTCCGCTGTGTCCCCCTCTGTGTTCCGTTGTGTTCACTGATGAGTCCCGCTGTGTCTCGCTGTGTCCCCCACTGTGTCCCGCTGTGTCCCCGCAGTGTACCCACTGTGTTCCGCTGTGTTCCGCTGTGTCCGGTGGTGTCATGCTTTGTCCCCCGCTATGTTCCCCGCTGAGTCCCCGCTGTGTCCCCGCCGTGTCCCGCTGGGTCCTCCCTGTGTCCCGCGCTGTGTCCCGCTCTGTCCCCCGCTGTATCTCCCACTTTGTGCCCACTGTGTCCCGCTGTGTCACGCTGTGTCCCACTCTGTGTCCCGTTGTGTCCCCAGCTGTGTACACCGCTGTGTCGTGCTGTGTCCCCGCAGTGTCCTACTGTGTCTCACGCTTTGTCCCCCTGTGTCGTGCTATATCCCGCTGTGTCCCCCGCTGTGTCCCGCTGTGACCCCGCTGTGTCCCGCTGTGTCCCAGCTGTGTCCCTGCTATGTCCCCCTCTGTGTCCCGCTTTGTCCCCACTGTGTCTCTCGCTGTGTCCAACTGTGTCCCCGCTGTGTCCCGCTGTGTCCCGCTGTGTCCCGCTGTGTCCCGCTGTGTCCCTGCTGTGTCCCACTGTGTCCCCGCTGTGTCCCGATGTAGCCCCGCTGTGTACCCGCTGTGTCCCCTTCTGTGTCCCCCGCTGTGACCCCGCTGTGTCCCACGCTGTGTCTCTCGCTGTGCCCCGCTGTGTCACGGCTGTGTACCACTGTGTCCCGCTGTGTCCCCGCTGTGTCCCCGCTGTGTCCCCGCTGAGTCCCGCTGTGTTCCGCTGTCTCGCGCTTTGTCCCGCTGTGTCCTCGCTGTGTCCCCCGCTGTGTCCCGGTTGTGTCCCCGCTGTGTCTCCGCTGTGTCCCGCTGTGTTCCGCTGTTTCCAGCTGTGTCTTCGCTGTGTCCCCCGCTGTGTCCCCCGCTGTGTCCATGCTGTCTCTCCGCTGTGTCCAGCTCTGTCCTCCTGTGTCCCCGATCTGTCACACAGTGTCCCGCTGTGTCCCCGCTGTTTCCCCGCTCTATCACGCTGTATAACCCGCTGTGTGCAGCTGAGTCCCCGCTGTGTCCCGCTGTGTCCCCCGCTGTGTCCCCCTCTGTGTTGCGTTGTGTTCACCGATGAGTCACGCTGTGTCACCCGCTGTGTCCCGCTGTGTACCCGCAGTGTACCCACTGTGTTCCGCTGTGTTCCGCTGTGTCCGGTGTTGTCATGCTTTGTCCCCCGCTATGTCCCCCGCTGAGTCCCCGCTGTGTCCCACTGGGTCCTCAATGTGTCCCGCGCTGTGTCCCGCTCTGTCCCCCGCTGTGTCTCCCACTTTGTCCCCACTGGGTCCCGCTGTGTCCCGCTGTGTCCCACTCTGTGTCCCGTTGTGTCAGCAGCTGTGTACACCGCTGTGTCCCGCTGTGTCCCCGCAGTGTCCCGCTGTGTCCCACCCTTTGTCCCCGCTGTGTCTCTAGCTGTGTCCCACTGTGTCCCCGCTGTGTCCCGCTGTGTCCCGCTGTGTCCCTGCTGTGTCCCCGCTGTGTCCCGCTGTGTCCCCGCTGTGTCCCGCTGTGACCCCGCTGTGTCCCGCTGTGTCCCGCTGTGTACCCCCTGTGTCCCGCTGTGTCCCGCTGTGTCCTCGCTGTTTCCCCCGCTGTATCCCGCTGTGTACCCCGCTGTGTCCCCTCGGTGTCCCACTGTGTCCTAGCTGTGTTCTGCTGTGTCCCGCTGTGTCCCGCTGTGTCCTGCTGTGTCCCACTCTGTGTCCCGTTGTGTCCCCAGCTGTGTACACCGCTATGTCCCGCTGTATCCCCGCTGTGTCCCGCTGTGTCTCCCTGGGTCCCACGCTTTGTCCCGCTGTGTCCTGCTATGTCCTGCTGTGTCCCCCGCTGTGTCCCGCTGTGACCCCGCTGTGTACCGCTGTGTCCCAGCTGTGTCCCCGCTATGTGCCCCGCTGTGTCCCGCTGTGCTCCCCGCTGTGTCCCCGCTGTGTCTCTCGCTGTGTCCCACTGTTTCCCCACTGTGTCCCGCTGTGTCCCCCTCTGTGTCCCTCTGTGTCCCGCTGTGTCACCCACTCTGTCCCCCGCTATTTCCCGCTGTGTCCCCTGCTGTGTCCCGCTGTGTCCAGCTGTGTTCCCCGCTGTGTCCCGCTGTGTCCCTGCTGTGCCCCGCTGTGTCCCCACTGTGTAATGCTGTGTCCCGCTGTATCGCCGCTGTGTTGCACCTGTGTCCCGCTGTGTCCTGCTGTGTCCCCCGGTGTGTCCCCGCTATGTCTTCGCTGAGTCCCGCTGTGTTCCGCTGTTTCCAGCTTTTTCCTCGCTGTGTCCCCCGCTGTGTCCCAGTGTGTCCCCCGCTGTGTCCTGCTTTGTCCAGCTGTGTTCCCCACTGTGTCCCGCTGTGTCCCTGCTGTCCCCTGCTGTGTCCCCACTGTGTAATGCTGTGTCCCGCTGTATCGCCGATGTGTCCCTCTGTGTCCCGCTGTGTCCCACTGTGTCCCACGCTTTGTCCGGCTGTGTCCTGCTATGTCCCGCTGTGTCCCCCGCTGTGTCCCGCTGTGTCCTCGTTCTGTCCACCGCTGTGTCCCACGCTGTGTCCCGCTGTGTCCACGTCTGTGCTCCTTGTGTCCCGCTGTGTACCCCGCTGTGTCCCGCTGTGTCCCCACTGTGTCGCGCTGTGTCCCCCGCTCTGTCCCCCGCTCTGTCCCGCTCTCTCCCCCGCTATGTCCCTCTGTGTCCGCTGTGTCACCCACTCTGTCCCCCCCTATGTCCTTCTTTGTCCCCCGCTGTGTCCCACTGTGTCCAGCTGTGTTCCCCGCTGTGTCCCGCTGTGTTGCCGCTATCCCCCGCTGTGTCTCCGCTGTGTAATGCTGTGTTCCGCTGTTTCGCCGCTGTGTCCCACCTGTGACCCACTGTGTCCTGCTGTGTCCCCCGCTGTGTCCTCGACTGTGTCTCCGCTGTGTCCCCGCTGTGTCCTACTGTGTCCAACTGTGTACCCGCTGTGTCCCGCTGTGTCCCGGTGTGTCCCCGCTATGTCCCGCTGTGTCCCGCTGTGTCCGCTGCTGTCTCCTTCTGTGTCCCGCTTTGTCCTCGTTGTGTCCCCCGCTGTGTCCCCTCGGTGTCCCACTGTGTCCTCGCTGTGTTCTGCTGTGTCCCACTTTGTCCTCGCTGTGTTCGCCGCTGTGTAGGGCTGTGTCCCCCGCTGTCTCCCGCTGTGTCCCACTGTGTCCTCGCTGTGTCCCCCGCTGTGCCCCTCGTTGTGTCCCCGCTGTGTCCCGCAGTGCTCCACTGTCTCCCGCTGTGTCCCGCTGTGTCCTCGCTCTGTCCCCCGCTGTTTCCCCCGTTGTGTCCCCGCTGTGTCTCCGCTGTGTCCCGCTGTGTTCCGCTGTTTCCAGCTGTGTCCTCGCTGTGTCCCCCGCTGTGTCCCCGCTGTGTCTCCGCTGTGTCCCGCTCTGTCCTGCTGTGTCCCCGATCTGTCACACAGTGTCCTGCTGTGTCCCCGCTGTGTCCCCGCTCTGTCACGCTGTATACCCCTCTGTGTGCAGCTTAGTCCCGGCTGTGTCCCGCTGTGTCCCCTGCTGTGTCCCCCTCTGTGTTCCGTTGTGTTCACCGATGAGTCCCTCTGTGTTCCGCTGTGTTCCGCTGTGTCCGGTGGTGTCATGCTTTGTCCCCCGCTATGTCCCCCGCTGAGTCCCCACTGTGTCCCCGCTGTGTCCCGCTGGGTCCTCCCTGTGTCCCGCGCTGTGTCCCGCTCTGTCCGCCCCGGTATCTCCCACTTTGTCCCCTCTGGGTCCCGCTGTGTCCCGCTGTGTCCTCAACTGTGTCCCCCGCTGTGTCCCGCTGTATCCCGCTGTGTGATCGCTGTGTCCCTGCTGTGTCCCCCCTCTGTGTTCCGTTGTATTCACCGATGAGTCCCGCTGTGTCCCGCTGTGCCCTCGCTCTTTCCACCTCTGTGTCCCAAGCTGTGTCCCGCTGTGTCCCCGTCTGTGCTCGTTGTGTCCCGCTGTATAACACGCTGTGTCCCGCTGTGTCCCCGCTGTGTCGCGCTGTGTCCCCCGCTCTGTCCCCCGCTGTGTCCCGCTCTCTCCCCTGCTGTGTCCCTCTGTGTCCGCTGTGTCACCCACTGTGTCCCCCGCTATGTCCCGCTGTGTCCCCCGCTGTGTCCCACTGTGTCCAGCTGTGTTCCCCGCTGTGTCCCTCTGTGTCGCCGATATCCCCCGCTGTGTCCCCGCTGTGTAATGCTGTGTCCCGCTGTGTCCCACCTGTGTCCCGCTGTGTCCTGCTGTTTCCCCGGCTGTGTTCCCGGCTGTGTCTCCGCTGTGTCCCTGCTGTGTCCCGCTGTGTCCCCCGCTGTGTCCCGCTGTGTCCCGCTGTGTCCCTGCTGTCCCCCGCTGTGTCCCCGCTGTGTAATGCTGTGTCCCGCTGTATCGCCGCTGTGTTGCACCTGTGTCCCGCTGTGTCCTGCTGTGTCCCCCGCTGTGTCCCCGATGTGTCTCTGCTGTGTCCCGCTGTGTTCTGCTGTTTCCAGCTGTGACCTCGCTGTGTCCCCCGCTGTGTCCCCAGCTGTGTGCCCGCTGTGTCTCCACTGTGTCCCGCTGTGTCCCACTGTGTCCCCGATGTGTCACACAGTGTCCCGCTGTGTCCCCGCTGAGTCCCACTGTGTCCCCGCTGTGTCCCGATGTAGCCCCGCTGTGTCCCCGCTGTGTCCCCTTCTGTGTCCCCCGCTGTGTCCCCGCTGTGTCCCACGCTGTGTCTCTCGCTTTGTCCCACTGTGTCCCCGCTGTGTCCCACTGTGTCCCGCTGTGTCCCCGCAGTGTCCCCACTGTGTTCCGCTGTGTTCCGCTGTGTCCGGTGGTGTCCGGCTTTGTCCCCCGCTATGTCCCCCGCTGAGTCCCCGCTGTGTCCCCGCTGTGTCCCGCTGGGTCCTCACTGTGTCCCCCGATGTGTCCCACTCTGTCCCCCGCTGTGTCTCCCGCTGTGTCCCACTGTGTCCCTGCTGTGTCCCGCTGTGTCCCGCTGTGTCCCGGCTGTGTCCCCGCTGTGTCCCGCGGTGTCCCGCTGTGTCCCGCTGTGTCCCAATGTGTGTCCCGTTGTGTCCCGCTGTGTCCCGCTGTGTCCTACTCTGTGTCCCGTTGTGTCCCCAGCTGTGTACACCGCTATGTCCCGCTGTATCGCCACTGTGTCCCGCTGTGTCCCGCTGTGTCCCACTGTGTCCCATGCTTTGTCCCGCTGTGTCCTGCTATGTCCCGCTATGTCCCCCGCTGTGTCTCGCTGTGCTCCCCGCTATGTCCCCGCTGTGTCTCTCGCTGTGTCCCACTGTTTCCCCGCTGTGTCCCGCTGTGTCCCGCTGTGACCCCGCTGTGTCCCCCGCTGGGTCCCGCTGGGTCCCGCTGTGTCCCCTGCTTTGTCCGGCTGTGTCCCCGCATTGTCACTGCTGTGTCCCCCTGTGTCCCGCTGTGTCCCGTGGTGTCCAGCTTTGTCCCCCGCTGTGTCCCCCGCTGAGTCCCTTCTGTGTCCTCGCTGTGTCCCGCTGTGTCTTTGCTGTGTCCGCGGCTGTCCCCCGCTTTGTCCCCAGCTGTGTTCTGCTGTGTCCTGCTGTGTCCCCGTCTGTGCTCATTGTGTCCCGCTGTGTACCCCGCTGTGTCCCGCTGTGTTTCCGCTGTGTCGCGCTGTGTCCCCCCCTCTGCCTCCCGCTGTGTCCCGCTCTCTCCCCCGCTGTGTCCCTCAGTGTCCGTTGTGTCACCCACTCTTTCCCCCGCTATGTCCCCCTGTGTCCCGCGCTGTGTCCCACTGTGTCCAGATGTGTTCCCCGCTGTGTCCCGCTGTGTCGCCGCTATCCCTCGCTGTGTCCCCCCTGTGTAATGCTGTGTCCCGATGTGTCGCCACTGTGTCTCACCTGTGTCCCGCTGTGTCCTGCTGTGTCCCCCGCTGTGTCCCCGGCTGTGTCTCTGTTGTGTCCCTGCTGTGTCCCGCTGTGTCCCCCGCTGTGTCCCCGCTGTGTCCCTCCCTGTGTCCCACTGTGTCCCCTGCTGAGTCCCCTCGGTGTCGCACTGTGTCCTCGCTGTGTTCTGCTGTGTTCGCCACTGTGTAGCGCTCTGTCCCCCGCTGTCTCCATCTGTGTCCCGCTGTGTCCTCGCTGTGTCCCCCGCTGTGTCCCCCGCTGTGTCCCCCGTTGTGTCCCCGCTGTGTCTCCCCTGTGTCCCGCTGTGTCCCCGATGTGTCACACCGTGTCCCGCTGTGTCCCCGCTGTGTCCCACTGTGTCCCCGCTGTGTCTTGATGTAGCCCCACTGTGTACCCGCTGTGTCCCCTTCTATGTCCCCCGCTGTGTCCCGCTGTGTTCCCCACTGATTCCCCCGCTGTGTCCCCCGCTGTGTCCCCGCTGTGTCTCGCTGTGTCCCTGCTGTGTCCCTGCTGTGTCCCGCTGTTTCCCGTGGTGTCCCGGTTTGTCCCCCATTGTGTCCCCCGCTGAGTCCCTGCTGTGTCCCCGACGTGTACCGCTGTGTCCCCCGCTGTGTCCCGCTGTGTACCGGTCTGTGTCCCCGCTGTGTCCCAGATGTGTCCCGCTGTGTCCCGCTGTGTCCTCACTGTGTCCCCCGCTGTGTCCCGCTGTGTCCCCTACTTTGTCCCCGCTGTGTCCCCGCTGTGTCCCTGTGTGTCCCGCTGTTTCCCTTGGTGTCCCGGTTTGTCCCCCACTGTGTCCCCCGCTGAGTCCCCGCTGTGTCCCCCTGTGTCTCGCTGTGTCCCCGTTGTGTCCCGCTGTGTCCCTTATGTGTCCCGCTGTGTTGCCCGCTGTGTCCCCGCTGTGTCCCCGCTGTGTCCCGCTGTGTCCCAAGCTGTGCCCCGCTGTGTCCAGCTGTGTCCCACTGTGTCACCTGCTGTGTCCACGCTGTGTGCCCACTGTGTCCTGCTCTTCCCGCTGTGTCCTGCTGTGTCCCGCTGTGTGCCGGCTGTGTCCCGGCTGTGTCCCACTGTGTCTCCGCTTTGTCCCCCGCTGTGTCCCCGCTGTGTCACGCTGTGGCCCGCTGTGGCCCGCTGTGTCCCCCGTTGTGTCCCGCTGTGTCTCCCGCTGTGTCCCGCTGTGTCCCCCGCTGTGTCCGCCGCTTTGTGCCCCGCTGTGTCCCCGCTGTGCCTGTTGTGTCCCAGCTGTATCCTGCTGTGTCCCCGCTGTGTCCCCACTGTGTCCTTCTGTGTCCCGCTGTGTCCCGCTGTGTACTCCGCTGTGTCCCGCTGTGTCCCCAGCTGTGTCCCGCTGTGTCTCGCTGTGTAACGATGTGTCCAATGCTGTGTCCCCGCTGTGTCCCCCTGTGTCCCTCTGTGTCTTGCTTTGTCCCGCTGTGTCCCCGCTGTGTCCCCGATCTGTCCTGCTGTGTATCTTGCTGTGTCCAACTGTGTCCTCGCTGTGTCACGCTGTGTTCCCCACTGATTCCCCCGCTGTGCCCCCCCTTTTTCCCTGCTGTGACTCGCTGTGTCCCCGCTGTGTCCCCGCTGTGTCCCGGTGTGTCCCGCTGTTTCCCGTGGTGTCCCGGTTTGTCCCCCATTGTGTCCCCCGCTGAGTCCGCGCTGTGTCCCCGACGTGTTCTGCTGTGTCCCCCGCTGTGTCCCGCTGTGCACCGGTCTGTGTCCCCTCTGTGTCCCAGATGTGTCCCGCTGTTTCCCGCTGTGTCCTCGCTGTGTCCCCTGCTGTGTCCCGCTGTGTCCCCCACTTTGTCCCCCCTGTGTCCCTGCTGTGTCCCGGTGTGTCCCGCTGTTTCCCTTGGTGTCCCGGTTTGTCCCCCACTGTGTCCCCCGCTGAGTCCCCGTTGTGTCCCCGCTGTGTCCCGCTGTGTCCTCGCTGTGTCCCCCGTTGTGTCTCGCTGTGTTCCCACTGTGTCCCCTGCTGTGTCCCCGCTGTGTCCCGCTTTGTCCCGCTGTATCCCCCGTTGTGTCCCGCTGTGTCCCAGGCTGTGTCCCCCGCTGTGTCCTGCTGTGTCCCTGCTGTGTCCCGCTATCTCTTGTTCTGTCCCCCTCTCTGTCCCTGCTGTGTCCTGTTGTGTCGTCGCTCTGTACCCGCTGTGTCCCGCTGTGTCCTCACTCTGTCCCCCGCTGTCCCCCGCTGTGTCCCGCTGTGTCCTCGCTGTGTCCACGCTGTGGCCCGTTGTGAATCCGCCTGTGTCCAGCTGTGTCCCCGCTGTGTACCTGCTGTGTCCCCGCTGTGTCCCGCTGTGTCCCCCGCTGTGTCCCCGCTGTGTCCCCCATGTGTCCCGCTGGGACCCGCTGTGTCCTCGCTGTGTCCCCCGCTGTGTCTTGCTTTGTCCCCCGCAGTGTCCTGCAGTGTCTCCAGCTGTGTCCTGCTGTGTCTCGCTGTGTCCCAATGTGTCCCCCGCTCTGTCCCACTGTTTCATGCTGTGTCCCGCTCTGTCCTCGCTGTTTCCGCTGCTGTGACCCGGTGTGTCTCGCTGTGTCCCGCCGTGTCCCGCTCTTTCCCCGCTGTGTCCTGCTGTGTCCCCCGCTGTGTCCCCGCTTTGTCCTGCTGTGTCCCGCTGTGTACCGCTTTGTCCCGCTGTGTCCCACGCTGTGTCGCCCGCTGTGTTCCTCGCTGTGTCCGCCTCTGTGTCCAGATGTGTCCCCCGCTGTGTCCTGCTGTGTCACCCGCTGTGTCCCTGCTCTGTCACCGCTGTGTCCAGTTTCGCCCCGCTGTGTCCCCTGTGTTCAACTTTGTGTCTCCGCTGGGTCCCGCGGTGTCCTCGCTGTCCCTCACTGTATCCCTGCTGTATCCGCCTGTGTCAAGCTGTGTCCTGCTGTGTACTCGCTGTCCCTAGCTGTGTCCCGCTGTGTCCCCGCTGTCCCCCTGAGTGTCCCCACTGTGTCCCCCTGTGTCCCCGCTGTGTCCTGCTGTGTCCCACTGTGTCCTATGCTGTGTCCCGCTCTGTCCCCCGCTCTGTCCCGCTGTGTCCCCGCTGTGTCCCCCGCTGTGTCCCGCTGTGTCCCCGCTGTCCCCCGCTGTGTCCCGCTGTGTACTGCTGTGACCCGCTGTATCCCTGCTGTCTCTCGCTGTGTCCTGCTGTGTTCCCGCTGTCCCCTGGATTGTACCCGCTGTTTCCCCGATGTGTACAGCTGTGTATCCCGCTCTGTCCAACTGTGTCCCCTCTGTGTCCCGCTGTGTTCCCCACTGAATCCCCTGCTGTGTCCCCGATGTGTCCCGCTGTGTCCCGTTGTGTTCCCGCTGTCCCCCACTGTGTCCCCGCTGTGTCCCGCTATGTCTTCGCTGTGTCCGCGGCTGTCCCCCGCTTTGTCCCCAGCTGTGTCCCGCTGTGTCCCGCTGTGTCCTCGCTGTCCCCCGCTGTGTCCCCCGCTATGTCCCGCTGTGTCCCCGTCTGTGCTCGTTGTTTCCCCTTGTGTACCCCGCTGTGTCCCGCTGTGTCCCCGCTGTGTCCCGCTGTGTCCCCCGCTCTGTCCCCCGCTCTGTCCCCCTCTCTCCCCCGCTGTGTCCCTCTGTGTTCCGCTGTGTCACCCACTCTGTCCCCCGCTATGTCCCACTGTGTCCCCCGCTGTGTCCCACTGTGTCCCGCTGTGTTCCCCGCTGTGTCCCGCTGTGTCCCCGCTGTCTCCCGCTGTGTCCCCGCTGTGTAATGCTGTGTCTCGCTGTGTCGCCGCTGTATCCCATCTGTGTCCCACTGTGTCCTCGCTGTTTCCCCTGCTGTGTCACGCTGTGTACCCCGCTGTGTCCTCTCGGTGTCCCACTGTGTCCTTGCTGTTTTCCGCTGTGTCTCGCTGTGTCCTCGCTTTGTTCGACGCTGTGTAGCGCTGTGTACCCCGCTGTGTCCCGCTATGTCCCGCTGTGTCCTCACTGTGTCCCCACTGTGTCCCCCGTTGTGTCCCCGCTGTGTCTCCGCTGTGTCCCGCTGTGTTCCGCTGTTTCCAGCTGTATCCTCGCTGTGTCCCTCGCTGTGTACCCACTGTGTCCCGCTGTGTCCCGCTGTGTCCCACTCTGTGTCCCGTTTTGTCCCGCTGTGTCCCGCTGTGTCCCACTCTGTGTCCGGTTGTGTTCCCAGCTGTGTACACCGCTATGTCCCGCTGTATCGCCGCTGTGTCCCGCTGTGTCCCTGTGTCCCACTGTGTCCCACGCTTTGTCCCGCTGTGTCCTGCTATGTCCCGCTGTGTCCCGCGCTGTGTCCCGCGGTGACCCCGCTGTGTACCGCTGTGTCCCAGCTGTGTCCCCACTAAGTCCCCCGCTGTGTCTCGCTGTGCTCCCCGCTGTGTCCCCGCTGTGTCTCTCGCTGTGTCCCACTGTTTCCCCGATGTGTACCGCTGTGTCCCGCTGTGACCCCGCTGTGTCCCCCGCTCTGTCCCGCTGGGTCCCGCTGTGTCCCCTGCTTTGTCCCGCTGTGTCCCCACATTGTCACTGCTGTGTCCCCCTGTGTCCCGCTGTGTCGCCTGGTGTCCAGATTTGTCCCCCGTTGTGTCCCCCGCTGAGTCCCCTCTGTGTCCTCGCTGTGTCCCGCTGTGTTTTCGCTGTGTCCGCGGCTGTCCCCCGCTTTGTCCCCAGCTGTGTCCAACTGTGTCCCGCTGTGTCCTCGCTCTGTCCCCCGCTGTGTCCCCCGCTGGGTCCCGCTCTGTCCCCGTCTGTGCTCATTGTGTCCCGCTGTGTACCCCGCTGTGTCCCGCTGTGTCCCCGCTGTGTCCCTCTGTGTCCCCCGCTCTGTCCCCCGCTGTGTCCCGCTCTCTCCCCCAACGTGTTGCTCTGTGTCCCGCTGTGTCACCCACTCTGTCCCCCGCTATGTCCCGCTGTGTCCCCCGCTGTGTCCCGCTGTGTCCAGCTGTGTTCCCCGCTGTGTCCCGCTGTGTCCCTGCTGTCCCCCGCTGTGTCCTCGCTGTGTAATGCTGTGTCCCGCTGTATCGCCGCTGTGTTGCACCTGTGTCCCTCTGTGTCCTGCTTTGTCTCCCGCTGTGTCTCCTATGTGTCTCCGCTGTGTTCCGCTGTTTCCAGCTGTGACCTCGCTGTGTCCCCCGCTGTGTCCCCAGCTGTGTGCCCGCTGTGTCTCCGCTGTGTCCCGCTGTGTCCCACTGTGTCCCCGATGTGTCACACAGTGTCCCGCTGTGTCCCCGCTGTGTCCCACTGTGTCCCCGCTGTGTCCCGATGTAGCCCCGCTGTGTCCCCGCTGTGTCCCCTTCTGTGTCCCCCGCTGTGTCCCCGCTGTGTCTCCCGCTGTTTCCCCCCTCTGTGTTGCCTTGTGTTCACCGATGAGTCCCGCTGTGCCCCGCTGTGTCCCTCGTTGTGTCCCGCTGTGTCCCCGCAGTGTCCTCACTGTGTTCCGCTGTGTCCCGCTGTGTCCCGTGGTGTCCAGGTTTGTCCCCCGCTGTGTCCCCCGCTGAGTCCCCTCTGTGTCCACGCTGTGTCCCGCTGTGTCTTCGCTGTGTCCCTGCTGTGTCCCGCTGTGTCCCGCTGTGTCCTGCTGTGTCCCACTCTGTGTCCCGTTCTGTCCCGCTATGTCCCGCTGTGTCGCACTCTGTGTCCCGTTGTGTCCCCAGCTGTGTACACCGCTATGTCCCGCTGTATCGCCGCTGTGTCCCTCTGTGTCCCGCTGTGTCCCACTGTGTCCCACGCTTTGTCCCGCTGTGTCCCGTGGTGTCCAGCTTTGTCCCCCGCTGTGTCCCCCGCTGAGTCCCCTCTGTGTCCTCGCTGTGTCACGCTGTGTCTTCGTTGTGTCCGCGGCTGTCCCCCGCTTTGTCCCCAGCTCTGTTCCGCTGTGTCCCGCTGTGTCCACGTCTGTGCTCGTTGTGTCCCGCTGTGTACCCTGCTGTGTCCCGCTGTGTCCCCGCTGTGTCGAGCTGTGTCCCCCCTCTGTCTCCCGCTGTGTCCCACTCTCTCGCCCGCTATGTCCCTCTGTGTCCGCTGTGTCAGCCACTCTGTCCCCCGCTATGTCCCGCTGTGTCCCCCGCTGTGTCCCACTGTGTCCAGCTGTGTTCCCCGCTGTGTCCCGCTGTGTCGCCGCTATCCCCCGCTGTGTCCCCTGCTGTGTCCTGCATTGTACCCACTGTGATGCACTGTGTCCCCCGCCTTCTCACCGCTGTGTCCCGCTGTGTCCGCAGCTGTGTCCCGCTGTGTCCCCCGCTGTGTCCCGCTGTGTCCCGCTGTGTCCCCGCTGTGTCCCACTGTGTACCCCGCTATGTACCGCTGTGTCCCGCTGTGTCCCCACTGTGTCGATGCTGTGTCCCGCTGTGTCTCGCTTTGTTCCGCTGTGTCCCCCGCTGTGTCCCCTGCTGTGTCCGCTGTGTCCCCGCTCTGTCCCGCTTTGTCCCTCGCAGTGTCCCGCTGTGTCCACCCCTGTGTCCCCCGCTGTGTCCCGCTGTGTCCCGCTGTGTCCCACTGTGTCCCACTGTGTCCCACGCTTTGTCCTGCTGTGTCCTGCTATGCCCCGCTGTGTCCCCCGCTGTGTCCCGCTGTGACCCCGCTGTGTCCCGCTGTTTCCCAGCTGTGTCCCCGCTATGTCCCCCACTTTGTACCGCTGTGCTCCCCGCTGTGTCCCCGCTGTGTCTCTCGCTGTGTCCCACTGTTTCCCCGCTGTGTCCCGCTGTGTCCCGCTGTGTCCCCCACTGTGTCCCGCTGGGTCCCGCTGTGTCCCCTGCTTTGTCCCGCTGTGTCCCCGCATTGTCACTGCTGTGTCCCCCTGTGTCCTGCTGTGTCCTGTGGTGTCCAGGTTTGTCCCCCGCTGTGTCCGGAGCTGAGTCCCCTCTATGTCCTCGCTGTGTCCCGCTGTGTCTTCGCTGTGTCCGCGGCTGTCCCCCGCTTTGTCCCCAGCTGTGTTCCGCTGTGTCCCGATGTGTCCTTGCTCTCTCCCCCACTGTGTCCACCGCTGTATCCCACTGTGTCCCCGTCTGTGCCTGTTGTGTCCCACTGTGTACCCCGCTGTGTCCCGCTGTGTCCCCACTGTGTCCTGCTGTGTTCCCCGCTCTGTCCCCCGTTGTGTCCCGCTCTCTCCCCCGCTGTGTCCCTCTGTGTCCCGCTGTGTCACCCACTCTGTCCCCCGCTATGTCCCGCTGTGTCCCCGGCTGTGTCCCGCTGTGTCCAGCTGTGTTCCCCGCTGTGTCCCGCTGTGTCCCTGCTGTGCCCCGCTGTGTCCCCACTGTGTAATGCTGTGTCCCGCTGTATCGCCGCTGTGTTGCACCTGTGTCCCGCTGTGTCCTGCTGTGTCCCCCGCTGTGTCCCCGCTGTGTCTAAGCTGTGTCCCTCTTTGTTCCGCTGTTTCCAGCTGTGACCTCGCTGTGTCCCCCGCTGTGTCCCCCGCTGTGTCCGCGCTGTGTCTCCACTGTGTCCCGCTGTGTCCCGCTGTGTCCCGCTGTGTCTGCGATGTGTCACACAGTGTCTCGCTCTGTCCCCGCTGTGTCCCGCTGTGTCCCGATGTAGCCCCGCTGTGTACCCGCTGTGTCCCCTTCTGTGTCCCCGCTGTGTCCCACGCTGTGTCTCTCGCTTTGTCCCACTGTGTCCCCGCTGTGTCCCACTGTGTCCCCGCTGTGTCCCCGCTGTGTCCCCTCTGTGTCTCGCTGTTACCCACTGTGTCCCCGCTGTGTCCCGCTGTGTCTCCGCTGTGTCCCGCTGTGTACCCGCTGTGTCCCCTCTGTGTCGCCAACTGTGTCCCCCGCTGTGTCCTGCTGTATCCCGCTGTGTCCTCGCTGTGTCCCCCGGTGTGTCCCGCTGTGTCCCGCTGTTTCCCCCTTTGTGTTCCTCTGTGTCCCTCTGGTTCCTGCTGTGTCCCGCTGTGTCCCGCTGTGTCCACCGTTGTGTCGCGCTGTGTCCCGCTGGTTCCCACTGTGTCCCGCTGTGTCCTCGCTGTGTCCCCCGCTGTGTCCCCGCTGTGCTCCGCTGTGTCCTGCTGTGTTCCCCTCTCTCCCACGGAGTTTCCCCTCTGTCTCCCGCTGTGTCCCCCGCTCTGCCCCGCTGTGACCCGCTGTGTCCCTGCTGTGTCGATGCTGTGTCCCGCTGTGTCCCCCGCTATGTCCGGCTGTGTCCCGTTGTGTCCCCTCTGTGTCCCCTTCTGTGTCCCGCTGATTTCCCCGTTTTGTCCAACTGTGTCCTGTGTTGTCCCACTTTGTCCCCAGCTGTGTCCCTCCCTGTGTCCCGCTGTGTCCCCCGTTGTGTCCCGCTGTCGCCCGTGGTGTCCCGATTTGTCCCCAGCTGTGTCCCTCGCTATGTCCCCCGCTGTGTCCCCAATGTGTCCCACTGTGTCCCCCGCTGTGTCCCCGCTGTGTCCTGCTGTGTTCCCCTCTATGTCCCCTGCTGTGTTTCGCTGTGTCCTGCTCTGTCCCTGCTGTGTCACCGCTGTGTCCCGCTGTGTACCCGCTTTCCCCCGGTGTTTCCGCGCTGTCCCCTGCTGTATCCCCCGCTGTGTCCCGCTGTTTCCTGCTGTGTCCCGCTGTGTCCTCGCTGTTTCCACTGATGTGTCCCCGCTGTCCTCTGCTGTGTCCCGCTGTGTCCCCGCAGTCCCACGGTGTGTCTCCGCTTTCCCCGGTGTGTCCCGCTGTTTCCCGCTGTGTTCTCGCTGTGTCCCCCACTGTGTCCCCGCTGTGTCCCGCTGTGTCCCGCTGTTCTGCTCTGTCCCCCGTTGTATCCCGCTGTGTCCCGTGGTATCCCGCTTTGTCCCCGACTGTGTCCCACGCTGTGTCCCCTGCTGTGTCCCCGCTGTGTCCCGCTGTGTCCCCCGCTGTGTCCCCTCTGTCTCTCGCTGTGTCTCCCGCTGTGTCCCTGCTGTGTCCCGCTGTGTCCCGCTGTGTCCCCCGCTGTGTCCCTTGCTGTGGCCTGTATTGTACCCGCTTTGTCGCACTGTGTCCCCCGCCTTGTCACCGCTGTGTCCGCAGCTGTGTCCCGCTGTGTCCCCCAATGTGTCACGCTGTGTCCCGCTGTGTCCCCACTGTGTCCCACTGTGTCCCCCGCTGTGTCCCGCTGTGTCCCCTGCTGTGTCCCCCGCTGTGTCCCGCTTTGTCCCGCTGTGTCCCCAGCTGTGTCCCCCACTGTGTCCGCTGTGTCCCCGCTCTGTCCCGCTTTGTCCCCAGCAGTGTCCCGGTGTGTCCACCGCTGTGTCCCCCGCTGTGTCCCCTGCTGTGTCCCGCTGTGTCTCCGCTGTGTCGCAATGTGTCCCCCGCGGTGTCGACTGCTGTGCCACGTTGTGTCCCTGCCGGGTCACGCAGTGTCCTTGCTGTGTCCCGCCGTGTCCCCCGTTGTGTTACCCACTGTGTCCTTGCTGTGTCTCCCATTGTGTCCCGCTGTGTCCCACGCTGTGTCCCGCTGTGTCCCCACTGTCCCCCGATGTGTCACCGCTGTCCCCCGCTGTGTCCCCCGCTGTGTCCCGCTGTTTCCCGCTGTTTCACCCTGTGTCCCGCTGTGTCCCCCACTGTGTCCCCGCTGTGTCCTGCTGTGTCCCTCGCTGTGTCCCCTGTTGTGTCCCGCTGTGTCCCCGCTGTGTCCCGCTCTGTCCCTGCTGTGTCACCGCTGTTTCCCGCTGTGTTCCCGCTTTCCCCCGGTGTGTCTCCCCTGTGGCCCGCTGTATCCCCCGCTGTGTCCCGCTGTTTCCTGCTGTGTCCCGCTGTGTCCTCGCTGTTTCCACTGTTGTGTCCCCGCTGTCCTCTGCTGTGTCCCGCTGTGTCGTCGCAGTCCCACGGAGTGTCTCCGCTGTCCCCCGGTGTGTCCCCCACTGTATCCCGCTGTTTCCCGCTGTGTCCTCGCTGTGTCCCTCACTGTGTCCCCGCTGTGTCCCGCTGTGTCCCGCTGTTCTGCTCTGTCCCCTGTTGTATCCCGCTGTGTCCCGTGGTATCCCGCTTTGTCCCCCACTTTGTCCCACGCTGTGTCCCCTGCTGTGTCCCCGCTGTGTTCCGCTGTGTCCCCCGCTGTGTCCCCTCTGTGTCCCGCTGTGTCTCCCGCTGTTTCCCCGCTATGTCCCGCTGTGTCCCGCTGTGTCCCCCGCTGTGTCCCTTGCTGTGTCCTGCATTTTACCTGCTGTGTCGCACTGTGTCCCCCGCCTTGTCACTGCTGTGTCCCGCTTTGTCCGCAGCTGTGTCCTGCTGTGTCCCCTGCTGTGTCCCGCTGTGTCCTGCTGTGTCCCACTGTGTCCCCCGCTGTGTCCCGCTGTGTCCCCTGCTGTGTCCCCCGCTGTGTCCCGCTGTGTCCCCACAGTGTCGATGCTGTGTCCCGCTGTTTCCCGCTTTGTCCCCAGCAGTGTCCCGGTGTGTCCCCCGCTCTGTCCCCCGCTGTGTCCGCTGTTTCCCCGCTCTGTCCCACTTTGTCCCCAGCAGTGTCCCGGTTTGTCCACCGCTGTATCCCCCGCTGTGTCCCCTGCTATGTCCCGCTGTGTCTCTGCTGTGTCGCACTGTGTCCCCCACTGTGTCGCCTGCTGTGCCCCACTGTGTCCCTGCTGGGTCCCGCAGTGTCCTCGCTGTGTCCCGCTGTGTCCCCCGCTGTGTTACCCACTGTGTCCTCGCTGTGTCTCCCGTTGTGTCCCGCTGTGTCCCGCTGTGTCCCCAATGTCCCCTGGTGTGTCCACTCTGTCCCCAACTGTCTCCCCCGCTGTCCCCCGCTGTGTCCCCCGCTGTGTCCCTGCTGGGTCCCGCTGTGTCCTCTCCGTGTCCCCCGCTATGTCCCTGCTGTGTCTTGCTGTGTCCCACTGTGTCCCGCTGTGTCCCCCATTGTGTCCCGCTGTGTCCACCGCTGTGTCACCAGCTGTGTCCCACTGTGTCCCCGCTTTGTCGCCACTGTGTACCGCTGTGTCCCGCTTTGTCCTCGCTGTTTCCCCCTCTGGGTCCTGCTGTGTCCCCTGCTGTGTCCCGCTGTGTCTCCCGCTGTGTGCAGCTGTGCTCCCCTATGTCCCGCTGTGTCCCCACAGTGACCCCACTGTTTCCCGCTGTGTCCTGCTTTGTCCCCGCTGTGTCCCCATTGTGTCCCCGCTGTGTCCTCCCTGTGTCCCACTGTGTCCACCGCTGTGTCATGCTGTGTCCTGCTGGGTCTCCCGCTGTGTTCCTCGCCGTGTCCCGCTGTGTCCTGCTGTGTCCCGCTGTGTCCTCGCTGTGTGCCCGCTGAGTCCTGCTATGTCACGCTGTTTCCCTCTTTGTCCCCGTTGTCCCCTGCTCTGTCCCGCTCTGTCCCCATTGTCCTCCGGTTTGTCCACGCTGTCCCCCACTGTGCCCCCCGCTGTGTCCCGCTGTGTCCCGCTGTGTCCTGCTGTGTCCAAGCTGTGTTCCCGCTGTGTCCCGCTGTGTCCCGCTGTGTCCCGCTGTGTTCCCGCTGTGTCCCTGCTGTGTCCCCGCTGTGTCCCCCTCTGTTTCCCCCATTGTATCCCACTGTGTCCAGCTGTGTCCCAGCTGTGTTTCCGCTGTGTCCCACCTGTGTCCCGCTGTGTCCTCACTGTGTGTTCCCGCTTTGACCCTGCTGTGTCCCCGCTGTGTCCCGCTGTGTCCCCCACTGTGACCCCGCTGTATCCCCGCTTTGTCCTGCTGTGTGCCCCGCTGTGTCCCGCTATATCCCCGCTGTGTCCCCGCTGTGTCCCCCGCTGTGTCCCCCACTGTGTCCCGCTGTATCCCTGCTGTGTCCCGCTGTGTCACGCTTTGTCCCCCGCTCTGTCCCCGCTGTATCCTTTTGTGTCCCGGCTCTGTCTCCGCTGTGTCCGCGCTATGTCCCGCTGTGTTCCCTGCTGTGTCCCGCTGTGTGCCCCGCTGTGTCCCGCTGTGTCCCCCGTGGTGTCCCGCTGTGTCCCGCTGTGTCCCCCGCTGTGTCCCCCTGTGTCCCGCTGTGTCCCCCTGTGTACCGCTGTGTCCCCGCTGTCCTCCACTGTCCCCCGGAGTGTCCCCGCTATGTCCCCGCTGTGACCTGCTGTGTCCTGCTGTGTCCCGCTGTGTCCCCAGCTTTGTCCCGCTGTTTCCCGCTATGTTTAACGCTGTGTCTCCCGCTTTGTCCCCCACTGTTTCCAGCTGTGGCCCCTGCTGTATCCCGCTTTGTCCTGCTGTGTCCCGCTGTGTCACCTGCTGTGTCCCCGCTGTGTCCTGCTGTTCCGCTCTGTCCCCCGTTGTATCCCGCTGTGTCCCGTGGTATCCCGCTTTGTCCCCCACTGTGTCCCACGCTGTGTCCGCCGCTGTGTCCCCGCTGTGTCCCGCTGTGTCCCCCGCTGTGTCCCCTCTGTGTCCCACTGTGTCCCCACTGTGTCCCCACTGTTTCCCGCTGTGTCCTGCTTTTTCCCCGCTGTGTCCCCATTGTGTCCCAGCTGTGTCCTCCCTGTGTCCCACTGTGTCCACGGCTGTGTCATGCTGTGTCCTGCTGGGTCTCCCGCTGTGTTCCTCGCGGTGTCCCGCTGTGTCCCGCTGTGTCCTGCTATGTCACGCTGTGTCCCTCTTTGTCCCCGTTGTCCCCCGCTGTGTCCCGCTCTGTCCCCATTGTCCTCCTGTGTGTCCACGCTGTCCCCCACTGTGTCCCCCTCTGTGTCCCGCTGTGTCCCGCTGTGTCCTGCTGTGTCCAAGATGTGTTCCCGCTGTGTCCCGCTGTGTCCCCCTATGAGTCCCCCATTGTACCCCACTGTGTCCAGCTGTGTCCCAGCTGTGTTCCCACTGTGTCCCCGCTGTGTCCCGCTGTGTCCCCCACTGTGACCCCGCTGTATCCCCGCTTTGTCCTGCTGTATGCCCCGCTGTTTCCCGCTATATCCCCGCTGTGTCCTCGCTGTGTCCCCCGCTGAGTCCCCCACTGGGTCCCGCTGTATCCCTGCTGTGTCCCGCTGTGTCACGCTTTGTCCCCCGCTCTGTCCCTGCTGTATCCTGCTGTGTCCCGGCTCTGTCTCCGCTTTGTCCGCGCTATGTCCCGCTGTGTTCCCCGCTGTGTCCCGCTGTGTGCCCCGCTGTGTCCCACTGTGTCCCCCATGGTGTCCCGCTGTGTCCCGCTGTGTCCCCCGCTGTGTCCCCCTGTGTCCCGCTGTGTCCCCGCTGTCCCCTGCTGTCCCCCGGAGTGTCCCCGCTACGTCCCCGCTGTGTCCTGCTGTGTCCCACTGTGTCCCGCTGTTTCCCCAGCTTTGACCCGCTGTGTCCCGCTATGTTTCCCGCTGTGTCTCCCGCTTTGCCCCCACTGTGTCCAGCTGTGGCCCCCGCTGTGTCCTGCTTTGTCCTGCTGTGTCCCGCTGTGTCACCTACTGTGTCCCCGCTGTGTCCTCGCTGTGTCCTGCTTTGTCCCGCTGTGTCCCCCGCTGTGTCCCTTTGTGTCCGCGCTGTGTCCCGCTGTGTCCCCCGCTGTGTCCCTCTGTGTCCGCGCTGTCCCGCTGTGTCCCCCGCTGTGTCCCGCTGTGTCCCAGGTTCTGTCCCTCGCTGTGTCCCCGCTGTGTCCCCCGCTGTGTCACGCTGTGTCCCCGCTGTGATCCGCTCTGTACCGCGCTGTGTCCAGCTGTGTCCCCGATGTGTCCGGCTGTGTCCCCCCCTCTGTCCCCCACTATTTCCCGCTGTGTCTCCCGCTGTGTACCGCTGTGTCTAATGCTGTGTTCAGCTGTGCCCCGCTGTGTCCCACGCTGTGTCCCGCTGTGTCTCTGCTGTGTCCCCGATGTATCCCGCTGTGTCCCCCTGTGTCCCGCTGTGTCCCGTTGTGTCCCGCTGTGTCCCACTGTGTCCCACTCTGTCCCACGCTTTGTCCCACTGTGTACTGCTATGTCCCGCTGTGTCCCGAGCTGTGTCCCGCTGTGACCATGCTGTGTCCCGCTGTGTCCCAGCTGTGTCCCCGCTGTGTCATTCGATGTGTCCCAGTGTCGCCGCTGTGTCCCGCAGTGTCCCGCTTTGTCCCCGCTGTGTCCCCGCTGTGTCCCCCGCTGTGTCCCCCGCTGTGTCCAGCTGGGTCCCCGATCTGTTCCGCTGTGTCCCCCGCTGTGTCATCGCTGTGTCTAGCTGTGTCCCCAGCTGAGTCCCGCTGTGTCGACGGCTGTGTCCCACAGTATCCCGGTGTGTCCCCGGCTGTGTCCCGCTGTGTCCCCGCTTTGTCCCCGCTGTGTCCCGCTTTTTTCCCGCTGTGTCCCGCTGTGTCCCCCTCTGTGTCCCGCTGTGTCCCCGCGCTTTCCCCCGCTGTGTCCCCGCTGTGTCCCCCGCAATGTCCCGCAGTGTGCATGCTATGTTCCTTGGTGTGTCCCCGCTGTGTCCCCTCTGTGTCCCTCTGTGTCTCCCGCTGTTTCCCCGCTGTGTCCCGCTGTGTCCCGCTGTGTCCCCCGCTGTGTCCCTTGCTGTGTCCTGCATTGTACCTGCTGTGTCGCACTGTTTCCCCCGCCTTGTCACCGCTGTGTCCCGCTGTGTCCGCAGCTGTGTCCCGCTGTGTCCCGCTGTGTCTCCGCTGTGTTCCACTGTTTCCCCCACTATGTCCCGCTGTGTCCCCTGCTGTGTCCCCTGCTGTGTCCCCTGCTGTGTCCCGCTGTGTCCCCGCTGTGTCGATGCTGTGTCCTGCTCTGTCCCTCTTTGTCCCCAGCAGTGTCCCGGTGTGTCGCCCGCTCTGTCCCCCGCTGTGTCCGCTGTGTCCCCGCTTTGTCCCGCTTTGTCCCCAGCAGTGTCCCGGTTTGTCCACCGCTGTATCCCCCGCTGTGTCCCCTGCTATTTCCCTCTGTGTCTCCGCTGTGTCGCACTGTTTCCCCCACTGTGTCGCCTGCTGTGCCCCGCTGTGTCCCTGCTGGGTCCCGCAGTGTCCTCGCTGTGTCCCGCTGTGTCCCCCGTTGTGTTACCCACTGTGTCCTCGCTGTGTCCCATGCTGTGTTCCGCTGTGTCCCGCTCTGTCCCCATTGTCCTCCGGTGTGTCCACACTGTCCCCCACTGTCTCCCCCGCTGTCCCCCGCTGTGTCCCCTGCTGTGTCCCGCTGTGTCCCGCTGGTTCATCCTGTGTCCCGCTGTGTCCTCTCCGTGTCCCCCGCTATGTCCCTGCTGTGTCTTGCTGTGTCCCGCTGTGTCCCCCTTTGTGTCCAACTGTGTCCACTGCTGTGTCACTAGCTGTGTCCCACTGTGTCCCCGCTTTGTCGACACTGTGTACCGCTGTGTCCCGCTGTGTCCTCGCTGTTTCCCCCGCTGGGTCCTGCTGTGTCCCCTGCTGTGTCCCGCTGTGTCCCACGATGTGTCCCGCTGAGTACCCTGCTGTGTCCTGCTGTGTCCTTCTGTGTCCCTGCTCTGTCCCCGCCCTTCCCCCCCTGTGTCCTCCGCTGTATCCCCCGCTGTGTCCCGCTGTGTCCTGCTGTATCCTGCTGTGTCCTCGCTGTGTCCCCCGCTGTGTCCCCATTGTGTCCCCGCTGTATCCCGCTGTGTACCTCTGTGTTCTCTCTGTGTCTCCCGCTGTGTCCCCGTTGTGACCTCGCTGTATCCCGCTGTGTCCCGCTGTGTCCTCCCTGTGTCCCGCGCTGTGTCCCGCTATGTCCCCCACAGTGTCCCCAGCTGTGTCCCGCTGTTTCCCACGCTGTGTCCCTCTGTGTCCCGCTGTGTCCCCCACTGTGTCCCGCTGTTTCCACGCTGTATCCCCCGCTGTCTCCCCGCTGTGTCCCACTGTGTCCCGATGTGTCCCGCTGTGTCCCGCTGTGTCCTCGCTCTGTCACCGCTGTGTCCCGCCATGTATCCCGCTGTGTCAAGCTGTGTCCCCCGATGTGTCCCGCTGTGTCCCAATTTGTCCCTGCTGTGTCCCCAGCTGTGTCTCGCTATGTCCCCCGCTGTGTCCTGCTGTGTACCACGCTGTGTCCCGCTGTGTGCCGCTTTGTCCCGCTGTGTCCCCTGCCGTGTACCGATGTGTCCCCTTTGTGTCCTGCTGTGTCCTCCGCTGTGTCCCGATGTGTCCCCGCAGTGTCCCGCTATGTCCCGCTGTGTCCCCGCTGTGTCCCGCTGTGTCCTGCTGTGTCCCCTGTGTCCCCGATGTGTCCCGATGTGTCCCAATGTGTCCCGCGGTGTCTCGCTGTGTCCTCGCTGTGTCCCTGCTGTGTCTCTCCGTGTATCCCACTGTGTCAAGCTATGTCCCGCGATGTGTCCCGCTGTGTCCTGATATGTCCCCACTGTGTCCCCCGCTGTGTCTCGCTGTGTCCCCGGCTGAGTCCCGCTGTGTCCCACGCTTTGTCCTGCTGTGTGCCGCTGTGACCCGCTGTGTCCCCCGCTGTGTACCGATGTGTCCACACTGTGTCCTGCTTTGTGTCCCGATGTGTCCCCACTGTGTTAGGCTGTGTCCCGCTATGTCCCCCGCTGTGTCCCGATGTGTCCCAGCTGTGTCCCGCTGTGTCCCGCTGTGTCCCCCACTGTGTCATGCTGTGTCCCGCTGTTTCCCCGCTGTGTCCCCGCTGTGTCCGCTCTGTGTCCATCTGTGTCCAAGCTGTGTCCCTGCTGTGTCCCCGCTGTGTCCCGCTGTGTCCCCTGCTGTGTCCCCCCCTGTGTCCCACTGGTTCCCGATGTGTCCCGCTATGTCCCCTGTGTCTCCGCTGTGTCCTGCTGAGTCCCGATGTGTCCCGCTGTGTCCCGCTGTGTCCTCGCTCTGTCCCCGCTGTGTCCCGCCTTCTATCCCGCCATATCTAGCTGTGTCCACGCTGTATCCCCCGCAGTGTCTCGCTGTGTCCCCGCTGTGTTCCCCCTGTGTCCCCCGCTGTGGCCCGCTGTGTCCCCTGTGTCCCCGCTGTGTCCCGCTGTGTCCCGATGTGTCCTCGCTGTGTTCCCGCTGTCTCCCGCCGTGTATCCCGCTGTGTCAAGCTCTGTCCCCCGATGTGTCCCGCTGTGTCCCCCGCTGTGTCCCGATGTGTCCCCGCTGTGTCCCGCTGTGTCCTGGTGTGTCTCGCTGTGTCCCCCGCTGTGTACCGCTGTGTCCCCCGATGGATCCCGCTGTGTCTTCGGCTGTGTCCCGCTGTGTCCCATGCTGTGTCCCGCTGTGTCCTCGCTGTTTTCTGCTGTGTCCCGCTGTGTTCTCGCTGTGTTCCCCGCTGTGTCCCGCTCTGTCCTCACTGTGTTCCCCGCTGTGTAGCGCTGTGTCCCCCGCTGTGTCCTGCTGTGTCCCGCTCTGTCCTCACTGTGTCCCACGCTGTGTCCCCCGCTGTGTCCTCCGCTGTGTTCCCGCTGTGTCTCCGCTGTGTCCCGCTGTGTCCGCCCTGTGTCCCCCTCTGTGTTCCGTTGTGTTCCGCTGTGTCCCGTGGTGTCCTGCTTTGTCCCCCGCTATGTGCCCCACTGAGGCCCCGCTCTGTCCCCGCTGTGTCCCGCCTGGTCCTCCCTGCGTCCCCCGCTGTGTCCTGCTCTGTCCCCAACTGTGTCTCCCGCTTTGTCCCCACTGTGTCCGACTGTGTCCCCCTGTGTCCCACACTTTGTCCCACTGTGTCCTGCTATGTCCCGCTGTGTGCCCCACTGTGTCCCGCTGTGACCCCGCTGTGACACGCTCTGTCCCAGCTGTGTCCCCGCTATATCCCCCGCTGTGTCCCACTGGGCTCCCAGCTGTGGCCCCACTGTGTCCCGTTGTGTCCCCCGCTCTGTCCCCACTGTGTCCTGCTGTGTCCTCGCTTTGTCCCTGCTGTGTCTCCGATGTGTGCCCGCTGTTTCCCGTTGTGTCCCGCTTTGTCTACCGCTCTGTCCCCGCTGTGTCCTGCTCTGTCCCTGCTCTGTCCCCGCTGTGTCCCCGCTGTGTCCTGCTGTGTTCCACGCTGTGTCCCCCTGTGTCCCTGCTGTGTCCCCACTGTGACCCGCTGTGTATCCCGCTGTGTCCAGCTGTGTCCCCCGCTGTGTCCCCCCTGTGTCCCGCTGTGTACCCGCTGTATCCCGCTGTGTCCCCGCTGTGTCCCCACTGTGTCTTGCTGTGTCCCCCGCTGTGTCCCGCTGTGTCCCCCGCTGTGTCCTGCTCTGTCCCCCGCTGTGTCCTGCTTTGTCCCTGCTGTCCCCCGCTGTGTCCTGTGTACCCGCTGTCCCCTCGAGTGTCCCCGCTGTGTCCTCGCTGTTTCTCGCTGTGTCCCGCTGTGTCCCTGCTGTGTCCCCACTGTGACCCGCTGTGTAACCCGCTGTGTCCAGCTGTGTCCCACCCTGTGTCCCTGCTGTGTCCCGCTGTGTCCCCGCCAAATCCTGCTGTGTCCTCACTGTGTCCTGCGTTGTGTCCCGCTGTGTCCCCCCTGTGTTTCCCACCATATCCTGCTGTGTCTTCGCTGTGTCCCGCGTTGTGTCCCGCTGTGTCCCCCGCTTTGTCCCCCGCTGTGTCCCCGCTGTGTACCGCTGTGTCCCGCTGTGTTCCCCGTTGTGTCCCCCGCTGTGTCCCCTGCTGTGTCCCCCGTTGTGTCCCGCTGTATCACTACTGTGTCCCCGCTGTGTCCCGCTTTGTTCCACTGTGTCCCTGTGTCCTCGCTGTGTCCACGATGTGTCCCGTTGTGTGTCCAGCTGTGTCCAACTGTGTCCCCGCTGTGTCCCGCTGTGTTCCCCACTGATTCCCCCGCTGTGTCCCCGCTGTGTCCCCGCTGTTTCCCCGCTGTGTCGAGCTGTGTCCCCCGCTGTGACCGTGCTGTGTCCCCGATGTGTCCCGCTGTGTCCTGTTGTGTCCCCGCTGTCACCCACTGTGTCCCCACTGTGTCCCACTGTGTCCCCGCTGTGTCACTTCTGTGTCCCGGTGTTTCCCCGCTGTCCCCCGCTGTGTCCCCTCTGTTTCCCGCTGTGACCCGCTGTGTCCCTGCTTTCCCCCGCTGTGTCAAGCTGTGTCCCCGCTGTTCCCTGGAGTGTCCCCGCTGTGTCCCGCTGTTTATCACGCTGTGTGCAGCTGTGTCCCCGCTGTGTCCCCGCTGTGTCTCGCTGTGTCCCGGGCTGTGTCCCCGCTGTGTCACTGCTGTGTCCCGCTGTGTCAAGCTGTGTCCCGCTGTGTCCTCGCTGTTTCCCCAGCTGTGTCCCGCTGTGTCCCCAGCTTAGTCCCCGCTGTTTCCCCACTGTGTCCCGGTGTGTCCCGCTGTTTCCCGTGGTGTCCCGGTTTGTCCCCCGCTGTGACCCCGCTGAGTCCCCGCTGTGTCCGCAGCGTGTCTCGCTGTGTCCCCCACTGTGTCCCTCTGTGTCCCCCGCTGTGTCCTGCTGTGTTTCACGCTGTGTCCTGATGTGTCCCGCTGTGTCCCCGCTGTGTTCCCACTGTGTCCTCACTCTGTCCCCCGCTGTGTCCCGCTGTGTCCCCCGCTGTGTCCACTGCTGTGTCCCGCTGTGTCCTCGCTGTGTCCCCGATCTGTCCCGCTGTGTATCCCGCTGTGTCCAACTGTGTCCCCGCTATGTCCCGCTGTGTTCCTCACTAATTCCTCCGCTGTGTCCCCGCTGTGTTACTGCTGTGTCTCCTCTGTGTCCCGCTGTGTTCTGTTGTGTCCGGGCTGTCACCCACTGTGTCCCCGCTGTGTCCCGCTGTGTCCCCGCTGTGTCCCCTCTATGTCCCGCTGTTTCCCCGATGTTCCCCGCTGTGTCCCCGATGTGTCCCGCTGTGTCTCGCTGTGACCCACTGTGTCCCTGCTGTCCCCCGCTGTGTCCCACTGTGTCCCCGCTGTCCCATGGAGTGTCCCCGCTCTGTCCCCGCTGTGTCTCGCTGTGTCCTGCTGTGTCTCGCTGTGTCCTCGCTGTGTCCCCGCTGTGTCCCGCTGTGTCACCGCTGTGTCCTCTTATGTCCCGCTCTGTCCCCTCTGTACCCCTTTGTGTCTCTGCTGTGTCCCGTGGTGTCCCCGCTGTCCCTCGCTGTGTCCCCGCTGTGTCCCGCTGTGTCACCCTGTGTCCTGCTGTGTCCCCGCTTTGTCCCGGTTGTGTCCCGCTGTGTCCCCGGCTGTATCACGCTGTGTCCCCCGCTGTGTCCCGCTGTGTCCCGAGCTCTGTCCCGCTGTGTCCCGCTGTATCCTCTCTCTGTCCCCGGTGTTCCCGCTGTGTATCCCGCTGTGTCCAGCTGTGTTCCCTCTGTGACGCCGCTTTGTCCCTCTGTGTCCCGCTGTGTCCCCCGCTGTGTCCCGCTGAGTACCCTTCTGTGTCCCGCTGTGTCTTGCTGTGTCCCGCTGTGTCACGCTGTGTCCTCGCTGTGTCCCTTCTTGTCCCGCTGTGTATCACTCTGTGTCCAGCTGTGTCCCCGCTGTGTCCCCGCTGTGTCCCTGCTATGTCCCGCTGGGTCCCGCTGTATCCCCCGTTGTGTCCCCCTGTGTGCCTGCAGTGTCCCGCTGTATCCTGCTATGTCCCCGCTGTGTCCCCAATGTGTCTTTATGTGTCCCCGCTGTGTCCCGCTGTGTTCTCCGCTGTGTCCCGCTGTGTCCCTGCTGTGTCCCCTCTGTGTCCCGCTGTGTCCCCTGTTGTGTCCCAATGTGACACCCACTGTGTCCCCAGCTGTGTCGCGCTGTGTCTCCCGCTGTGTTCCCCGCTCTTTCCCCCCCGCTCTGTACCTGCTGTGTCCCGCTTTGTCACCACTGTATCCCCGCTGTGTCCCGCTGTGTCCCCACTGTGTCCCGTTGTGTCCCGCTGTGTCCCCGCTGTGTCCCGCTGTGTCCCCCATTGTTTCCCACAGTGACCTCCGCTGTGTCCCCCGCTGTTTCCCGCTGTGTATCAAGATGTGTCCAGCTGTGTCCCTGCTGTGTCCCGCTGTGTCCCACGCTGTGCCCCGCTGTGTCACCTGCTGTGTCCACGCTGTGTCCCCGCTGTGTCCCGCTTTGTCCCCGCTGTGTCCTGCTGTGTCCCCCGCTGTGTTCCGCTGTGTTCCCGCTGTGTCCCCCGCTGTGTCCTGCTGTGTCCCCGCTGTCCTCCGCTGTGTCCCGCTGTGTACTGTTGTGACCCGGTGTGTCCCTGCTGTCTCCCGCTGTGTCCTGCTCTCTTCCCGCTGTCCCCTGGATTGTCCTCGCTGTTTCCCCATGTGTCCCGTTGTGTATCCCGCTGTGTCCAACTGTGTCCCCGCTGTGTTCCCCACTGAATCCCCCGCTGTGTCCCCCGCTTTGTCCCAGCTGTGTCCCGCTGAGTCCCCGCTGTGTCCCCGCTGTGTCGCGCTGTGTACCCCGCTGTGACCCTGCTGTGTCCCCGATGTGTCCCGCTGTGTCCCGTTGTGTCCCCGCTGTCCCCCACTGTGTCCCCGCTGTGTCCCGCTGTGTCCCCACTGTCCCCCGCTGTGTTCCGATGTGTCCCGCTGTGACCCGCTGTGTCCCTGCTGTCCCCCACTGTGACCCGCTGTGTCCCCGCTGTCCCCTGGAGTGTACCCGCAGTGTCCCCGCTGTGTCTCGCTGTGTCCTGCTGTGTCCAGCTGTGTCCCCCGGTTTATCCCCGCTGTGTCCCGCTGTGTAACCCTGTGTCCCACGCTCTGTCCCTGTGTGTCCCGCTGTGTTCCGCTGTGTCCTCGCTCTGTCCCCGCTGTGTCCCGCTTTGTATCCCGCTGTGTCCTTGCTGTGTCCCGCTGTGTCACCGCTGTGTCCTCTTATGTCCTGCTGTGTCCCCTCTGTACCCCTTTGTGTCTCTGCTGTGTCCCGTGGTGTCCCCGCTGTCCCTCGCTGTGTCCCCGCTGTTTCCCGCTGTGTCACCCTGTGTCCTGCTGTGTCCCCGCTTTGTCCCGATTGTGTCCCGCTGTGTCCCCGGCTGTGTCACGCTGTGTTCCCCGCTGTGTCCCGCTGTGTCCCGAGCTCTGTCCCGCTGTGTCCTCCCTCTGTCCCCACTGTGTCCCGCTGTGTATCCCGCTATGTCCAGCTGTGTTCCCTCTGTGACGCC
Source organism: Dipodomys merriami (assembly GCF_024711535.1). Taxonomy (NCBI): domain Eukaryota; kingdom Metazoa; phylum Chordata; class Mammalia; order Rodentia; family Heteromyidae; genus Dipodomys; species Dipodomys merriami. The sequence goes on along the minus strand of NW_027206489.1, from coordinate 166,266 downwards.
GCTTTGTCCCTCTGTGTCCCGCTGTGTCCCCCGCTGTGTCCCGCTGAGTACCCTTCTGTGTCCCGCTGTGTCTTGCTGTGTCCCACTGTGTCCCCCGCTGTGTCCGGCTGTGTCCCACGCTCAGTCCCTGTGTGTCCCGCTGTGTTCCACTGTGTCCTCGCTCTGTCCCCGCTGTGTCCTGCTTTGTATCCCGCTGTGTCCTTGCTGTGTCCCGCTGTGTCCCTCTGTGTCCTCACTGATACCCGCTTGTCCCGCTGTGTATCACGCTGTGTCCAGCTGTGTCCCCGCTGTGTCCCGCTGTGTCCCGCTGTGTCCTCGCTGTTTCCCCGGCTGTGTCCCGCTGTGTCCCCAGCTTTGTCCCAGCTGTGTCCCCGCTATGTCCCCTGCTGTGTCCCGCTGTGCTCCCCGCTGTGTCCCCGCTGTGTCTCTCGCTGTGTTCCGCTGTGTCCCCGCTGTGTTCCGCTGTGGCCCGCTGTGTCCCGCTGTGTCCTGCTGTGTCCCCGCTGTGTCCCGCTGTGTCCAGCACTGTGTCCCGCTGTGTCCAAGCTGTGTCCCGCTGTGTCCCTCTGTGTCCCCCGATGTGTCCTGCTGTGTCCCGCTGTGTCCTCGCTGTTTCCCCCGCTGTGTCCCGCTGTGTCCCTCTGTGTCCCCCGCTGTGTCCTGCTGTGTCCCGCTGTGTCCCGCTGTGTCCCCAGCTTTGACCCTGCTGTGTCCCCGCTGTGTCCCGCTGTTTCCCGTGGTGTCGCGGTTTGTCCACCGCTGTGTCCCCCGCTGATTCACCGCTGTGTCCCCGCCGTGTCTCGCTGTGTCCCCCATTGTGTCCCGCTGTGTCCCGGGCTGTGTCCACACTGTGTCCCCAATGTGTCCCGCTGTGTCCCGCTGTGTCCCGCTGTGTCCCGATGTTTCCCGTGGTGTCCCTGTTTGTCCCCCGCTCTGTCCCCTGCTGAGTCCCAACTGTGTCCCTGCTGTGTCCCGCTGTGTCCTTGTTGTGTCCCCCATTGTGTCCGGGCTGTGTCCCAGGTGTGTCCCCGCTGTGTCTCGCTGTGTCCTGGGCTGTGTCCCCGCTGTGTCCCCGATGTGTCCCGCTGTGTCGCCTGCTGTGTCCCGCTGTGTCCCCAGCTTTGTCCCCGCTGTTTCCCCGCTGTGTCCCTGTGTGTCCCGCTGTTTCCCGTGGTGTTCCGGTTTGTCCCCAGCTGTGTCCCCCGCTGAGTCCCCGCTGTGTCCCCCGCTGTGTCCCGCTTTGTCCCGGGCTTTCTCCCCGCTGTGTCCCTCTGTGTGCCCCACTGTATCCCCGCTGTGTCCCTGCAGTGTCCTGCTGTGTCCTGTTGTTTCTCGTGGTGTCCCGTTTTGTCCCCCGCTGTGTCCCCCGCTGAGTAGCCACTGTGTCCCCGCTGTGTCACGCTGTGTCCTCGCTGTGCCCCCGTTGTGTGCCGCTGTTTCCCTCACTGTGTCCCGATCTGTCCCGCTGTGTCCCGGTGTGTCCCGATGTGTCCCCGGCTGTTTCCCCCTCTGTGTACCGCTGTGTCCCTGCTGTGTCCCCACTGTGTCCTTCTGTGTCCCCGCTGTGTCCTGCTGTGTCCTCCACTGTGTCTCGCTGTGTCCCCTGCTGTGTCGCGCTGTGTCCCACTTTGTCCCGCTGTATCCCTCTGTGTCCTCGCTGTGTCCCCGATGTGTCCCGCTGTCTGTCCCACTGTGTCCAACTGTGTCCCCGCTGTGTCCCGCTGTGTTCCCCACTGCTTCCCCCACTGTGTCCCCCGATGTGTCCCTGCTGTGTCCCCGCTGTATCCCCGCTGTGTCCCCTCTGTGTCCCGCTGTTTCCCCGCTGTCCCCCGCTGTTTCCCCGCTGTGTCTCGCTGTGTCCCGCTGTGACCTGCTGTGTCCCTGCTGTCCCCCGCTGTGTCCCACTGTGTCCGCGCTGTCCCATGGAGTGTCCCCGCTGTGTCCCCGCTGTGTCTCGCTGTGTCCTGCTGTGTCCCGCTGTGTCCTCCCTGTGTCCCCCGCTGTGTCCCCTTTGTGTCCAGCAGTGTCAACAAGTGTCCTGCTGTGTCCCCACTGTGTCCCCGCTGTGTCCCCGCTTTGATCCTCTTTGTCCCCCGCTGTGTCCCCGCTGTGCCCCGATGTCTCCCGATGTGTCCTCGCTGTGTCCCCAGCTGTGTCCCGCTGTGTCCCCCGCTGTGTCATGCTGTGTCCCCCACTGTGTCCCGCTGTGTCCCGCTGTGTCACCCGCTCTGTCCCGCTGTGTCCCTCTGTGTCCTCGCTGTGTCCCCCTGTGAAACCCGCTATGTCCAGCTGTGTTCCCGCTGTGTTGCCGCTGTGTCGTCTATGTCCCGCTGTGTCCCGCTGTGTCCCGTTGTGTCCCCCGCTGTGTCCCGCCGTGTCAAGCTTTGTCCTCGCTATGTCCCGCTTTGTAACCCGTTGTGTCCAGCTGTATCCCCGCTGTGTCCGCGATGTGTCCCGCTGTGTCCTCGCTGTGTCCCCAGCTGTGTCCCGCTATGTACCCCGCTGTGTCACGCTGTGTCCCCCGCTGTGTCCCGCTGTGTCCCGCTGTGTCGCTCGCTCTGTCCCGCTGTGTCCCCCTGTGTCCTCGCTGTGTCCCTGCTGTGTCCCGCTGTGATTCCCGCTGTGTCCAGCTGTGTTCCCGCTGTGTCGCCGCTGTGTCGTCTATGTCCCGCTGTGTCCCGCTGTGTCCCGCTGTGTCCCGCTGTGTCACGCTTTGTCCTCTCTGTGTCCCCGCTATGTCCTGCTGTGTATCCCGCTGTGTCCAGCTGTGTGCCGGCTGTTTCCACGCTGTTTCCCGCTGTGTCCCCCGCTGTGTACCTGCTGTGCCCCAATGTGTCCCACTGTGTCCCTCTGTGCCCTAACTGTGTCCCCCGCTGTGTCCCTCTGTGTCCCCCGCTGTGTCCTGCTGTGTTCCACGCTGTGTCCCGCTGTGTCCCGCTGTGTCCCCGCTGTGTCCCCGCTGTGTCCTCGCTCTGTCCCCCGCTGTGTCCCGCTCTGTCCCCCGCTGTGTCCCCTGCTGTATCACGCTGTGTCCTCGCTGTGTCCCCGATCTGTCCCGGTGTGTATCCCGCTGTGTCCAACTGTGTCCCCGCTGTGTCCCGCTGTGTTCCCCACTGATTCCCCTGCTGTGTCCCCCCTGTGTCGCCGCTGTGTCACCGCTTTGATCCGCTGTGTCCCCCGCTGTGTCCCCACTGTGTGCACGATGTGTCCCGCTGTGTCCTCGCTGTGTCCCCAGCTGTGTCCCGCTGTGTCCCCAGCTGTGTCCCGCTGTGTCCCGCTGTGTCCCCGCTCTGTCCCTCTGTGTCCCGCTGTGTCCTGCTGTGTCCTCGCTGTGTCCCCTCTGTGTCCCACTGTGTATCCTGCTGTTTCCAGCTGTGTTCCCGCTGTGTCGCCGCTGTGTCGTCTGTGTCCCGCTGTGACCCTGCTGTGTCCCCGATGTGTCCCGCTGTGTCCCGTTGTGTCCCCGCTGTCCCCCATTGTGTCCCCACTGTGTCCCGCTGTGTCCCCGCTCTCCACCCGCTGTGTCCCGCTGTGTCCCGTTGTGACCCGCTGTGTCCCTGCTGTCCCCCGATGTGTCCCGCTGTGTCCCCACTTTCCCCTGGTGTGTCCCCGCTATGTCCCGCTGTGTCCCCGCTTTGTACCGCTGTGTCCCCCGCTGTGTCCCCCTGAGTCCCCGCTGTGTCCCGATGTGTTCCCCGCTGTGTCCCCTCTGTGTCCCCCGATGTGTCTCGCAGTGTCCCGCGTTGTCCCGCTCTGTCCCCCGCTGTGTCCCCCGCTGTGTCCCGCTGTGTCTCCCAGTTTGCCGCTGTGTGTGCGCTGTGTCCCCCGCTGTGTCCCCTGTGTCCCCGCTGTGTCCCGCTGTGTCCACGCTCTGTCCCACGCTGGATCCCGCGGTGTCCTCAGCTGTGTCCCGCTGTGTCCCATGCTGTGTCCCGCTGTGTCCCCTCTGTGTCCCCCGCTGTGTCCCATTGGGTCCCTGCTGTGATCCGCTCTGTCCCACGCTGTGTCCCGCTGTGTCCCTCACTGTGTTCCGCTGTGTCCCGGCTGTGTCCCCATAGTCTCCCTCTTTGACCCCCGGTGTGTCCCGCTGTGTCCCGCTGTGTCCCCCGCTGTGTCCCACTGTGTCCCCTGCTGTGTCCCCCGCTGTGTCCCGCTGTGTCACCAGCGGTGTCCCCGCTGTGTCCCACTGTGTCCCGCTGTGTCCTTCTGTGTCCCGGCTGTGTCCCACTGTGTCCCCCACTGTGTCCTGCTCTGTCCCCGCTGTGTCCCGCTGTGTCCCGCTGTGTCACCACTGTGTCAATGCTGTGTTCCGCTATGTCCTGTTGTGTCCCTGCTGTATCCCGCTGTGTTCCACTGTGTTCTCTCTGTGTCCCCTGCTGTGTCCCGCTATGTCTCCCGCAGTGTCCCCCGCTGTGTCCCGCTGTGTCCCACGCTGTGTCCCGTTGTGTCCCGCTGTGTCCTCTGTTGTGTCCCCGCTGTGTCCTCACTGTGTCCCCGCTGTGTCCCGCTCTGTATCCCGCTGTGTACAGCTGTGTCCCCGCTGTGTCACGCTGTGTTCCCCGCTGTGTCCCCCGCTGTGTCCCCCGCTGTGCCCGCCTCTGTGTCGAAGATGTGTCCTGCTGTGTCCCCACTGTGTCCCGCTGTGTCCCAATGTGTCCCGCTGTGTCCCCATGTGTCCTCGCTGTGTCCCCGCTGTGTCCCGCCGTGTATCCCGCTGTGTCAAACTGTGTCCCCCAATGTGTCCGGCTGTGTCCCCCTGTGTCCCCTGCTGTGTCCCGCTGTGTCCCGCTGTGTCCCGATATGTCCCTGCTGTGTCCTGCTGTGTCCCAGCTGTATCCACGCTGTGACCCCGCTGTGTCCTGATGTGTAACCGCTGTGTACCCTCCTGGGTCTCACTGTGTCCCCCGCTGTGTTCCGCTGTGTCGTCCGCTGTGTCACCCTGTGTGCTGCTGTGCCCCGCTGTTTCCCCCGCTGTGTCCCGATGTGTCCCCGCTGTGTCCTGCTGTGTCCAAGCTGTGTCCCCACTGTGTCTCCCGCTGTGTCCCGCTGTTTCCCCGCTGTGTCCCCCGCTGTGTTCCGCTGTGTCCCACTGTGTCCCGCTGTGTCCTCGCTGTGTCCCCCACAGTGTCCCGCTGTGTCCCGCTGTGTCCCCGCTGTGTCCCGCTGTGTCCCGCACTTTGTCCCGCTGAGTTCCCCGCTGTGTCCCCGCTGTGTCCCATTCTGTGTCCCGCTGTGTCCCCTCTGTGTCCCCCACTGTATCCGACTGGGTCCCTGCTGTGTCCAGCTGTGTCCCACGCTGTGTCCCACTGAGTCCCCCGCTGTGTCCAACTGTGTCCTCGCTGAGTACCCGCTGTCTACCGCTGTGATCCCGGTTGTTTCCCTCTGTGTCCAGCTGTGTCCCCCGCTGTGTTCTCCGATGTGTCTCGCTGTGTCCCGCTATGTCCCGCTGTGTCCCGCTGTGTCCTCTCTGTGTCCCCCCTATGTCCCCCGTTGTGTCCCCCGCTGTATCCCGCTGTGTCCCGCGCTGTTTCCCTGCTGTGTCCCGCTCTGTCCTGCTATGTCGCGCTGTGTCCTGCTGTGTCCTAGCTGTGTCACTCTATGTGTCCCTGTTGTTTCTCCGCTCTATCCCGCTGTGTCCTGCTCTGTTTTCCCTGTGTCCCCCGCTGTGTCCCCGTTGTGTCCGACGCTGTATCCCACTGTTTCCCGCTGTGTTCTCTCTGTGTCCCCCGCTGTTTCCCGCTATATCCCCAGCTGTGTCCCCAGCTGTGTCCCGCTGTTTCCCACGCTGTGTCCCGCTGTATCACCGCTGTGTCACCGCTGTGTCCCCGCTGTGACCGACGTTGTGTCCCGCTGTGTCCACCGATGTGTCTCGCAGTGTCCCGCTTTGTCCCGCTCTGTACCCCGCTGTGACCCCCGCTTTGTCCCGCTGTGTCCCCCGCTGTGTCCCGCTGTGTCCTCGCCGTGTCCCCCGCTGTATCCCGCTCTGTGCCCCGCTGAGTCCTCCGCTGTGTCTCGCTGTGTTCCCCGCTGGGTCCCGCTGTGTTCCCTGTGTCCCCGCTGTGTCCCGCTGTGTCCCCGCTGTGTCCCGCTGTGTCCCCGCTCTGTCTCACGCTGGATCCCGCGGTTTTCTCAGCTGTGTCCCGCTGTGTCCCATGCTGTGTCCCGCTGTGTCCCCTCTGTGTCCCCCACTGTGTCCCCCACTGTGTCCCGCTGCGTCCCTGCTGTGACTTGCTCTGTCCCAAGATGTGTCCCGCTCTGTCCCCCACTGTGTTCCGCTGTGTCCCGCTGTGTCCCCGCTGTGTCCCCGTAGTCTCCCGCTGTGACCCCCGGTGTGTCCCGCTGTGTCTCACTGTGACCCACCCTTTGTTCCCCGCTTTGCCCCGCTGTGTCCCGCTATGTCCCGTTTTGTCCCGCTCTGTCCTCTCTGAGTCCCCCCCTGTTTCCCCCGCTGTGTCCCCCGCTGTGTCCCACTGTGTCCTCCGCTGTGTCCCGCTTTGTCACCAGCGGTGTCCCCGCTGTGTCCCACTGTGTCCCGCTGTGTCCTTCTGTGTCCCGGCTGTGTCCCAACTTGTCCCCCGCTGTGTCCTGCTCTGCCCCCACTGTGTCCCGCTGTGTCCCGCTCTGTCACTGCTGTGTCACTGCTCGGTTCCACTGTGTCCCGCTGTGTCCCACACTGTGTCCCGTTGTTTCCCGCTGTGTCCTCTGCTGTGTCCCCGCTGTGTCCTCACTGTGTCCCCTCTGTGTCCCGCTCTGTATCCCGCTGTGTCCATCTGTGACACCGATGTGTCACGATGTGTTCCCCACTGTGTCCCCCGCTGTGTCCCCCGCTGTGCCCCCCTCTGTGTCGAAGATGTGTCCTGCTGTGTCCCCACTGTGTCCCGCTGTGTCCTGCAGTATCACGCTGTGTCCTACTGTGTCCTCGCTGTGTCCCCCGCAGTGTCCCTCTGTGTCCCGCTTTGTCCCCACTGTGTCCCCGCTGTGTCCCGCTGTTTCCTGCGGTGTCCCCCCTGGGTCCCCGCTGTGTCCCACGCAGTGTCCCGCTGTGTACCACTATGTGTCTTGCAGTGTCCCGCTTTGTCCCGCTCTGTCCTCCGCTGTGTCCCCCGCTGTAATCCGCTGTGTCGCCTGCTGTGTCTCACAGTGTGCCGCTGTTTCCTCGCTCTGTCCTGGGCTGTGTCCCGCTGTGTCCCCGCTGAGTCCCCCGCTGTGTCCCGCTGTGTCCCGCTGTGTCCCGCTGTGTCCCCTGTGTCCCCGCTGTGTCCCGCTTTGTCCTCGCTGTGTCCGCGCTGTGATCCGCTCTGTATGCCGCTGTGTCCAGCTGTGTCCCCGCTGTGTCCTGCTGTGTCCCCGCTGTGTCCAGCTGTGTACCCCTTGTGTCCCCGCTGTGTCCCACTCTGTCCAGCTGTGTCCCACTGTGACCCCCTGCGTCCCCCGCAGTGTGCCGTTGTGTCCCGCTTTGTCCCCGCTGTGTCCCCGCTGTGTCCGGCTGTGTCCCCGCTGTGTCCCCCCTGTGTCCCCGCTGTGTCCCACGCTGTGTCCCGCTGTGTCCCATGATGTGTCTCGCAGTGTCCCGTGTTGTCCCGCTCTGTCCCCCGATGTGTCCCACGCTGTGTCCCGCTGTGTCCCCCGCTGTGTCTCACAGTTTGCCGCTGTGTCCCCGCTGTGTCCTGCTGTGTCCCCGCTCTGTCCCACGCTGGATCCTACGGTATTCTCAGCTTTGTCCCGCTGTGTCCCTTGCTGTGTCCGGCTGTGTCCCCTCTGTGTCCAGCTGTGTCCCCGCTGTGACCTGCTGTGTCCCCGCTGTGTCCAGCTGTGTACCCCTTGTGTCCCCGCTGTGTCCCACTCTGTCCAGCTGTGTCCCACTGTGACCCCCTGTGTCCCCTGCAGTGTGCCGTTGTGTCCCGCTTTGTCCCCACTGTGTCCCCGCTGTGTCCGGCTGTGTCCCTGCTGTGTCCCCCCTGTGTCCCCGCTGTGTCCCACGCTGTGTCCCGCTGTGTTCCATGATGTGTCTCGCAGTGTCCCGCGTTGTCCCGCTCTGTCCCCCGATGTGTCCCGCGCTGTGTCCCGCTGTGTCCCCCGCTGTGTCTCGCAGTTTGCCGCTGTGTGCTCGCTGTGTCCACCGCTGTGTCCCCCGCTGTGTCCCGCTGTGACCCGCTATGTCCCCTGTGTCCCCGCTGTGTCCTCCGCTGTGTCCCCGCTCTGTCCCACGCTGGATCCCGCGGTGTTCTCAGCTTTGTCCCGCTGTGTCCCACGCTGTGTCCCGCTGTGTCCCCTCTGTGTCCTGCTATGTATCCCGCTGTGTCCAGCTGTGTCCCCTCTGTGTCCCGATGTGTTCTCTGCTGTGTCCCCCGCTGTGTCCCCCGCTGTGCCCCCCACTGTGTCGAAGATGTGTCCTGCTGTGTCCCTGCTGTGTCCCGCTGTGTCCTGCTGTATCACGCTGTGTCCTATTGTGTCCTCGCTGTGTCCCCCTCAGTGTCCAGGTGTGTCCCACTGTGTCCCCACTGTGTCCCGCTGTTTCCCCGCTGTGTTCCCGCTGTGTCCCCTCTGTGTCCCACGCTGTGTCCCGCTATGTCCCCCTATGTGTCTCGCAGTGTCAGGCTTTGTCCCGCTCTGTCCTCAGCTGTGTCCCCCGCTGTAACCTGCTGTGTCCCCCGCTGTGTCTCGCAGTGTGCCGCTGTTTCCTTCTTTCTGTCCCCTGCTGTGTCCCGCTGGGTTCCCCGCTGAGTCCCCCGCTGTGTCCCGCTGTGTCCCCTGTGTCCCCTCTGTGTCCCGCTGTGTCCCGATGTGTCCTGCTGTGTCCCGCTTTGTCCTCGCTGTGTCCCCGCTGTGTTCCGCTCTGTATGCCGCTGTGTCCCGCTGTGTCCCCGCTGTGTCCAGCTGTGTCCCCGTTGTGTCCCAGATGTATCCCGCTGTGATTCGCTGTGTTCTCTCTGTGTCTGCCGCTGTGTGCCGGTATGTCCCCTGCAGTGTCCCCCGCTGTGTCCCGCTGAGACCACGCTTTGTCCCGCTGTGTCCCCCTGTGTCCTCTGCTGTGTCCCCGCTGTGTCCTCGCTGTGTCTCCGCTTTGTCCCGCTCTGTATCCCGCTGTGTTGAGCTGTGTCCCCACTGTGTCCTGATGTGTTCCCCACTGTGTCCCCCACTGTGTCCCCCGCTGTGTCCCCCGCTGTGTCCAAGATGTGTCACGCTGTGTCCCCGTTGTGTCCCGCTGTGTCCCCGCTGTGCCTCCACTGTGTCCCACTCTATCCAGCTGTGTCCCACTGTGACCCCCTGTGTCCCCTGCAGTGTGCCGTTGTGTCCCGCTTTGTCCCCCCTGTGTCCTCGCTGTGTCCTGCTGTGTCCCCGCTGTGTCATCCCTGTGTCCCCGCTGTGTCCCACGCTGTGTCCCGCTGTGTCCCCCGATGTGTCTCGCAGTGTCCCGCGTTGTCCCGCTCTGTCCCCCGCTGTGTCCCCCGCTGTGTCCCGCTGTGTCGCCCGATGTGTCTCGCAGTGTCCCGCGTTGTCCCGCTCTGTCCCCCGCTGTGTCCCCCGCTGTGTCCCGCTGTGTCCCCCGCTGTGTCTCGCAGTTTGCCGCTGTGTGCTCGCTGTGTCCACCGCTGTGTCCCCCGCTGTGTCCCGCTGTGACCCGCTATGTCCCCTGTGTCCCCGCTGTGTCCAGCTATGTCCCTGCTCTGAACCTCGCTGGATCCCGCGGTGTCCTCAGCTTTTCCCGCTGTGTCCCATGTTGTGTCCCGCTGTGTCCCCTCTGTGTCCCTCGCTGTGTCCCGCTGGGTCCCTGCTGTGTCCCGCTCTGTCCCACGATGTGTCCCGCTCTGTGCCCCGCTGTGTCCCGCTGTGTCCCCGCTGTGTCCCCGTAGTCTCCCGCTGTGACCCCCGGTGTGTCCCGCTGTGTCCCGCTGTGTCCCCCGCTTTGTTCCCCGCTTTGTCCCACTGTGTCCCGCTATGTCCCGTTGTGTCCAGGTGTGTCCTCTCTGTGTCTCCCCCTGTTTCCCCCGTTGTGTTCCCCGCTGTGTCCCACTGTGTCCCCCGCTGTGTCCCCCGCTGTGTCCCGCTGTATCACCAGTGGTGTGCCCGCTGTGTCCCACTGTGTCCCGCTGTGTCCTTCTGTGTCCCGCTGTGTTCCGCTGTGTCGTCCGCTGTGTCACCCTGTGTGCTGCTGTGTCCCGCTGTTTCCCCCGCTGTGTCCCGATGTGTCCCCGCTGTGTCCTCCGCTGTGTCCCGCTGTGTCCCCGCTGTGTCCCCCGCTCTGTCCCCACTGGGTCCCGCTGTTTCCTCTGCTGTTTCCCGCTCTGTCCCACGCTGTGTCCCGCTGTGTCCCGCTGTTTCCCTGCTGTGTCCCCCGCTGTGTTCCGCTGTGTCCCACTGTGTCCCGCTGTGTCCTCGCTGTGTCCCCCACAGTGTCCCACTGTGTCCCGCTGTGTCCCCGCTGTGTCCCGCTGTGTCCCGCACTTTGTCCCGCTGAGTTCCCCGTTGTGTCCCCGCTGTGTCCCATGCTGTGTCCCGCTGTGTCCCCTCTGTGTCCCCCACTGTATCCGGCTGGGTCCCTGCTGTGTCCAGCTGTGTCCCACGCTGTGTCCCGCTGAGTCCCCCGCTGTGTCCAACTGTGTCCTGCTGTGTCCCCGCTGAGTACCCGCTGTCTCCCGCTGTGATCCCGGTTGTGTCCCTCTGTGTCCAGCTGTGTCCCCCGCTGTGTTCTCCGATGTGTCCCGCTGTGTCCCGCTATGTCCCGCTGTGTCCCGCTGTGTCCTCTCTGTGTCCCCCCTGTGTCCCCCGTTGTGTCCCCCGCTGTGTCCCGTGCTGTGTCCCCCGCTGTGTCCCGTGCTGTGTCCCTGCTGTGTCCCGCTCTGTCCCGCTATGTCCCGCTGTGTCCTGCTGTGTCCTAGCTGTGTCACTCTATGTGTCCCTGTTGTTTCTCCGCTCTATCCCGCTGTGTCCTGCTGTGTTTTCCCTGTGTCCCCCGCTGTTTCCCTGTTGTGTCCGACGCTTTATCCCAATGTTTCCCGCTGTGTTCTCTCTGTGTCCCCCGCTGTGTCCCGCTATATCCCCCGCTGTGTCCCCAGCTGTGTCCCGCTGTTTCCCACGCTGTGTCCCGCTGTATCACCGCTGTGTCACCGCTGTTACCGACGCTGGGTCCCACTGTGTCCTCTGCTATGTCCCCGCTGTGTCCTCGCTGTGTACCCGCTGTGCCCCGCTCTGTATCCGGCTGTGTCCAGCTGTGTCCCCGCCCGCTGTGTCCCGATTTGTTCCCCGCTGTGTCCCCCGTTGTGTACCGCTGTGTCTTGCTGTATCATGCTGTGTCCTACTGTGTCCCCCTATGTGTCTCGCAGTGTCCCGCTTTGTCCCGCTCTGTCTCCCGCTGTGTCCCCCGCTATGTCCCGCTGTGTCCCACCCTGTGTCTCGCAGTGTGCCGCTGTTTCCTCGCTCTGTCCCCCGCTGTGTCCCGCTGTGTCTCTGCTGTGTCCCCCGCTGTGTCCCGCTGTGTCCCGCTGTGTCCCGCTGTGTCTCCTGTGTCCCCGCTGTGTCCCGCTGTGTCCCGCTGTGTTTCGCTGTGTCCCGCTGTTTGCTCGCTGTGTCTCCGCTGTGTCCCGCCATGTATCCCGCTGTGTCAATCTGTGTCCCCCGCTTTTTCCCGCTGTGTCCCGCTGTGTCCCCCGCTGTGTCCCGCTGTGTCCCTGCTGTTTCCCCGCTGTGTCCCGCTTTGTCCCGCTGTGTCTCGATGTATCCTCGCTGTGTCCCCCGCTGTGTCCCACTCTGTCCGCCGCTGTGTCCCCCGCTGTGTCTCACTGTGTCCCACGCTGTGTCCCGCTGTGTCCCACACTGTGTCCCGCTGTGTGCCACTGTGTCCCCCGCTGTGTCCCGAAGTGTCCCCGCTGGGTCCTGCTGTGTCACAGCTGTGTCCCCGCTGTGTCCCTGGCTGTGTCTCGATGTGTCCCCAGTTTCCTCCGCTGTGACCCGCTGTGTCCCCCACTCTGTCCCCCGCTGGGTGCCACTGTGTCCTCTGCTGTGTCCCGCTGTTTCCCACGCTGTGTCCCGCTGTGTCCCGCTGTGTCCCCTGTGTCCCCGCTGTGTCCCGCTGTGTTCCAATGTGTTCCGCTGTGTCCCCATGTGTCCTCGCTGTGTCCCCGCTGTGTCCCACCGTGTATCCCGCTGTGTCAAACTGTGTCCCCCAATGTGTCCCGCTGTGTCTCCCTGTGTCCCCTGCTGTGTCCCGCTGTGTTCCGCTGTGTCCCGATATGTCCCTGCTGTGTCCTGCTGTGTCCCAGCTGTATCCCCGCTGTGTCACCCGCTGTGTCCTGATGTGTGCCCGCTGTGTACCCCGCTGTGGCTCACTGTGTCCCCCGCTGTGTTCCGCTGTGTCGCCCGCTGTGTCACCCTGTGTGCTGCTGTGTCCCCCTGTTTCCCCCGCTGTGTCCCGATGTGTCCCCGCTGTGTCCTGCTGTGTCCAAGCTGTGTCCCCACTGTGTCCCCCGCTGTGTCCCAATGTGTCACCGCTGTGTCCCCCGCTGTGTCCCGCTGTGTCCCCGCTGTGTCCCCTGCTCTGTCCCCCGCTGGGTCCCGCTGTTTCCTCCGCTGTTTCCCGCTCTGTCCACGCTGTGTCCCGCTGTGTCCCGCTGTTTCCCCGCTGTGTCCCCCGCTGTGTTCCCCTGTGTCCCACTGTGTCCCGCTGTGTCCCCCGCTGTGTCTCACTGTGTCCCACGCTGTGTCCCGCTGTGTCCCACACTGTGTCCCGCTGTGTGCCACTGTGTCCCCCGCTGTGTCCCGAAGTGTCCCCGCTGGGTCCTGCTGTGTCACAGCTGTGTCCCCGCTGTGTCCCTGGCTGTGTCTCGATGTGTCCCCAGTTTCCTCCGCTGTGACCCGCTGTGTCCCCCACTCTGTCCCCCGCTGGGTGCCACTGTGTCCTCTGCTGTGTCCCGCTGTTTCCCACGCTGTGTCCCGCTGTGTCCCGCTGTGTCCCCTGTGTCCCCGCTGTGTCCCGCTGTGTTCCAATGTGTTCCGCTGTGTCCCCATGTGTCCTCGCTGTGTCCCCGCTGTGTCCCACCGTGTATCCCGCTGTGTCAAACTGTGTCCCCCAATGTGTCCCGCTGTGTCTCCCTGTGTCCCCTGCTGTGTCCCGCTGTGTTCCGCTGTGTCCCGATATGTCCCTGCTGTGTCCTGCTGTGTCCCAGCTGTATCCCCGCTGTGTCACCCGCTGTGTCCTGATGTGTGCCCGCTGTGTACCCCGCTGTGGCTCACTGTGTCCCCCGCTGTGTTCCGCTGTGTCGCCCGCTGTGTCACCCTGTGTGCTGCTGTGTCCCCCTGTTTCCCCCGCTGTGTCCCGATGTGTCCCCGCTGTGTCCTGCTGTGTCCAAGCTGTGTCCCCACTGTGTCCCCCGCTGTGTCCCAATGTGTCACCGCTGTGTCCCCCGCTGTGTCCCGCTGTGTCCCCGCTGTGTCCCCTGCTCTGTCCCCCGCTGGGTCCCGCTGTTTCCTCCGCTGTTTCCCGCTCTGTCCACGCTGTGTCCCGCTGTGTCCCGCTGTTTCCCCGCTGTGTCCCCCGCTGTGTTCCCCTGTGTCCCACTGTGTCCCGCTGTGTCCTCGCTGTGTCCCCCACAGTGTCCCGCTGTGTCCCGCTGCGTCCCCGCTGTGTCCCGCTGTGTCCCGCACTTTGTCGCCCTGAGTTCCCTGCTGTGTCCCCGCTGTGTCCCATGGTGTGTCCCGCTGTGTCCCCTCTGTGTCCCCCACTGTATCCGGCTGGGTCCCTGCTGTGTCCAGCTGTGTCCCACGCTGTGTCCCGCTGAGTCCCCCTCTGTGTCCAACTGTGTCCTGCTGTGTCCCCGCTGAGTACCCGCTGTCTCCCGCTGTGATCCTGGTTGTGTCCCTCTGTGTCCAGCTGTGTCCCCCGCTGTGTTCTCCGATGTGTCCCGCTGTGTCCCGCTATGTCCCGCTGTGTCCCGCTGTGTCCTCTCTGTGTCCCCCCTGTGTCCCCCGTTGTGTCCCCCGCTGTATCCCGCTGTGTCCCCCGCTGTGTCCCGCGCTGCGTCCCTGAGGTGTCCCTCTCTGTCCCGCTATGTCCCGCTGTGTCCTGCTGTGTCCTAGCTGTGTCACTCTATGTGACCCTGTTGTTTCTCCGCTGTATCCCGCTGTGTCCTGCTGTGTTTTCCCTGTGTCCACCGCTGTGTCCCCGTTGTGTCCGACGCTGTATCCCACTGTTTCCCGCTGTGTTCTCTCTGTGTCCCCCGCTGTGTCCCGCTATATCCCCCGCTGTGTCCCCAGCTGTGTCCCGCTGTTTCCCACGCTGTGTCCCGCTGTATCACCGCTGTGTCCCCGCTGTGTCCCCGCTGTGACCGACGCTGTGTCCCGCTGTATCCACCGATGTTTATCGCAGTGTCCAGCTTTGTCCCGCTCTGTACCCCGCTGTGTCCCAAGCTTTGTCCCACTGTGTCCCCCGCTGTGTCCCCCGCTGTGTCCCGCTGTGTCACCAGCGGTGTCCCCGCTGTGTCCCACTATGTCCCGCTGTGTCCTTCTGTGTCCTGGCTGTGTCCCACTGTGTCCCCAGCTGTGTCCTGCTCTGTCCCTGCTGTGTCCCGCTGTGTCACCGCTGTGTCACTGTTGTGTTCCGCTGTGTCCCGTTGTGTCCCCGTTGTATCCCGCTGTGTCCCGCTGTGTTCTCTCTGTGTCCACTGCTGTGTCCTGCTATGTCTCCCGCAGTGTCCCTCGCTGTGTCCCGCTGTGTCCCACGCTGTGTCCCGTTGGGTCCCGCTGTGTCCTCTGCTGTGTCCCCGCTGTGTCCTCACTGTGTCCCCGCTGTGTCCCGCTCTGTATCCCGCTGTGTCCAGCTGTGTCCCCGCTGTGTCCCGATGTGTTCCCCGCTGTGTCCCCCGCTGTGTCCTCCGCTGTGCCCGCCTCTGTGTCGAAGATGTGTCCTGCTGTGTCCCCACTGTGTCCCGCTGTGTCCTGCTGTATCACGCTGTGTCCTACTGTGTCCTCGCTGTGTCCCAGGCAGAGTCCCTGTGTGTCCCGCTGTGTCCCCGCTGTGTATCCGCTGTATCCCGCTGTTTCCCCGCGGTGTCCTGCTCTGTCCTCGCTGTGTCCCGCTGTCTCCCACTGTGTCACCGCTGTGTCACTGCTGTGTTCCGCTGTGTCCCCTTGTGTCCCCGCTGTATCACGCTGTGTCTCGCTGTGTTCTCTCTGTGTCCCCTGCTATGTCCCGCTATGTTTCCCGCAGTGTCCCCAGCTGTGCCACCCTCTGTGTCGAAGATGTGCCCTGCTGTGTGCCCTCTGTGTCCCGCTGTGGCCAGCTGTATCACGCTGTGTCCTACTGTGTCCTCGCTGTGTCCCCCGCAGTGTCCCTGTGTGTCCCGCTGTGTCCCCGCTGTGTCCCCGCTGTGTCCCACTGTTTCCCCGCGGTGTCCACCCTGGGTCCCCGCTATGTCCCACGCTGTGTCCCGCTGTGTCCCCCTATGTGTCTCGCAATGTCCCGCTTTGTCCCGCTCTGTCCTCCCCTGTGTCCCCCGCTGTAACCCTCTGTGTCCCCCGCTGTGTCTAGCAGTGTGCCGCTGTTTCCTCGCTCTGTCCCCTGCTGTGTCCCGCTGTGTCCCCGCTGTGTCCCCCGCTGTGTCCCGCTGTGTCCCGCTTTGTCCCGCTGTGTCCCCTGTGTCCCCGCTGTGTCCCGCTTTGTCCCGATGTGTCCCACTGTGTCCCGCTTTTTCCTCGCTGTGTCCCCGCTGTGTCCCGCTCTGTATGCCGCTGTGTCCAGCTGTGTCCCCGCTGTGTCCCACTGTGTCCCCGCTGTGTCCAGCTGTGTCCCCGTTGTGTCCCCGCTGTATCCCGCTGTGTCCCGCTGTGTTCTCTCTGTGTCCGCCGCTGTGTCCCGCTATGTCCCCTGCAGTGTCCCCCGCTGTGTCCCGGTATGTCCCCTGCAGTGTCCCCCGCTGTGTCCCGATGTGTCCCCACTGTGTCCTGCTGTGTCCAATCTGTGTCCCCTCTGTGTCTCCCGCTGTGTCCCAATGTGTCCCCGCTGTGTCCCCCGCTGTGTCCCAATGTGTCCCCGCTGTGTCCCCCGCTCTGTCCCCCGCTGGGTCCTGCTGTTTCCTCCGCTGTTTCCCGCTCTATCCCACGCTGTGTCCCGCTGTTTCCCCGCTGTGTACCCCACTGTGTTCCGCTGTGTCCCACTGTGTCCCGCTGTGTCCTCGCTGTGTCCCCCACAGTGTCCCGCTGTGTCCCGCTGCGTCCCCGCTGTGTCCCGCTGTGTCCCGCACTTTGTCCCGCTGAGTTCCACACTGTGTCCCCGCTGTGTCCCATGGTGTGTCCCGCTGTGTCCCCTCTGTGTCCCCCACCGTATCCGGCTGGGTCCCTGCTGTGTCCAGCTGTGTCCCACGCTGTGTCCCGCTGAGTCCCCCTCTGTGTCCAACTGTGTCCTGCTGTGTCCCTGCTGAGTACCCGCTGTCTCCCGCTGTGATCCCGGTTGTGTCCCTCTGTGTCCAGCTGTGTCCCCCGCTGTGTTCTCCGATGTGTCCCGCTGTGTCCCGCTATGTCCCGCTGTGTCCCGCTGTGTCCTCTCTGTGTCCCCCCTGTGTCCCCCGTTGTGTCCCCCGCTGTAGCCCGCTGTGTCCCCCGCTGTGTCCCGTGCTGTGTCCCTGCTGTGTCCCGCTCTGTCACGCTATGTCCCACTGTGTCTTGCTGTGTCCTAGCTTTGTCACTCTATGTGTCCCTGTTGTTTCTCCGCTGTATCCTGCTGTGTCCTGCTGTGTTTTCCCTGTGTCCCGCACTGTGTCCCCGTTCTGTCCAACGCTGTATCCCACTGTTTCCCGCTGTGTTCTCTCTGTGTCCCCCGCTGTGTCCCGCTATATCCCCCGCTGTGTCCCCAGCTGTGTCCCGCTGTCTCCCACGCTGTGTCCCGCTGTATCACCGCTGTGTTCCCGCTGTGTCCCCTCTGTGACCGACGCTGTGTCCCGCTGTGTCCACCGATGTGTCTCACAGTGTCCCGCTTTGTCCCGCTCTGTACCCCGCTGTGTCCCCCGCTTTGACCCACTGTGTCCCCCGCTGTGTCCCCCGCTGTGTCCCGCTGTTTCACCAGCGGTGTCCCCGCTGTGTCCCACTGTGTCCCGCTGTGTCCTTCTGTGTCCCTTCTGTGTTCCACTGTGTCCCCCGCTGTGTCCTGCTCTGTTCCCGCTGTGTCCCGCTGTGTCACCGCTGTGTCACTGCTGTGTTCCGCTGTGTCCCATTGTGTCCCCGCTGTATCCCGCTGTGTCCCGCTGTGTTCTCTCTGTGTCCTCTTCTGTGTCCCGCTATGTCTCCCGCAGTGTCCCGCTGTGTCCCACGCTGTGTCCCGTTGTGTCCCTCTGTGTCCTCTGCTGTGTCCCCGCGGTGTCCTCGCTGTGTCCCCGCTGTGTCCCGCTCTGTATCCCGCTGTGTCCAGCTGTGTCCCGGCTGTGTCCTGATGTGTTCCCCGCTGTGTCCTCCGCTGTGTCCCCCGCTGTGCCCCCTCTGTGTGGAAGATGTGTCCTGCTGTGTCCCCACTGTGTCCCGCTGTGTCCTGCTGTATCAAGCTGTGTCCTACTGTTTCCTCGATGTGGCCCCCGCATTGTCCCTGTGTGTCCCGATGTGTCCCCGCTGTGTCCCCGCTGTGTCCCACTGTTTCCCGCGGTGTCCCCCCTGGGTCCCCGCTGTGTCCCACACTGTGTCCCGCTGTGTACCGCTATGTGTCTCCCAGTGTCCCGCTTTGTCCCGCTCTGTCCCCCGCTGTGTCCCCCGCTGTAACCCGCTGTGTCCCCAGCTGTGTCTCGCAGTGTGCTGCTGTTTCCTCGCTCTGTCCCTTGCTGTGTCCCGCTGTGTCCCCGCTGTGTCCCCCTCTGTGTCCCGCTGTGTCCCGATGTGTCCCGCTGTGTCCCGCTTTGTCCTCGCTGTGTCCCCGCTGTGATCGGCTCTGTATGCCGCTGTGTCCAACTGTGTATCTGCTGTGTCCTGCTGTGTCCACGCTGTGTCCAGCTGTGTCCCCGTTGTGTCCCTGCTGTATCCCGCTGTGTCCCGCTGTGTTTGCTGTGTCCGCCGCTGTGTCCCGCTGTCCCCTGCAGTGTCCCCCGATGTGTCCCGCTGAGACCACGCTTTGTCCCGCTGTGTCCCGCTGTGTCCTCTGCTGTGTCCCCGCTGTGTCCTCGCTGTGTCCCCACTCTGTCCCGCTCTGTATCCCGCTGTGTCGAGCTGTGTCCCCGCTGTGTCCCGATGTGTTCCCCGCTGTGTCCCTCGCTGTGTCCCTCGCTGTGTCCAAGATGTGTCATGCTGTGTCCCCGCTGTGTCCCGCTGTGTCCCTGCTGTGCCTCCACTGTGTCGCACTCTGTCCAGCTGTGTCCCACTGTGACCCCCTGTGTCCCCCGCAGTGTGCCGTTGTGTCCCGCTGTGTCCCCGCTGTGTCCCCGCTGTGTCCTGCTGTGTCCCCGCTGTGTCATCCCTGTGTCCCCGCTGTGTCCCACGCTGTGTCCCGCTGTGTCCCCCGATGTGTCTCGCATTGTCCCGCTTTGTCCCGCTCTGTCCCCCGCTGTGTCCCCCGCTGTGTCCCGCTGTATCCCGATGTGTCCCGCTGTGTCCTGCATTGTCCTCGCTGTGTCACCGCTGTGATCCGCTCTGTATGCCGCTGTGTCCAGCTGTGTCTCTGCTGTGTCCCGCTGTGTCCCCGCTGTGTCCAGCTGTGTTCCGGTTGTGTCCCCGCTGTATCCCGCTGTGTCCTGCTGTGTTCTCTCTGTGTCCGCCGCTGTGTCCCGCTATGTCCCCTGCAGTGTCCCCCGCTGTGTCCCGCTGAGACCACGCTTTGTCCCGCTGTGTCCCGCTGTGTCCTCTGCTGTGTCCCCGCTGTGTCCTCGCTGTGTCCCCGCTCTGTCCTGCTCTGTATCCCGCTGTGTCGAGCTGTGTCCCCGCTGTGTCCCGATGTGTTCCCCGCTGTGTCCCCCGCTGTGTCCCCCGCTATGTCCCCCGCTGTGTCCACGATTTGTCACGCTGTGTCCCTGCTGTGTCCCGCTGTGTCCCCGCTGTGCCTCCACTGTGTCCCACTCTGTCCAGCTATGTCCCACTGTGACCCCCTTTGTCCCCCGTAGTGTGCCGTTGTGTCCCGCTCTGTCCCGCTATGTCCCGCTGTGTCCTGCTGTGTCCTCGCTGTGTCACCCTATGTGTCCCTGTTGGTTCTCCGCTGTATCCCGCTGTGTCCTGCTGTGTTTTCTCTGTGTCCCCCGCTGTGTCCCCATTGTGTCCGACGCTGTATCCCACTGTTTCCCGCTGTGTTCTCTCTGTGTACCCCGCTGTGTCCCGCTATATCCCCCGCAATGTCCCCCGCTGTGTCCCCCTGCTTCCCACGCTGTGTCCCGCTGTATCACCGCTGTGTCCCCGCTGTGTCCCCGCTGTGACCGACGCTGTGTCCCGCTGTATCCACCGATGTGTCTCGCAGTGTCCCGCTTTGTCCTGCTCTGTCCCCCGCTGTGTCCCGCTGTGTCCCCTGCTGTGTCTCGCAGTGTCCCGCTGTGTCCTCGCTGTGTCCCCCGCTGTGTCCCGCTGTATCCCCCGCTGTGTCCCCCGCTGTGACGCGCTGTGTCCCGCTGTGTCCCGCTGAGTCCTCACTGTGTCCCCGCTGTTTCCCTCCGTGTATCCAGCTTTGTCAGCTCTGTCCCCGATGTGTCCTTCTGTGTCCCGCTGTGTCCCCCGCTGTGTCCCGCTGTGTCCCCGCTGTGTCCCCGCTGTGTCCCCGCTGTGTCCCGCTGTGTCCCGCTGTGTCCTCGCCGTGTCCTCCACTGAATCCCGCTCTGTCCCCCGCTGAGTCCCCCGCTGTCTCTTGCTGTGTCCCCCGCTGTGTCCCGCTGTGTCCCCTGTGTCCCCGCTGTGTCCCGCTGTGTCCCCGCTCTGACCCACGCTGGATCTCGCGGTGTCCTCAGCTGTGTCCCGCTGTGTCCCACTGTGTCCCCTCTGTGTCCCCCGCTGTGTCCCGCTGGGTCCCTGCTGTGACCCGCTCTGTCCCAAGCTGTGTCCCGCTGTGACCCCCGGTGTGTCCCGCTGTGTCCCGCTGTGTCCCCGTAGTCTCCCGCTGTGATCCCCGGTGTGTCCCGCTGTGTCCCGCTGTGACCCACGCTTTGTTCCCCGGTTTGTCCCGCTGTGTCCTGCTATGTCCCATTGTGTCCCTCTGTGTCCTATCTGTGTCCCCCCCCTGTTTCCACCCCTCTGTCCCCCGCTGTGTCCCACTGTGTCCCCCGCTGTGTCCCCCGCTGTGTCCCGCTGTGTCACCAGCGGTGTCCCCGCTGTGTCCCACTGTGTCCCGCTGTGTCCTTCTTTGTCCCGGCTGTGTCCCACTGTGTCCCCCGCTGTGTCCTGCTCTGTCCCCGCTGTGTCCTGCTGTGTCCCGCTCTGTCCCGCTGTGTCCTCGCTGTGTCACCCTATGTGTCCCCGTTGTTTCTCCACTGTATCCCGCTGTGTCCTGCTGTGTTTTCTCTGTGTCCCCCGCTGTGTCCTCGTTGTGTCCGACGCTGTATCCGGCTGTTTCCCGCTGTGTTCTCTCTGTGTCCACCGCTGTGTCCCGCTATATCCCCCGCAGAGTCCCCCGCTGTGTCCCACTGTGTCCCGCTGTGTCCTTCTGTGTCCCGGCTGTGTCCCACTGTGTCCCCCGCTGTGTCCTGCTCTGTCCCCGCTGTGTCCCGCTGTGTCCCGCTGTGTCACCGCTATGTCAATGCTGTGTTCCGCTGTGTCCCATTGTGTCCCCGCTGTATCCCGCTGTGTTCTCTCTGTGTCCCCTTCTGTGTCCCGCTATGTCTCCCGGAGTGTCCCTCGCTGTGTCCTGCTGTGTCCCAGGCTGTGTCCTGATGTTTTCCCCGCTGTGTCCCCCTCTGTGTCCCCCACTGTGCCAGCCTCTGTGTCGAAGATGTGTCCTGCTGTGTCCCCACTGTGTCCCGCTGTGTTCTGCTGTGTCACGCTGTGTCCTACTGTGTCCTCACTGTGTCCCCTACAGTGTCCCTGTGTGTCCTGCTGAGTCCCCGCTGTGTCCCCGCTGTGTCCCGCTGATTCCCCGCGGTGTCCTGCTCTGCCCTCGCTCTGTCCCGTTGTCTCCCGCTGTGTCACCGCTGTGTCACTGCTGTGTTCCGCTGTATCCCGTTGTGGCCCCGCTGTATCACGCTGTGTCCCACTGTGTTCTCTCTGTGTCCCCTGCTGTGTCCCGCTATGTCTCCCGCAGTGTCCCCCGCTGTGTCCCGCTGTGTCCCAGGCTGTGTCCCGTTGTGTCCCGCTGTGTCCTCTGCTGTGTCCCCGCTGTGTCCTCACTGTGTCCCCGCTGAGTGCCGCTCTGTATCCCGCTGTGTCCAGCTGTGTCCCCGCTGTGTCACGCTGTGTTCCCCGCTGTGTCCCCCGCTGTGTCCCCCGCTTTGCCCCCCTCTGTGTCGACGATGTGTCCTTCTTTGTCCCCACTGTGTCCCGCTGTGTCCTGCTGTATCACGCTGTGTCCTACTGTGTCCTCGCTGTGTCCCCCGCAGTGTCCATGTGTGTCC
Source organism: Dipodomys merriami (assembly GCF_024711535.1). NCBI lineage: Eukaryota > Metazoa > Chordata > Mammalia > Rodentia > Heteromyidae > Dipodomys > Dipodomys merriami. The sequence continues at coordinate 144,778 of NW_027206489.1, read as the reverse complement.
CGCTGTGTCCCCGCTCTGTCCCGCTGTTTCCCCGCGGTGTCCCCGCTGGGTCCCCGATGTGTCCCACGCTGTGTCACTCTGTGTCCCCCTATGTGTCTCGCAGTGTCCCGCTTTGTACCACTCTGTCCCCCCCTGTGTCCCCCGCTGTAACCCTCTGTGTCCCCCGCTGTGTCTCGCAGTGTGCCGCTGTTTCCTCGCTCTGTCCCCTGCTGTGTCCCGCTGTGTCCCCGCTGTGTCCCCCGCTGTGTCCCGCTGTGTCCCGCTTTGTCCCGCTGTGTCCCCTGTGTCCCTGCTGTGTCCCGCTGTGTCCCGATGTGTCCAGCTGTGTCCCGCTTTGTCCTCGCTGTGTCCCCGCTGTGTCCTGTTCTGTATGCCGCTGTGTCCAGCTGTGTCCCCGCTGTGTCCCCGCTGTGTCCAGCTGTGTCCCCGTTGTGTCCCCGGTGTATCCCGCTGTGTCCCGCTGTGTTCTCTCTGTGTCCGCCGCTGTGTCCCGCTATGTCCCCTGCAGTGTCCCCCGCTGTGTCCCGCTGAGACCACGCTTTGTCCCGCTGTGTCCCTCTGTGTCCTCTGCTGTGTCCCCGCTGTATCCTCGCTGTGTCCCCACTCGGTCCCACTCTGTATCCCGCTGTGTCCAGCTGTGTCCCTGCTGTGTCCCGCTGTGTCCCCGCTGTGTCTCCACTGAGTCCCACTCTGTCCAGCTGTGTCCCACTGTGACCCCCTGTGACCCCCGCCGTGTGCCGTTGTGTCCCACTGTGTACCCGCTGTGTCCCCGCTTGTCCTGCTGTGTCCCTGCTGTGTCCCCTCTGTGACCCGCTTTGTCCCACACTGTGTCCCGCTGTGTCCCCCGATGTGTCTCGCAGTGTCCCGCGTTGTCCCGCTCTGTCCCCCGCTGTGTCCCACGCTGTGTCCCGCTGTGTCCCCCGCTGTGTCTCGCAGTTTGCCGCTGTGTGCTCGCTGTGCCACCGCTGTGTCCCCCGCTGTGTCTCACTGTGTCCCGCTGTGTCCCCTGTGTCCCCTCTGTGTCCCGATGTGTCTGCGCTCTGTCCCACGCTGGATCCAGCGGTGTCCTCAGCTGTGTCCCGCTGTGTCCCCCGCTGTGTCCCGCTGGGTCCCTGCTGTGTCCCGCTCTGTCCCACACTGTGTCACGCTCTGTGCCCCGCTGTTTTCTGCTGTGTCCCGCTGTGTCCCCGCTGTGTCCCCTTAGTCTCCCGCTGTGACCCCCGGTTTGTCCCGCTGTGTCTCGCTGTGTCCCCCGCTTTGTTCCCTGCTTTGTCCCGCTATGTCCCGTTGTTTCCCGCTGTGTCCTCTCTGTGTCGCCCCCTGTGTTCCCCGCTGTGTCCCCCCCTGTGTCCCACTGTGTCCCCCGCTGTGTCCCCTGCTGTGTCCCGCTGTGTCACCAGCGGTTTCCCTGCTGTGTCCCACTGTGTACCGCTGTGTCCCTCTCTGTCATGGCTGTGTCCCGCTGTGTCCCCGCTGTGTCCCGCTGTGTCCTGCTGTGTCTTTGCTGTGTCCCCTGCAATGTCCTGCTGTGTCCCGCTGTGTCACTGCAGTGTCACTGCTGTGTTCCGCTGTGTCCCCGCTGTATCCCGCTGTGTCCCACTGTGTTCTCTCTGTCCCCCGCTATGTCAATGTTGTGTCCCCGCTGTATCCCGCTGTGTCCCGCTGTTTTCTCTATGTGTCCCCTGCTGTGTCCCGCTAAGTCTCCTCAGTGTCCCCCGCTGTGTCCCGCTGTGTCCCACACTGTGACCCATTGTGTCCCGTTGTGTCCTCTGCTGTGTCCCCGCTGTGTCCTTGCTGTGTCCCCGCTGTGTCCCGCTCTGTATCCCGCTGTGTCCAGCTGTGTCCTCGCTGTGTCCCGATGTATTCCCCGCAGTGTCCCCTCTCTGTATCCCCCGCTGTGTCCCCGCTGTGTCCCACTGTGTCCTCGCTCTGTCCTCCGCAGTGTCCCGGTGTCTCCCGCTGTGTCTCCGGTGTGTCCCGCTGTGTCCCGCTGTGTCCCCGCTGTGTTCCCGCTGTGTCCCTTCTGTGTCCCAACCTGTGACCCGCTGTGTCCCCCTATGTGTCTCGCAGTGTCCTGCTTTGCCCGCTCTGTCCCCCGCTGTGTCCCCCGCTGTATCCCGCTTTGTCCCCCGCTGTGTCCCGCAGTGTTCCCTCTGTGTTCCTTGCTCTGTCCCGCGCTGGCTCCCACTGTGTCCTCTGCTATGGCCCCGCTGTGTCCTCGCTGTGTACCCGCTGTGTCCCGCTCTGTATCCCGCTGTGTCCAGCTGTGTCCCCGCTGTGTCCCGTTTTGTTCCCCGCTGTGTCCCCCGCTGTGTCCCCCGCTGTGCTCCCCTCTGTGTCGAAGATGTGTCCTGCTGTGTCCCCACTGTGTCCCGCTGTGTCCTGCTGTATCACGCTGTGTCCTACTGTGTCCGCTGTGTACCCCTAGGTGTCTCGCAGTGTCCCGCTTTGTCCCGCTCTGCCCCCCGCTGTGTCCTGCTGTGTCCCCCGCTGTGTCTCGCAGTTTGCCACTGTGTACACGCTGTGTCCCCAGCTGTGACCCCGATGTTTCCCGCTGTGTCCCCGCTGTGTCCCACGCTGGATTCCGCGGTGTCTTCAGCTGTGTCCCATGCTGTGTCCCGCTGTGGCCCCGCTGTGTCCAACTGTGTCCCCGCTGTGTCCAGCTGTGTCCCCGTTGTGTTCCCGCTGTATCCCGCTGTGTCCCGCTGTGTTCTCTCTGTGTCGGCCGCTGTGTCCCGCTATGTCCCCTGCAGTGTCCCCCGCTGTGTCCCGCTGAGACCACACTTTGTCCCGTTGTGTTCTGCTGTGTCCTCTGCTGTGTCCCCGCCTTGTCCTCGCTGTGTCCCCGCTCTGTCCCGCTCTGTATCCCGCTGTGTCGAGCTGTGTCCCCGCTGTGTCTCGATGTGTTCCCCACTGTGTCCCCCGCTGTGTCCCCCGCTGTGTCTCCCGCTGTGTCCAAGATTTGTCACGCTGTGTCCCCGCTGTGTCCCCGCTGTGTCCCCGCTGTGCCTCCACTGTGTCCCACTCCGTCCAGCTGTGTCCAACTGTGACCCCCTGTGTCTCCCGCAGTGTGCCGTTGTGTCCCGCTCTGTCCCGCTCTGTCCCGCTGTGTCCTGCTGTGTCCTCGCTGTGTCACCCTATGTGTCCCCGTTGTTTCTCCTCTGTATCCCTCTGTGTCCTGCTGTGTTTTCTCTGTGTCCCCCGCTGTGTCCCCGTTGTGTCCGACGCTGTATCCCGCTGTTTCCCGCTGTGTTCTCTCTGTGTACCCCGCTGTGTCCCGCTATATCCCCCGCAATGTCCCCCGCTGTGTCCCCCTGCTTCCCAAGCTGTGTCCCGCTGTATCACCGCTGTGTCTCGCAGTGTCCCACTTTGTCCGCTCTGTCCCCCTCTGTATCCCCCGCTTTTTCCCGCTGTGTCCCCTGCTGTGTCTCGCAGTGTCCCGCTGAGTCCTCGCTGTGTCCCCGCTGTGTCCCTCCGTGTATCCCGCTTTGTCAGCTGTGTCCCCCGATGTGTCCTTCTGTGTCCCGCTGCGTCCCCTGCTGTGTCCTGCTGTGTCCCCGCTGTGTCCCCGCTGTGTCCTCGCTGTGTCCCGCTGTGTCCTCACTGTTTCCTCCACTGAATCCCGCTCTGTCCCCCGCTGAGTCCCCCGCTGTCTCTCGCTGTGTCCCCCGCTGTGTCCCGCTGTGTCCCCTGTGTCCCCGCTGTGTCCCGCTGTGTCCCCGCTCTGACCCACGCTGGATCTCGCGGTGTCCTCAGCTGTGTCCCGCTGTGTCCCATGCTGTGTCCCGCTGTGTCCCGCTGGGTCCCTGCTGTGACCCGCTCTGTCCCACGCTGTGTCCCGCTGTGTCCCCCACTGTGTTCCGCTGTGTCCCGCTGTGTCCCCGCTGTGTCCCCCGCTTTGTTCCCCGCTTTGTCCCGCTGTGTCCCGCTATGTCCCGTTGTGTCCCGCTGTGTCCTCTCTGTGTCCCCCCCAGTTTCCCCCGCGGTGTCCCCCCCTGTGTCCCACTGTGTTCCCCGCTGTGTCCCCCGCTGTGTCCCGCTGTGTCACCGCTGTGTCTCTGCTGTGTTCCAATGTGTCCCATTTAATCCCCGCTGTATCCCGCTGTGTCCCGCTGTGTTCTCTCTGTGTCCCCTGCTGTGTCCCGCTATGTCTCCCGCAGTGTTCCCCGCTGTGTCCCGCTGTGTCCCACGCTGTGTCCCATTGTGTCCCGCAGTGTCCTCTGCTGTGTCCACTCTGTGTCCTTGCTGTGTCCCCGCTGTGTCCCGCTCTGTATCCCGCTGTGTCCAGCTGTGTCCCCTCTGTGTCCAGCTGTGTTCCCCGCTGTGTCCCCCGCTGTGTCCCCCGAGTTGCCCCCCTCTGTGTCGAAGATGTGTCCTGCTGTGTCCCCGCTGTGTCCCGCTGTGTCCTGCTGTATCACGCTGTGTCCTACCGTGTCCTCGCTGTGTCCTCCGCAGTGTTCTGGTGTGTCCCGCTGTGTCCACGCTGTGTTCCGCTGTTTCCCCGCGGGGTCCCCGCTGTGTCCCCGCTGTGTCCCCATGTGTTCCCCGCTGTGTCCCCCGCTGTGTCCCCCGCTGTGTCCAAGATGTGTCCCGCTGTGTCCCCGCTGTGTCCCGCTGTGTCCCCACTGTGTCCCACTCTGTCCTGCTGTGTCCCACTTTGACCCCCTGTGTTCCCCGCAGTGTGGCCTTGTGTCCCGCTGTGTTCTCTCTGTGTCCCCTGCTATGTCCCCGCTTTGTCCAACGCTGTGTCCCGCTGTGTCCCCCGATGTGTCTTGCAGTGTCCCGCGTTGTCCCGCTGTGTCCTCCGCTGTGTACCCCACTGTGTCCCGCTGTGTCCCCCGCTGTGTCTCGCAGTTGGCCGCTGTGTGCGCTCTGTGTCCCCCGCTGTGACCCCGCTGTGTCCCGCTCTGTCCCCGCTCTGTCCCACGCTGGATCCCGCGGTGTCTTCAGCTGTGTCCCATGCTGTGTCCTGCTGTGTACCCTCTGTTTCCCCAGCTGTGTCCCGCTGGGTCCCTGCTGTGACCCGCTCTGTCATACGCTGTGTCCCGCTCTGTCCCCCACTGTGTTCCGCTGTGTCCCGCTGTGTCCTTGCTGTGTCCCCGTAGTCTCCCGCTGTGACTCACGGTGTGTCCCGCTGTGTCCCGCTGTGTCCCCCGCTTTGCTCCCCGCTTTGCCCCGCTGTGTCCCGCTATGTCCCGTTGTGTCCCGCTGTGTTCTCTCTGTGTCCGCCGCTGTGTCCCGCGATGTCCCCTGCAGTGTCCCCCGCTGTGTCCCGCTGAGACCACGCTTTGTCCCGTTGTGTCCCTCTGTGTCCTCTGCTGTGTCCCCGATGTATCCTCGCTGTGTCCCCACTCTGTATCCCGCTGTGTCCAGCTTTGTCCCCGCTGTGTCCCGATGTGTCCCCGCTGTGTCCAGCTGTGTCCCCGTTGTGTCCCCGCTGTATCCCGCTGTGTCCCGCTGTGTTCTCTCTGTGTCCGCCACTGTGTCCCGCTATGTCCCCTGCAGTGTCCCCCGCTGTGTCCCGTTGAGACCACGGTTTGTCCCGCTGTGTCCCGCTGTGTCCTCTGCTGTGTCCCCGCTGTATCCTCGCTGTGTCCCCACTCTGTCCCGCTCTGTATCCCGCTGTGTCCAGCTGTGACCCCGCTGTGTCCCGATGTGTTCCCCGCTGTGTCCCCCGCTGTGTCCAAGATGTGTCCCGCTGTGTCCCTGCTGTGTCCCGCTGTGTCCCCGCTGTGCCTCCACTGTGCCCCACTCTGTCCAGCTGTGTCCAACTGTGACCCCCTGTGTCTCCCGCAGTGTGCCGTTGTGTCCCGCTCTGTCCCGCTCTGTCCCGCTGTGTCCTGCTGTGTCCTCGCTGTGTCACCCTATGTGTCCCCGTTGTTTCTCCGCTGTATCCCTCTGTGTCCTGCTGTGTTTTCTCTGTGTCCCCCGCTGTGTCCCCGTTGTGTCCGACGCTGTATCCCGCTGTTTCCCGCTGTGTTCTCTCTGTGTACCCCGCTGTGTCCCGCTATATCCCCCGCAATGTCCCCCGCTGTGTCCCCCTGCTTCCCACGCTGTGTCCCGCTGTATCACCGCTGTGTCCCCGCTGTGTCCCCGCTGTGACCGACGCTGTGTCCCGCTGTATCCACCGATGTGTCTCGCAGTGTCCCACTTTGTCCGCTCTGTCCCCCGCTGTGTCCCCCGCTTTTTCCCGCTGTGTCCCCTGCTGTGTCTCGCAGTGTCCCGCTGAGTCCTCGCTGTGTCCCCGCTGTGTCCCTCCGTGTATCCCGCTTTGTCAGCTGTGTCCCCCGATGTGTCCTTCTGTGTCCCGCTGCGTCCCCTGCTGTGTCCCGCTGTGTCCCCGCTGTGTCCCCGCTGTGTCCTCGCTGTGTCCCGCTGTGTCCTCACTGTTTCCTCCACTGAATCCCGCTCTGTCCCCCGCTGAGTCCCCCGCTGTCTCTCGCTGTGTCCCCCGCTGTGTCCCGCTGTGTCCCCTGTGTCCCCTCTGTGTCCCGCTGTGTCCCCGCTCTGACCCACGCTGGATCTCGCGGTGTCCTCAGCTGTGTCCCGCTGTGTCCCATGCTGTGTCCCGCTGTGTCCCCTCTGTGTCCCCCGCTGTGTCCCGCTGGGTCCCTGCTGTGACCCGCTCTGTCCCACGCTGTGTCCCGCTGTGTCCCCCACTGTGTTCCGCTGTGTCCCGCTGTGTCCCCGCTGTGTCCCCCGCTTTGTTCCCCGCTTTGTCCCGCTGTGTCCCGCTATGTCCCGTTGTGTCCCGCTGTGTCCTCTCTGTGTCCCCCCCAGTTTCCCCCGCGGTGTCCCCCCCTGTGTCCAACTGTGTTCCCCGCTGTGTCCCCCGCTGTGTCCCTCTGTGTCACCAGCGGTGTCCCCGCTGTGTCCCACTGTGTCCCGCTGTGTCCTTCTGTGTCCCGGCTGTGTCCCACTGTGTCCCCCGCTGTGTCCTGCTCTGTCCCCGCTGTGTCCCGCTGTGTCCCGCTGTGTCACCGCTGTGTCTCTGCTGTGTTCTGATGTGTCCCGTTTTATCCCCGCTGTATCCCGCTGTGTCCCGCTGTGTTCTCTCTGTGTCCCCTGCTGTGTCCCGCTATGTCTCCCGCAGTGTCCCCTGCTGTGACCCACTGTGTCCCACGCTGTGTCCCGTTGTGTCCCGCAGTGTCCTCTGCTGTGTCCACGCTGTGTCCTTGCTGTGTCCCCGCTGTGTCCCGCTCTGTATCCCGCTGTGTCCAGCTGTGTCCCCTCTGTGTCCCGCTGTGTTCCCCGCTGTGTCCCCCGCTGTGTCCCCCGCGGTGCCCCTCTCTGTGTCAAAGATGTGTCCTGCTGTGTCCCTGCAGTGTCCTGCTGTGTCCTGCTGTATCACGCTGTGTCCTACCCTGTCCTCGCTGTGTCCCCCGCAGTGTCCTGGTGTGTCCCGCTGTGTCCACGCTGTGTCCCGCTATTTCCCCGCGGGGTCCCCGCTGTGTCCCCGCTGTGTCCCGATGTGTTCCCCGCTGTGTCCCCGCTGTGTCCCGCTGTGTCCCCACTGTGTCCCACTCTGTCCCGCTGTGTCCCACTTTGACCCCCTGTGTCCCCCGCAGTGTGGCCTTCTGTCCCGCTGTGTCCCAGCTGTGTCCCCGCTGTGTACTGCTGTGTCCCCGCTGTGTCCCACGCTGTGTCCTGCTGTGTCCCCCTATGTGTCTTGCAGTGTCCCACGTTGTCCCGCTGTGTCCCCCGCTGTGTCTCGCAATTTGCCACTGTGTGCGCGCTGTGTCCCCCGCTGTGACCCCGCTGTGTCCCACTGTGTCCCCGCTCTGTCCCACGCTGGATCCCGCGGTGTCTTCAGCCGTGTCCCATGCTGTGTCCCGTTGTGTCCCCTCTGTTTCCTCCGCTGTGTCCCGCTGGGTCCCTGCTGTGACCCGCTCTGTCATACGCTGTTTCCCGCTCTGTCCCCCACTGTGTTCCGCTGTGTCCTTGCTGTGTCACCGTAGTCTCCCGCTGTGACTCACGGTGTGTCCCGCTGTGTCCTGCTGTGTCCCCCGCTTTGCTCCCCGCTTTGGCCCGCTGTGTCCCGCTATGTCCCGTTGTGTCCCGCTGTGTCCTCTCTGTGTCCCCCCCTGTTTCCCCCGCTGTGTCCCCCGCTGGCTCCCACTGTGTCCCCCGCTGTGTCCTGCTGTGTCACCAGCGGTGTCCCCACTGTGTCCCACTGTGTCCCGCTGTGTCCTTCTGTGTCCCGGCTGTGTCCCACTGTGTCCCCCACTGTGTCCTGCTCTGTCCCCGCTGTGTCCCGCTGTGTCACTGCTGTGTTCCGCTGTGTACCGTTGTGTCCTCGCTGTATCCTGTTGTGTCCCGCTGTGTTCTCTCTGTGTCCCCCACTGTGTCCCGCTATGTCTCCCTCAGTGTCCCGCTGTGTCCCACGCTGTGTCCCGTTGTGTCCCGCTGTGTCCTCTGCTGTGTCCCCGCTGTGTCCTCACTGTGTCCCCGCTGTGACCCGCTCTGTATCCCGCTGTGTCCAGCTGTGACACCGCTGTGTCCTGATGTGTTCCCCGCTGTGTCCCCCGCTGTGTCCCCCGCTGTGCCCCCCTCTGTGTCGAAGATGTGTCCTGCTGTGTCCCCACTGTGTCCCGCTGTGTCCTGCTGTATCACGCTGTGTCCTACTGTTTCCTCGATGTGTCCCCGCAGTGTCCCTGTGTGTCCCGCTGTGTCCCTTCTTTGTCCCGCTGTTTCCCTCGGTGTTCCCCCTGGGTCCCCGCTGTGTCCCACGCTGTGTCCCGCTGTGTACCCCTATGTGTCTCGCAGTGTCCTGCTTTGTCCCGCTCTGTCCCACGCTGTGTCCCCCGCTGTAACCCGCTGGATCCCCCATTGTGTCTAGCAGTGTGCTGCTGTTTCCTCGCTCTGTCCCCTGCTCTGTCCCGCTGTGTCCCCCTCTGTGTCCCGCTGTGTCCCGCTTTGTCCCGCTGTGTCCCCTGTGTCCCCGCTGTGTCCCGCTTTGTCCCGATGTGTCCCGCTGTGTCCCGCTTTGTCCTCGCTGTGTCCCCGCTGTGATCCGCTCTGTATGCCGCTGTGTCCAGCTGTGTCCCCGCTGTATCCCGCTGTGTCCCGCTGTGTTCTCTCTGTGTCCGCCGCTGTGTCCCGCTATGTCCCCTGCAGTGTCCCCCGCTGTGTCCCGCTGAGACCACGCTTTGTCCCGCTGTGTCCCGCTGTGTCCTCTGCTGTGTCCCCGCTGTGTCCTCGCTGTGTCCCCGCTCTGTCCCGCTCTGTATCCCGGTGTGTCGAGCTGTGTCCCCGCTGTGTCCCGATGTGTTCCCCGCTGTGTCCCCCGCTGTGTCCCCCGCTGTGTCCAAGATGTGTCACGCTGTGTCCCCGCTGTGTCCCGCTGTGTCCCCGCTGTGCCTCCACTGTGTCCCACTCTGTCCAGCTGTGTCCCACTGTGACCCCCTGTGTCCCCCGCAGTGTGCCGTTGTGTCCCGCTGTGTCCCCGCTGTGTCCCCGCTGTGTACTGCTGTGTCCCCGCTGTGTCCCCCCTGTGTCCCCGCTGTGTCCCACGCTGTGTCCCGCTGTGTCCCCCGATGTGTCTCGCAGTGTCCCGCGTTGTCCCGCTCTGTCCCCCGCTGTGTCACACGCTGTGTCCCGCTGTGTCCCCCGCGGTGTCCCGCAGTTTGCCGCTGTGTGCTCGCTGTGTACACCGCTGTGTCCCCCGCTGTGTCCCGCGGTGACCCACTGTGTCCCCTGTGTCCCAGCTGTGTCCCGCTGTGTCCCCGCTCTGTCCCACACTGGATCCCTCGGTGTCCTCAGCTTGGTCCTCTGTCTCCCATGCTGAGTCCCGCTGTGTCCCCTTTGTGTCCTGCTCTGTATCCCGCTGTGTCCAGCTGTGTCCCCGCTGTGTCCCGATGTGTTCCCCGATGTGTCCCCCGCTGTGTCCCCTGTTGTGCCCCCCACTGTGTCGAAGATGTGTCCAGCTGTGTCCCTGCTGTGTCCCGCTGTGTCCTGCTGTATCACGCTTTGTCCTATTGTGTCCTCGCTATGTCCCCAGCAGTGTCCAACTGTGTCACGCTGTGTCCCCGTTGTGTCCCGCTGTTTCCTCGCTTTGTTCCCGCTGTGTCCCCGCTGTGTCCCACGCTGTGTCCCGCTGTGTCCCCCTATGTGTCTCGCAGTGTCACGCTTTGTCCCGCTGTGTCCCCCGCTGTGTCCCCCGCTGTAACCCGCTGTGTCCCCCGCTGTGTCTCGCAGTGTGCCGCTGTGTCCTCACTCTGTCCCTTGCTGTGTCCCGCTGGGTCCCCGCTGAGTCCCCCGCTGTGTCCCTCTGTGTCCCCTGTGTCCCCTCTGTGTCCCGCTGTGTCCCGATGTGTCCTGCTGTGTCCCGCTTTGTCCTCGCTGTGTCCCCGCTGTGTCCCGCTCTGTATGCCGCTGTGTCCAGCTGTTTCCCCGCTGTGTCCCGCTGTGTCCCAGCTGTGTCCTGCTGTGTCCCCGTTGTTTCCCCGCTGTATCCCGCTGTGTTCTCTCTGTGTCCGCCGCTGTGTCCCGCTATGTCCCCTGCAGTGTCCCCCGCTGTGTCCCGCTGAGACCACGCTTTGTCCCGCTGTGTCCCGCTGTGTCCTCTGCTGTGTCCCCGCTGTGTACTCACTGTGTCCCGGCTTTGTCCTGCTCTGTATCCCGCTGTGTCGAGCTGTGTCCCCGCTGTGTCCCGATGTGTTCCCCACTGTGTCCCCCACTGTGTCCGCCGCTGTGTCCCCCGCTGTGTCCACGATGTGTCACGCTGTGTCCCCGCTGTGTCCCGCTGTGTCCCCGCTGTGCCTCCACTGTGTCCCACTCTGTCCAGCTGTGTCCCACTGTGACCCCCGGTGTCCCCCGCAGTGTGCCGTTGTGTCCCGCTTTGTCCCCGCTGTGTCCCCGCTGTGTCCTGCTGTGTCCCCGCTGTGTCACCCCTGTGTCCCCGCTGTGTCCCACGCTGTGTCCCACTGTGACCCGCTGTGTCTCCTGTGTCCCCGCTGTGTCCCGCTGTGTCCCCGCTCTGTCCCACGCTGGATCCTGCGGTGTCCTCAGCTGTGTCCCGCTGTGTCCCATGCTGTGTCCCGCTGTGTCCCCTCTGTGTCCCCCGCTGTGTCCCGCTGGGTCCCTGCTGTGTCCCGATCTGTCTCACGATGTGTCCCACTCTGTGCCCCGCTGTGTCCCGCTGTGTCCCTGCTGTGTCCCCCGGTGTGTCCCGCTGTGTCCCGCTGTGTCCCCCGCTTTGTTCCCCGCTTTGTCCCGCTGTGTCCCGCTATGTCCCGATGTGTCCAGCTGTGTCCTCTCTGTGTCCCCCCCTGTTTCCCCCGCTGTGTTCCCCGCTGTGTCCCACTCTGTCCCCCGCTTTGTCCCCCGCTGTGTCCCGCTGTATCACCAGCGGTGTCCCCGCTGTGTCCCACTGTGTCCCGCTGTGTCCTTCTGTGTCCCGGCTGTGTCCCACTGTGTCCCCTGCTGTGTCCTGCTCTGTCCCCGCTGTGTCCCGCTGTGTCCCGCTGTGTCACCGCTGTGTCACTGCTGTGTTACGCTGTGTCCCATTTTTGTCCCCACTGTATCCCACTGTCTCCCGCTGTGTTCTCTCTGTGTCCCCTGCTGTGTCCAGCTATGTCACCCGCAGTGTCCACCGCTGTGTCCCGCTGTGTCCCACGCTGTGTCCCGTTGTGTCTCGCTGTTACCTCTGCTGTGTCCCCGCTGTGTCTCCGCTGTGTCACTGCTGTGTCCCACTTTGTCACGTTCTGTCCCTGCTGTATCCCGCTGTGTCCCGCTGTGTTCTCTCTGTCCCCCGCTATGTCAATGTTCTGTCCCCGCTGTATCCCTCTGTGTCCCGCTGTGTTCTCTCTGTGTCCCCTGCTGTGTCCCGCTATGTCTCCGCAGTGTCCCCCGCTGTGTCCCGCTGTGTCCCACGCTGTGTCCCATTGTGTCCCGCTGTGTCCTCTGCTGTGTCCCCGCTCTGTCCACTGCTGTGTCCCGGCTGTGTCCTGCTCTCTATCCCGCTGTGTCCAGCTCTGTCCCAGCTGTGTCCCGATGTATTCCCCGCTGTTTCCCCGATGTGTCCCACTGTGTCTCGCTCTGACCTCCGTAGTGTCCCGGTGTCTCCCGCTGTGTCCCCGCTGTGTCCTGCTGTGTCCCGCTGTGTCCCCGCTGTGTCCCTGCTGTGTCCCTTCTGTGTCCCATGCTGTGACCCGCTGTGTCCCCCTATGTGTCTCGCAGTGTCCCGCTTTGCCCGCTCTGTCCCCCGCTGTGTCCCCTGCTGTATCCCGCTTTGTCCCCCGCTGTGTTTCGCAGTGTGCCGCTGTTTCCTCGCTCTGTCACCCGCTATGTCCCGCTGTGTCCCCGCTGTGTCCCCCACTGTGTCCCGCTGTGTCCCGCCGTGTCCCCTGTGTCTCTGCTGTGTCCCGCTGTGTCCCGCTGTGTCCTGCTGTGCCCCGCTGTGTCCTCTCTGTGTCCCTGCTGTGTCCCGCCTTGTATCACGCTGTGTCACGCTGTGTCCCCCCATGTGTCTCTGCTGTGTCCCGCTGTGTCCCGCTGTGTCCTGCTGTGTCCCGCTGTGTCCTCTCTGTGTCCCCGCTGTGTCCCGCCTTGTATCACGCTGTGTCACGCTGTGTCCCCCCATGTGTCCTGCTGTGTCTCGCTGTGTCCCCCGCTGTGTCTCGCTGGGTCCCGCTGTGTCCCGCTGTGTCCCGCTGTTTCCTCGCTGTGTCCCTGCTGTGTCCCTCCATGTATCTCGCTGTGTCAATCTGTGTCCCCCGATGTGTCCCGCTGTGTCCCGCTGTGTCCCCCGTTGTGTCCCGCTGTGTCCCCGCTGTTTCCCCGGTGTGTCCTGCTTTGTCCCGCTGTGTCTCACTGTGTCCTCGCTGTGTCCCCCGCTGTGTCCCACTCTGTCCGCCGCTGTGTCCCCCGCTGTGTCTCGCTGTGTCCCGCTGTGTCCCCCTCTGTGTCCCGCTGTGTCCCGCTGTGTCCCCCTCTGTGTCCCGAAGTGTCCCCGCTGGGTCCTGCTGTGTCACAGCTGTGTCCCCGCTGTGTCCCTGGCTGTGTCTCGATGTGTCCCCGCTGTTTCCCTCGCTGTGTCCCCGCTGTGTCCCCCACTCTGTTCCCCGCTGGGTCCCACTGTGTCCTCTGCTGTGTCCCGCTGTTTCCCACGCTGTGTCCCGCTGTGTCCCCTGTGTCCCCGCTGTGTCCCACTGTGTCCCAATGTGTCCCGCTGTGTCCCCATGTGTCCTCGCTGTGTCCCCGCTGTGTCCCACCGTGTATCCCGCTGTGTCAAACTGTGTCCCCCAATGTGTCCCGCTGTGTCCCCCTGTGTCCCGCTGTGTCCCGCTGTGTCCTGATATGTCCCTGCTGTGTCCTGCTGTGTCCCAGCTGTATCCCCGCTGTGTCCGTCGCTGTGTCCTGATGTGTCCCCTCTGTGTACCCCGCTGTATCTCTCTGTGTCCCCCCCTATGTTCCGCTGTGTCGCCAGCTGTGTCCCCCTGTGTGCTGCTGTGGCCCGCTGTGTCCCCCGCTGTGTCCCGATGTGTCCCCGCTGTGTCCTGCTGTGTCCAAGCTGTGTCCCCACTGTGTCCCCCGCTGTTTCCCGATGTGTCCCCGCTGTGTCCCCCACTGTGTCCCGCTGTGTCCCCCGCTTTGCCCCGCTGTGTCCTGCTATGTTCTGCTGTGCCCACTGCTGTGTCCCGCTGTGACCCCGCTGTGTCCCGCTGTGTCCCCCGCTGTGTCCCCCCCTGTGTCACCACTGTGTCCCCCTGTGTTCCACTGTGTCCTCGCTGTTTCCCGCTGTGTCCCGCTGTGTACATGGCTGTGTCCCCGACTGTGTTCCGCTGTGTTCTGCTGTGTCCGGTGGTGTCTTGATTTGTCCCCCGCAATGTCCCCGGCTGAGTCCCCGCTGTGTCCCTGGTGTGTCCCGCTGTGTCCTCCCTGTGTCCCCCGATGTGTCCCGCTATCTGTCCCTCAGTGTCCCCCGCTGTGTCACACTGTGTCCCGCTGTTTCCTCGCTGTGTCGTCCGCTGTGTCCCGCTGTGTCCTCGCTGTGTCCCTGCTGTGTCCCCCCTGTGTCCCGCTGTTTCCTCGCTGTTTCCCCCGTTCAGTCCCGCTGTGTCCCCGCTGTGTCCAGATGTGCCCTCGCTGTGTTCCCCGCTGTGTCCAGCTGAGTCCCTGGTGTGTCCCGCTGTGTTCCCCGCTCTGTCCCCCGCTGTGTTCCGCTGTGTTCCCCTCTGAGTCCTGCTGTGTCCCGCTGTGTCCTCCGCTGTATCCCCGCAGTTTCCACACTGTGTCCCGCTGTGTTCCGCTGTGTCCCGTGGTGTCCTGCTTTGTCCCCCGCTGTGTCCCCCGCTGAGTCCCGATGTGTCCGGCTGTGTCCCGCTGTGCACCGCTGTGTCCTCACTATGTCCCCCGCTGTGTCCCCACTAAGTCCCACGGTGTGTACCTCTGTGTCTCCGCTGTGTCCCGCTGTGTCCCATGCTGTGTCCCGCTGTGTTCCTACAGTGACCCGGCTGTGTGCCCGCTGTGTCCCGCTGTGTCCCCGCTGTGTCACATGCTGTGTCCCGTTGTGTCCCCAGCTGTGTCCCGCTGTGTCCCTACATTGTCCCCGCTGTGTCCCGCTGTGTATCTCGCTGTGTCTCCCGCTGTTTCCCTCTGTCTCCCCGCTGTGTCCCGATGTTTCCCGCTGTGTCCCAGCTGTGTCCCCTCTGTGTCCCCCGCTGTGTCCCACTGTGTCCCCCGCTGTGTCCCGCTGTGTGCCGCTGTGTCCCCCTGTGTCCCCTGCTGTGTCCCGATGTGTCCCTGCTGTGTCCTGCTGTGTCCAAGCTGTGTCCCCGCTGTTTCCCCCGCTGTGTCGCTATGTGTCCCCGCTGTGTCCCCCACTCTGTCCCCAGTTGGTTCCTGCTCTCTCCTACGCTGTGTCCCGCTATTTCGCCACTGTGTCCCCCGCTGTGTTCCCGATGTGTCCCACTGTGTCCCGCTGTGTCCCGCTGTGTCCTCGCTGTGTCCCCCGCAGTGTCCCGCTGTATCCCGCTGTTTCCCCCTGTGTCCCCTCTGTGTCCTGCTGTGTCCCCCGCTGTGTCCCGCTAAGTCCCCCATTGTGTCCCCGCTGTGTCCCATGCTGTGTCCCGCTGTGTTCCCTCTGTGTCCCCCGCTGTGTCCCGCTGGGTCCCCGCTGTGTCCAGCTGTGTCCCACGCTGTATCCCGCTGAGTCCCCCGCTGTGTCCTGCTGTGTCTCAGCTGTGTCCCCGCTGTCTCCCGCTTTGCCCCCCCTTGTGTCCCGCTGTGTCCCGCTGTGTCCTGCTGTGTCCCGCTATGTCCTGCTGTGTCCCGCTCTGTCCTCTCTGTGTCCCCCCTGTATCCCCCGCTGTGCCGCCGCTGTGTCCCGCTGTGTCCCCCGCTGTGTCCCCCGCTGTGTCCCGCTGTGTTCTCTCTGTGTCCTCCACTGTGTCGCGCTATGTCCCCCACAGTGTCCCCCGCTCTGTCCCGCTGTTTCCCACGCTGTGACCTACTGTGTCCCGCTGTGTCCCGCTGTGTCCTCGCTGTGTCCCACGCAGTGTCCCGCTGTGTCCCGCTGTGTCCCCGCTGTGTCTCCGCTGTGTCCTGATGTGTCCCCGCTGTTTCCCCGCTGTGTCCCCGCTGTGGCCCACGCTGTGTCCCTCTGTGTCCACCTATGTGTCTCTCAGTGTCCCGCTTTGTCCCGCTCTGTCCCCCGCTGTGTCGCCCGCTTTGTCCCGCTGTGTCTCCCGGTGTGTCCCGCTGTGTCCTCGCTGTGTTTCCGCTGTGTCCCGATGTGTCCCGATGTGTCCCCCGCTGTGTCCCGCTGTGTCCCCCGCTGTATCCCGGTGTGTCCCGCTGAGTCCCCGCTATGTCCCCCGCTGTGTCCCGAAGTGTCCCCACTGTGTCCCCCGCTGTGTCCCGCTGTGTCCCCGCTGTGTCCCCGCTCTGTCCCCGGCTGGTTCCCGCTCTGTCCTCCGCTGTGCCCCGCTGTGTCCCGCTCTGTGTCCCACTGTGTCCCCTCTGTGTCCCCCTCAGGGTCCCGCTGGGTCCCCGCTGTATCCTGCTCAGTCCCGCAGTGTCCCGCTGTATCCTGCTTTGTCCTCGCTGTGTCCTCGCTGTGTCCCCGTTGTGTCCCGAAGTGTCCCCGCTCTGTCCCCCGCTGTGTCCCTTCTGTGTCCCCCGCTGGGTCCTGATGTGTCCCCTCTCTGTCCCCCGCTCTATCCCGCTGTGTCCCCGCTGTGTCCCCCGGTCTGTCCCCCGCTGGGTCCCGTTGTGTCCTCGCTGTGTTCCCCGCTGTGTCCCCATTGTGTCCCCGCTGTATCCCGCTGTGTCTCACTGTGTTCTCTCTGTGTTCCCTGCTGTGTCCCCGTTGTGTCCACGCTGTATCCCGCTGTTTCCCGTTGTGTCCCCGCTGTGTCCCCCGCTGTGTCCCGCTATATCCCCCGCAGTGTCCCCCGCTATGTCCCGCTATGTCCCGCTGTGTCCCCCGCTGTGTCCCTCGCTGTGTCCTGCTGTGTCCCCTTCTTGTTCCCCTGTGTCCCGCTGTGTCCCCGCTGTGTCCCCGCTGTGTGCCGCTGTGTCCTCGCTTTGTCCCCTGCTGTGTCCCGCTGTGTCCCGATGTGTTCCCTGCTGTGTCCCCACTGTGTCCCTGCTGTGTCCCTCTGTGTCCTAGTTGTGTCCCGCTGTGTCCCCGCTGTGTCCCCACTGTGTCCTCGCTGTGACCCCGCTGTGTCTCCGCTTTGTCCCGCGGTATCCCCGCTGTGTCCTGCTGTGTCCGCGCTGTGTCTCCCTCTGTGTCCCGCTGTGTTCCGCTGTGTCCCCCGCTGTGTCCCGCTGTGTCCCACTGTGTCCCGCTGTGTCCTGCTGTGTCCTCACTTTGTCCCCGCTGTGTCCCGCTCTTTATACCGCTGTGTCCAGCGGTGTCCTCGCTGTGTCCCGATGTGTATCCCGCTGTGTCCCGTGCTGTGTGTCCCGCTGTGTCCCCCGCTTTGTCTATACTGTGTCCCGCTGTGTTCCCGCTGTGTCCCCGCTGTGTCCCCACTGTGTCCTGCTGTGACCCGGCTGTTTCCCACTGTGTCCCACGCTGTGTCCTGCTGTGTCCCACGCTGTGTCCTGCTGTGTCCCCGGTTTGTCCCGCTGTGTCCTCGCTGTGTCCCCCGCATTATCCCGCTGTGTCCCGCTGTGTCTCCGCTGTGTCACCGCTGGGTTCCGCTGTGTCCCGCTGTGACACCACTGTGTCCCGCTGTGTCCCGCTGTTTCCCCCTTCTGTCCCTGCTGTGTCTCGCTGTGTCCCCGCTGTCCCCAGCTGTGTCCCCCTGTGCACTGCTGAGTTCCCCGCTGTGCGCCGGTGTTTTCCTGCTGTGTCTCCTTGTGTCCCCCGCTTTGTCCCCCGCTGTGTCCCGATCTGTCCCTGCTGTGTCCCCCGCTGTGTCCCGCTCTGTCCCCCGCTTTGTCCCGCTGTGTCCCGTTGTGTCCCGCTGTGTCCAGTCTGTGTCCCCCGCTGTGTGCTGCTCTGTCCCCACAGTGTCCCGCTGTGTTCCCCGCTGTGTCCTGCTGTGTCCCCCGCTGTATCCCGCTGTGTCCAGCTGTGTCCCCGCTATGTCCCGATGTATTCCCGCTGTGTCCCCCGCTGTGTCCACTGCTGTGTCCCCCGCTGTGTCCAAGCTGTATCCCGCTTTGTCCCCGCTGTGTCCCGCTATGTTCCCAAGGATTCCCGCTGTGTCCCGGCTGTGTCCCACTGTGTCCCACCTTGTGTCCCGCAGTGTCCCCCGCTTTGTCCTGCTGTGACCCGCTGTTTCCCCACTGTGTGCCCCGCTGTGTCCCTGCTGTGTCTCACTATGTCCCGCTGTTCCGGCTGTGTCCCCGCTGTGTCCCCGCTGTGACCCCCGCTGTGTCCCGCTCTGTCCCCGCTGTGTCCTGCTGTGTCCCCGATGTCCCCCGGTGTGTCCCTGCTGTTGCCCGCTATGTACCCCATTGTGTCCCGCTGTGTCTCACTGTGTCCCGCTGTGTCTCTGCTGTGTCCCCGCTGTGTCTCGCAATGTCCCCGCTGTCCTCCGCTGTGTCCCCGCTGTGTAAAGTTGTGTCCCGCTGTGTGGCCGCTGTGTCCCACCTGTGTCCCGCTGTGTCCTGCTGTGTCCCCCGCTGTGTCCTCCGCTGTGTCTGCGCTGTGTGCCTGCTGTGTCCCGCTGTGTCCCCCACTGTGTCCCCGCTGTTTCCCCCCCTGTGTCCCGATGTGTCATCGCGCTGTCCCTAGCTGTGTCCCGCTGTGTACCCGCTGTGTCCTGCTGTGTCCCTGCTGTGTCCCACTTTGTACCCGCTGTGTCTCGTTGTGTCCCCCTCTGTGTCCCCGCTGTGTCCCGATGTGTCCCCGCGCTGTCCCCTGTTGTGTACCCTCTGTGTCCCCAGCTGTGTCCCGGTGTGTCCCTGCTGTGTCCCACGCTATGTACCCGCTGTGTCCCCGCTGTGTCCCGCTGTGTCCCCCGCTGTGTCCTGCTGTTTCCCCGATTTCCCCGCCTGTGTCCCCGCCTTGTCCCGCTGTGTCCCCGCTGTCCCCCGCTATGTCCACCTGTGTCCCCCGCTGTGTCCCCCTGTTTCCCCAATGTCCCCAGGTGTGTCGCCGCTGTGTCCCCCTGTGAAGCTGCTGTTTCCCCGCTTTGTAACGCTGTGTCCCCCGCTGTGTCCCCCGCTGTGTCCCACACTGTGGCCCACTGTGTCCCCGCTGTCCCCTGCTGTGTCCCGCTGTTTCCCCACTGTCCCCCGGTTTGTCACCACTGTCCCCGACTGTGTACCCCGCTGTGTCTCGATGTGTCCCGCTGTGTCCCACTGTGTACCGCTGTGTCCACACTGTGTCCCCCGCTTTGTCCCCACTGATTCCCACGGTGTGTCCCGCAGTCTCCGCTGTGTGCTTGCTGTGTCCCGCTGTGTTCCGCTGTGTCCACACTGTGTCCCGCTGTGTCCCCTGCTGTGTCCCGCTGTGTCCTGCTGTGTCCCCGTTGTATCCCCCACTGTGTCCCGCTGTGTCCCCCTGTGTCCGGCTGTGTCCCCTGCTGTGTCCCTGCTGTGTCCCCGCTGTGTCCCTGATGTGTCCCCGCTTTGTCCCACTGTGTCCTCGCTGTGTCACCCGCTGTTTCCTGCAGTGTCCCCGGCTGTGTCCCCCGCTTTGTCCTGCTGTATACCCGGGTGTGTCCCCGTCGTGTCTCGCTGTGTCCCCGCTGTCCCCAGCTGTGCCCCCTGTGCCCCGATGAGTTCCCTGCTGTGTCCCGGTGTGTCCCTGCTGTGTCTCCTTGTGTCCCCCGCTGTGTCCCCCGCTGTGTCCCGCTCTGTCCCCCGCTGTGTCATGCTGTGTCTCGCTCTGTCCCCCGCTTTGTCCCGCTGTGTCCCGTTCTGTCCCGCTGTGTCCCGTCTGTGTCCCCCGCTGTGTCCTGCTCTGTCCCCGCAGTGTCCCGCTGTGTTCCCCGATGTGTCCTGCTGTGTCGCCCGCTGTGTCCCGTTGTGTCCCGCTGTGTCCCCGCTGTGTCTTGCTGTGTCCTCGCTGTGTCCCCGCTGTGTCCCGCTCTGTATCCCGCTGTGTCCAGCTGTGTCCTCGCTGTGTCCCGATGTATTCCTGCTGTGTCCCCGGCTGTGTCCCGATGTGTCCTCGGTGTGTC
The DNA here is from genome assembly GCF_024711535.1 of Dipodomys merriami. Lineage (NCBI taxonomy): Eukaryota > Metazoa > Chordata > Mammalia > Rodentia > Heteromyidae > Dipodomys > Dipodomys merriami. The sequence goes on along the minus strand of NW_027206489.1, from coordinate 125,189 downwards.
TGCCGCTTTGTAGCGCTGTGTCCCCTGCTGTGTCCCGCTGTGTCCCCGATGTGTCACGCAGTATCGCGCTGTGTCACGCTGTGTTCCCCGAGGTGTCCCGTTGTGTCCCGCTGTGCTCTCCGCTGTGTCCCGCAGTGTCCCCGCAGTGTCCACACTGTGACACGCTGTGTCCCCCACTGTGTCCCCCGCTCTGTCCAGCAGTGTCCCCCGCTGTGTCCCACTGTGTCCCACTGTGTCCTCCACTGTGTCCCGCTGTGTTCCATGCTGTGTCCCGCTGTGTCCCCTCTGTGTCCCCTGCTTTGTCCCGCTGGGTGCCTGCTGTGTCCCGCTGTGTCCCCGCAGGGTCCCCGCTGTGTCCCACGCTGTGTCCCGCTGTGTCTCGCAGTGTCCCGATTTGTCCCGCTCTGTCCCCTATTGTGTCCCCCGCTGTGTCCCGCTGTGTCCTCCGCTTTGTCCCCCGCTGTGTCCCGCTGTTTCCCCGCTGTGTCCTGTGCTGTGTCCCGCTGTGTCCTCGCTGTGTCCCTGCTGTGTCCCCCCTGTGTCCCGCTCTGTCGTCGCTGTTTCCCCCTTGTGTCCCGCTGTGTCCCCCGCTGTGTCCCCGCTGTGTTCCACTGTGCTCTCGCTGTGTCCCACGCTGTGTCCCATTGTGTCATCGTTGTGTTCCCCGCTGTATGGAGCTGTGTCCCCCGCTGTGTCCCACTGTGTCCCCTCTGTGTCCCCGCTGTGTCTCGCTGTGTCCCCTCTGTGTCCCCGCTGTGTCACGCTGTGTCGCCCGCTGTGTCCAGCTGAGTCCCCGCTGTGTCCCGCGGGGTCCCACTGTGTCCTCCGCTGTGTCCCGCTGTGTCCCGGCAGTTTCCCCACTGTGTCCCGCTGTGTTCCGCTGTGTTCCGTGGTGTCCTGCTTTGTCCCCCGCTGTGTCCCCCGCTGAGTCCTCGCTGTGTTCCGCTGTGTCCCCCACTGTGTCCCGCTCTATCCCCCGCTGTGATTCCTGCTTGGTCACCGCTGGGTCCCGCTGGGTCCCGCTGTGTCCCGCTGTGTCCCCCACTGTGTCCCGCTGTGTCCCTGCTGTGTCCCGCTGTGTCCCCGCTGTGTCCCGCGCTGTGTCCCCTGCTGAGTCCCAGCTGTGTCCCCACTGTGTCCCGCCGTGTCCTCCCTGTTTCCCCCGCTGTGTCCCGCTCTATCCCCCGCTGTGATTCCCACTTTGTGCCTGCTGTGTCACGCTGTGTCCGGCTGTGTCCCGCTGTGTCCCCCTCAGTGTCCCGTTGTGTCCCTCTGTGTCTTCGCTTTATCCCCCACTGTGTCCCGCTGTGTCCCGCTATGTCCCGCTGTGTGCCCCGCTGTGTCCAGCTGTGTCCCCGCTCTGTCCCGCTGTGTCCCGCTGTGTTCCCCGCTTTGTACCCGCTGTGTCTCTCGCTGTGTCCCGCTGTGTCCCCGCTGTGTCCCGCTGTGTCCCCGCTGTGTCCCCGCTGTGTCACCCGCTGTGTCCTGCTCTGTCCCTGCTGTGTCCTGCTGTGTCCCCACTGTCCCCCGGTGTGTCCCTGCTGTTCCCCGGTATGTACCCCACTGTGTCCCGTTGTGTCCCGTTGTGTCCCGTTGTGTCCTCGCTGGGTCCCCCTCTATGTCCCCACTGTGTCCCCCGCTGTGTCCCGTTATATCCCGCTGTGGCCCCCGCTGTGTCCCTGCTGTGTCCCGCTGTGTCCCGCGCTGTGTCCCGTTGTGTCCCCGCTGTGTCTCCTGCTGTATCCCGCTGTGTCCCACTGTGTCCCCGCTGTGTCCCGCGCTGTGTCCCCTGCTGACTCCCAGCTGTGTCCCCGCTGTGTCCCGCCGTGTCCTCCCTGTTTCCCCCGCTGTGTCCCGCTCTATCCCCCGCTGTGATTCCCGCTTTGTGCCTGCTATGTCACGCTGTGTCCCGCTGTGTCCCGCTGTGTCCCCCTCAGTGTCCCGTTGTGTCCCTCTGTGTCTTCGCTTTATCCCCCACTATGTCCCGCTGTGTCCCCAGCTGTGTCCCCTGCTGTGTCCCGCTATGTCCTGCTATGTCCCGCTTTGTGCCCCGCTGTGTCCAGCTGTGTCCCCGCTCTGTCCCGCTGTTTCCCGCTGTGTTCCCCGCTTTGTACCCGCTGTTTCTCACCCTGTGTCCCGCTATGTCCCCCACTGTGTCCCGCTGTGCTCCCCGCTGTGTCCCGCTGTGTCCCATCTGTGTCCGCGCTATGTGGCCCACTGGGTCCCGCTGTGCTCCCCGCTGTGTCCCCGCTGTGTCCCAGGTATGTCTCGCTGTGTCCTGCTGTGTCCTCCGCTGTGTTCAGCTGTGTCCCGCTGTGTCCGGCTGTGTCCCGATGTGTCCTCGCTGTGTCCCCTGCTGTGTCCCGCTGTGTCCCCGCTGTGTCCCGCTGTGTCCCCACAGTGTCCCCACTGTGTTCCGCTGTGTTCCGCTGTGTCCTGTGGTGTCCTGCTTTGTCCCCTGCTATGTCCCCCGCTGAGTCCCCGCTGTGTCCCGCTCTGTCCCCCGCTGTGTCTCCCGCTTTGTCCCCACTGTGTCCCGCTGTGTCCCGCTGTGTTCCCCTCGGTGTCGTGTTGTGTCCCTCTGTGTCCTCGCTGTATCCCCCACTGTGTCTCGCTGTGTCCCCAGCTGTGTCCACTGCTGTGTCCCGCTGTGTCCCGCTATGTCGCGCTGTGTGCCCCGCTGTGTCCCGCTGTGTCCCCGCTCTGTCCCGTTGTGTTCCCCGCTGTGTACCCGCTGTGTCTCTCACAGTGTCCCGCTGTGTCCCCTCTGTGTGCTGCTGTGTCCCCGCTGTCCCCAAGTGTGTCCCTGCTGTTCCCTGCTATGTACCCCACTGTGTCCCGCTGTGTCCCCGCTCTGTCCCGCTGTGTCCCGCTGTGTTCCCCGCTGTGTACCCGCTGTGTCTCTCGCTGTGTCCCGCTGTGTCCCCGATGTGTCCCGCTGTGTCCCCGCTGTTTCCCCCGCTGTGACCTGCTCAGTCCCCGCGGTGTCCCGCTGTGTCCCCCACTGTGTCCCCCTTTATCCCCCGCTGTGATTCCCGCTTTGTCACCGCTGTGTCCCGCTGTGTCCCGCTGTGTTCCCCACTGTGTCCCGCTGTGTCCCCGCTGTGTCTCCCTGTGTTCCTGCTCTGTCCCCACTGTGTCCCACTCTGTGTCCCCTGCTGATTCCCCGCTGTGTCCCCGCTGTGTCCCGCTGTGTCCTCCCTGTGTCCCCCGCTGTGTCCCGCTCTATCTGCCGCTGTGATTCGCGCTTTGTTCCTGCTGTGTCCTGCTGTGTCCCGCGGTGTCCCGCTGTTTCCCACTGTGTCCTCGCTGGGTCCCCCTCTATGTCCCCACTGTGTCCCCCGCTTTGTCCTGCTGTGGCCCCGCTGTGTCCCGCTGTGTCCCTGCTGTGTCCCTGCTGTGTCCCGCTTTGTCCCCGCTGTGTCACCTGCTGTGTCCCGTTGTGTCCCGAGCTGTATCCCACTGTGTACCCGCAGTGTCCCCGCTGGGTCCCGCTTTGTCCCGAGGTGTCCCGCTTTGTCCCCCGCTGTATCCACCGCTGAGTCCCCGCTTTGTCCCTGCTGTGTCCCGCTGTGTCCCGCTGTGTTCCCCTCGGTGTCGCTTTGTGTCCCTCTGTGTCCTCGCTGTATCCCCCATTGTGTCTCGCTGTGTCCCCAGCTGTGTCCCCTGCTGTGTACCGCTGTGTCCCGCTATGTCGTGCTGTGTGCCCCGCTGTGCCCCGCTGTGTCCCCGCTGTGTCCCGATGTGTCCCGCTTTGTTCCCTGCTGTGTACAAGCTGTGTCTCTCGTTGTGTCCCGCTGTGTCACCACTGTGTCGCGCTGTGTCCCCGCTGTTACCCGCTATGTACCCCACTGTGTCCCGCTGTGTCCCGCTGTGTCCCGTTGTGTCCTCGCTGGGTCCCCCTCTATGTCCCCACTGTGTCCCCCGCTGTGTCCCGTTGTGTCCCGCTGGGGCCCCCCGCTGTGTCCCGCTGTGTCTCCGCTGTGTCCCTTCTGTGTACTGCTGTGTCCCGCTATGTCCCGGGCTGTGTCCCGTTGTGTCCCCGCTGTGTCTCCTGCTGTATACCGCTGTGTCCAGCTGTGTGCCCCTGTGTCCCGCTGTGTCCGCTGTCTCCTCGCTTTGTCCCCCGTTGTGTCCCGGTGTGTCCTGGCTGTGTCCCCAGCTGCGACCCGCCGTGTCACCGCTGTGCCCCCTGCTGTGTCCCGCTGTGTCCCCACAGTTTCCCCGCTGTGTCCCGCTGTGTCCCGTGGTATCCCGCTTTATTCCCCGCTGTATCCACCGCTGAGTCCCCCCTTTGTCCCCGCTGTGTCCTGCTGTGTCCTACCTGTGTCCCCTGCTGTGACCCGGTCTACCCCTGCTGTGTACCCCGCTTTGTCCCTGCTGTGTCCCGCTGTGTCCCGCTGTGTTCCCCACTATGTCCCGTTGTGTCCCCAGCTGTGTACCCTGCTGTGTCCCGCTGTGTCCCTGCTGTATCGACGCTGTCCCCCGCTGTGTCCCACGCTGTGTCCCGCTCTGTCCCCGCTGTGTCTCGCTGTGTCCCGCTGTGTCCCCGCTGTGTCCCACTGTGTCCCCACTGTGTCCCGATGTGGTCCTGCTGTGTCCCCGCTGTGTCCCCTGCTGTGTCCCCCGCTGTGTCCCCGCTGTGTCCCCTGCTGTATCTCTCGCTGTGTCCTGCTGTGTCCTTGCTGTGTCCCGCTGTGTCCCGCTGTGTCCCCCCTCTGTCCCACACTGTGTCCCGCTGTGTCCATGCTGTGTCCTGCTGTGTCCCCCGCTGTGTCCCGCTGTGTCGCGCTGTGTCCCCCGCTGTGTCCCTGCTGTGTTCCCGCTGTGTCCCGATGTGTCCTGCTGTGTCACTCTGTGTCCCGCTCTGTCCCCGCTGTGTCCCACTTAGTCCCGCTTTGTCCCCGCTGTGTCCCGCTGTGTCCCCCGCTCTGTCCCCCGCTGTGTCCGGCTGTGTCCCCTGCTGTGTCCCGCTGTGTCCCTCTGTGTCCCGCTGTGTCCCCCGATTTGTCCCGCTCTGTCAACGCAGCGTCCCCTCTGTGTCCCGCTGTGTCCCACTTTGTCCCCTGGTGTCCTGCTTTGTCCCCCACTGTGTCTCCCACTGAGTCCCCTCTGTGTCCCCGCTGTGTCCCGCTGTATCCTCGCTGTGTCCCCCCCCTCTCTCCCGGTTTGTCTCCCGCTGTGTCCTGCTGTGTCCCGCTGTGTCCTCGCTGTGGCCCCAGCTGTGGCCTGCTGTGACCCCGCTGTGTCGCGCTGTGTCCCAGCTGTGTCTGCGTTATGTCCCCCACTGTGTCCCGCTGTGCTCCCCGCTGTGTCCCCGCTGTGTCCCAGCTATGTCGCGCTGTGTCCTGCTGTGTCCCCCGCTGTGTCCCGCTGTGTGCCGCTGTGCCCCCACTGTGTCCCGCTGTGTCCCCGCTGTAACCTGCTGTGTCCCCGCTGTCCCCCGGTGTGTCCCTGCTGTTCCCCGCTATGTACCCCACTATGTGGCGCTTTGTCCCGTTGTGTCCCGTTGTGTACTCGCTGGGTCCCCCTCTATGTCCCCACTGTGTCCCTCGCTGTGTCTCGTTGTGTCCCCCTGTGACCCCCGCTGTGTCCCTGCTGTGTCCCTCTGTGTCCCCGCAGTTTCCCCACTGTGTCCCGCTGTGTTCTGCTGTGTCCCATGGTGTCCCGCTCTATCCCCCGCTGTAATTCCCGCTTTGTCCCGGCTGTGTCCCTCTGTGTCCTCCCTGTGTCCCCCGCTGTGTCCCTCTCTATCCCTCGCTGTGATTCCCGCTTTGTCCCTGCTGTGTCCCGCTGTGTCCCGCTGTGAACCCCTCCGTGTCCCGTTGTGTCCCTCTGTGTCCTCGCTATATCCCCCACTGTGTCCCGCTTTGTCCCCAGCTGTGTCCCCTGCTGTGTCCCCTCTCTGTCCCGCTGTGTCCCGCTGTGTAACCACTGCTTAGATCGCTGTGTCCCAATGTGTCACCGCTGTGTCCCGCTGTGTCCCCGCTGTGTCCCCCGCTGTGACCTGCTCTGTCCCCACTGTGTCCTGCTGTGTCCCCGCTGTCCCCTGGTGTGTCCCTGCTGTTCCCCACTATGTACCCCACTGTGTCCCGCTGTGTCCCACTGTGTCCCGTTTTGTCCTCGCTGGGTCCCCCTCTATGTCCCCACTGTGTCCCCCGCTGTGTCCCGTTGTGTCCCGCTGTGGCCCCCGCTGTGTCCCTGCTGTGTCTCCGCTGTGTTCATGCTGTGTCCCGCTGTGTCCCTGCTGTGTCCCCCTGTGTCCCCGCAGTTTCCCCACTGTGTCCCGCTGTGTTCTGCTGTGTCCCATGGTGTCCTGCTTTGTCCCCCGCTGTGTCCCCGCTGAGTCCCCGCTGTGTCCCGCTGTGTCCCCCACTGTGTCCCACTCTATCCCCCGCTGTGATTCCCGCTTTGTCCCCGCTGTGTCCCGCTGTGTCCTCCCTGTGTCCCCGCTGTGTCCCCAGCTGTGTCCTGCTCTGTCCCCGCTTTGTCCTGCTCTGTCCCCGCTGTCCCCCGGTGTGTCCCTGCTGTTCCCCGCTATGTACCCCACTGTGTCCCGCTGTGTCCCGCTGTGTCCCGTTGTGTCCTCGCTGGGTCCCCCTCTATGTCCCCACTGAGTCCCCCGCTGTGTTCCGTTGTGTCCCGCTGGGGCCCCCGCTGTGTCCCGCTGTGTCTCCGCTGTGTCCCTTCTGTGTACCGCTGTGTCCCTGCTGTGTCCCGCTGTGTCCCGCGCTGTGTCCCGTTGTGTCCCCGCTGTGTCTCCTGCTGTATCCCACTGTGTCCCACTGTGTCCTCGCTGTGTCCCGCGCTGTGTCCGCTGTCTCCTCGCTTTGTCCCCCGTTGTGTCCCGGTGTGTCCTGGCTGTGTCCCCAGCTGTGTCCAGCTGTGTCCTCGCTGTGCCCCCTGCTGTGTCCCGCGCTGTTTCCCGCTTTGTCTCCCTTTGTGTCCCGCTGTTTCCCACTGTGTCGCCGCTGTGTCCCCGCTGTGTCCCGCTGTGCCCCCGCTGTGGTACCTGCTGTGTCCTGTTGTGTCCCCAGCTGTGTCCCGCTGTGTCCCCACAGTTTCCCCGCTGTGTCCCGCTGTGTCCTCGCTGTGTCCCCCACTGTGTCCCCCGCTGTGTCCCTGCTGTGTCCCTGCTGTATCCTGCTGTGTCCCCGCTGTCCCCCGGTGTGTCCCTGCTGTTCCCCGCTATGTACCCCACTATGTCCCCTTGTGTCCCACTTTGTCCCGTTGTGTACTCGCTGGATCCCCCTCTATGTCCCCACTGTGTCCCTCGCTGTGTCTCGTTGTGTCCCGCTGTGGCCCCTGCTGTGTCCCTGCTGTGTCCCGCTGTGTCCCTGCAGTTTCCCCACTGTGTCCTGCTGTGTCCCATAGTGTCCGGCTCTATCCCCCGCTGTGATTCCCGCTTTGTCCCTGCTGTGTCCCGCTGTGTCCTCCCTGTGTCCCCCGCTGTGTCCCTCTCTATCCCCCGCTGTGATTCCCGCTTTGTCCCTGCTGTGTCCCGCTGTGTCCCCGCTGTGTCCCCCTGTGTCCTCCCTGTGTCTCCCGCTGTGTCTTGCTCTATTCCCCGCTGTGATTCCCACTTTGTCCATGCTGTGTCCCGCTGTGTCCTGCTGTTTCCCGCTGTGTCCCCCTCGGTGTCCCGTTGTGTCCCTCTGTGTCCTCGCTGTATCCCCCACTGTGTCCCGCTGTTTCCCCAGCTGTGTCCCCTACTGTGTCCCGCTGTTTCCCGCTATGTCCCGCTGTGAGCCCCGCTGTGTCCCGCTGTGTTCCCCGCTGTTTACCCGCTGTGTCTCTCGCTGTGTCCCTCTGTGTCACCGCTGTGTCCCGCTATGTCCCCGCTGTGTCCCCAGCTGTGTCCTGCTCTGTTCCCGCTTTGTCGTGCTCTGTCCCCGCTGTCCCCTGGTGTGTCCCTGCTGTTCCCCGCTATGTACCCCACTGTGTCTCACTGTGTCCTGCTGTGTCCCGTTGTGTCCTCGCTGGGTCCCCCTCTATGTCCCCACTGTGTCCCCCGCTGTGTCCCGTTGTGTCCCGCTGGGGCCCCCGCTGCGTCCAGCTGTGTCTCCGTTGTTTCCCTTCTGTGTACCGCTGTGTCCCTGCTGTGTCTCGCTGTGTCCCGCGCTGTGTCCCGTTGTGTCCCCGCTGTGTCTCCTGCTGTATCCCGCTGTAACCAGCTGTGTGCCCCTGTGTCCCGCTGTGTCCGCTGTCTCCTCGCTTTGTCCCCTGTTGTGTCCCGGTTTGTCCTGGCTGTGTCCCCAGCTGTGTCCCACTGTGTCCCCGCTGTGTCCCCTGCTGTGTCCCCCGCTGTCTCCCCCTTTGTCCCGGGCTGTGTCCCGCTGTTTCCCACTGTGTCGCCGCTGTTTCCCCCACTGTGTCCCACTCTATCCCCTGCTTTAATTCCCGCTTTGTCACCGCTGTGTCCCGCTGTGTCACGCTGTGTCCCCCACTGTGTCCCGCTGTGTCCTTGCTGTGTCCTACTTTGTCCCCGCTGTGTCCTACTGTGTCCCGTTGTGTCCCTCTGTGTTCTGCTGTTTCCCACTGTGTCCCCGCTGTGTCCCCGCTGTGTCCCCCTGTGTTCCTGCTTTGTCCCCGTTGTGTCCCCCGCTGTGTCCCCCGATGAGTCCCCGCTGTGTCCCCGCTGTGTCCCGCTGTGTCCTCCCTGTGTCTCCCGCTGTGTCTCGCTCTATCCCCAGCTGTGATTCCCGCTTTTTCCGTGCTGTGTCCCGCTGTGTCCCGCTGTGTCCCGCTGTGTCCCCCTCGGTGTCCCGTTGTGTCCCTCGGTGTCCTCGCTGTATCCTCCACTGTGTCCCCAGCTGTGTCCCCAGATGTGTCCCCTGCTGTGTCCCGCTGTGTCCCGCTATGTCCCGCTGTGAGCCCCGCTGTGTCCCGCTGTGTACCCGCTCTGTCCCGCTTTGTCCCGTTGTGTTCCCCGCTGTTTGCCCGCTGTGTCTCTCGCTGTGTCCCTCTGTGTCACCGCTGTGTCCCGCTATGTCCCCGCTGTGTCTCCAGCTATGTCCTGCTCTGTCCCCGCTTTGTCCTGCTCTGTCCCCGCTGTCCCCCGGTGTGTCCCTGCTGTTCCCCGCTATGTACCCTGTGTCCCGCTGTGTCCCGCTGTGTCCCGTTGTGTCCTCGCTGGGTCCCCCTTTATGTCCCCACTGTGTCCCCCGCTGTGTCCCGTTGTGTCCCGCTGGGGGCCCCGCTGTGTCCCGCTGTGTCTCCACTGTGTCCAGCTGTGCTCCCCGCTGTGTCCCCGCTGTGTCCCCCGCTGTGTCCCGCTCTGTCCCGCTGTGTTCCCTACTGTGTCCCGCTGTGTCCCCGCTGTGTCCTGCTGTGTCCCCGCTGTGTCCCACTTTGTCCCGTTGTGTCCTCGCTGTGTCCCACTGTGTCCCTCTGTGTCCCAGCTGTGTCCCGCTGTGTCCCCGATGTGACCCGCTGTGTCCCTCTGTCCCCCACTGTGTCCCGCTGTGTCTCGCTGTGTCCCCCGCTGTGTCCCCTTGTTGTCCCGCTTAGTCCTCGCTGTGTTCCGCAGTCTTCCACTGTGTTCTCGCTTTGTCCCCCGCTGTGTCCCGCTGTGTCCTTGCTGTGTTCCCCGCTGTGTAACGCTGTGTCCCCCGCTGTGTCCCCCGCTGTGTCCCCGCTGTGTCTCCGCTGTTTCCCGCTGTGACCTCCTGTGTCCACGATGTGTCACGCAGTGTCCTGCTGTGTCTCCGCTGTTTCCCTTTGTGTCCCCAGCTGTGTAACCCGCTGTGTTCCACTGTGTCCTCGCTGTGTTTCCCGCTGTGTAGCGCTGTGTCCCCCGGTGTGTCCCTCTGTGTCCTGCTGTGTCCCGCTGTGTCCTGCTGTGTACCCGATGTGTCACACAGTGTCCCGCTGTGTCCCTGCTGTGTCCCCACTCTGTCACGCTGTATATCACGCTGTGTCCAGCTGAGTCCCCGCTGTGTCCCGCTGTGTCCCCCACTGTGTCCCCCACTGTGTTCCGTTGTGTTCACCGATGAGTCCCGCTGTGTCCCGCTGTTTCCCCCGCTGTGTACCGCTGTGTCCCCACAGTGTCCCCACTGTGTTCCTCTGTGTTCCGCTGTTTCCCGTGGTGTCCTGCTTTGTCCCCTGCTATGTCCCCCGCTGAGTCCCCGCTGTGTCCCCGCTGTGTCCGGCTCTGTGCTCCGCTGTGTCTCCCGCTTTGTCCCCACTATGTCCCGCTGTGTCCCGTTGTGTCCTGCTGTTTCCCACTCTGTGTCCCGTTGTGTCCCGAGCTGTGTACACCACTGTGTCCCGCTGTGTCCCCGCTGTGTCCGGCTGTGTCCCGCTGTGACCCATTCTTTGTCCTGCTGTGTCTTGCTGTGTCCCGCTGTGTTCCCAGCTGTGTCCTGCTGTGACCCCGCTGTGTCCCGCTGTGTCCCAGCTCTGTCCCAGCTCTGTCCCCCGCTGTGTCCCGATGTGCTCCCCGCTGTGTCTCTGCTGTGTCTCCGCTGTGTCCCGCTGTGTCCCGCTGTGTCCCCGCTATATACCACTGTATCCCCGCTTTGTCCCTATGTGGCCGCGCTTTGTCCCCGCTGTGTCCCCTGCTGTGTCCCCTGCTGTGTCCCTGCTGTGTCCCCGCTCTGTCCCACGCTGTGTCCCCCTGTGTCCATGCTGTGTCCTGCTGTGTCTCCCGCTGTGTCTTGCTGTGTCACGCTGTCTCCCCCACTGTGTCCCTGCTGTGTCCCCGCTGTGTCCCGCTCTGTCCCTGCTGTGTCCCGCTTTGTCCCCGCTGTGTCCTGCTGTGTCCCCCGATCTGACCCCGTTGTGTCTGGCTATGTCCCCCATGTGTCCCACTGTGTCCCGTTGTGTCCCCTGATTTGTCCCGCTCTGTCCACGCAGTGTCCCCTCTGTGTCCCGCTGTGTCCCACTTTGTCCCGTGGTGTCCTGCTTTGTCCCCCACTGTGTCCCCCGCTGAATCCCCTCTGTGTCCCCGCTGTGTCCCGCTGTATCCTCGCTGTGTCCCCTACTCTTTCCCGCTTTGTCCCCCGCTGTGTCCCGCTGTGTCCCGCTGTGTCCTCTCTGTGTCCCGCGCTGTGTCCCGCTGTGACCCCGCAGTGTCCCGCTGTGTCCCAGCTGTGTCGCGCTGTGTACTGCTGTGTCCCCTACTGTGTTCCGATGTGTCCCGCTCTGTCCCGATGTGTCCCGATGTGTCCTCGCTGTGTCCCCCGCTGTGTCCCGCTGTTACCCCTCTGTGTCCCGCTTTGTCCCAACTGTGTCTGCGCTATGTCCCCCACTGTGTCCCACTGTGCTCCCCGCTGTGTCCCCGCTGTGTCCCAGCTATGTCGCGCTGTGTCCTGCTGTGTCCCCCGCTGTGTCCCGCTGTGTCCCGCTGTTTCTCCAACTGTGTCCCGCTCTGTCCCCGCTGTGTTCCTTTGTGTCCCCGCTGTGTCCCACTGTGTCCCGCTGTGTCCCCGCTGTGTCCCGCTGTGTCCCTCTGTGTCCCCGATGTGTCCCGCTGTTTCCCTGCTGTGACCCGATGTGTCCCGCTGTGTCCCCCGCTGTGTCCCCTGCAGTGTTCCGTTGTGTTCACCAATGAGTCCCGCTGTGGCCCGCTGTGCCCCCCGCTGTGTCCTGCTGTGTCCCCACAGTGTCCCCAAGATGTTCCGCTGTGTTCCGCTGAGTCCCGTGGTGTCCTGCTTTGTCCCCCGCTATGTCCCCGGCTGAGTCCCCGCTGTGTCCCCGCTGTGTCCCGCTCTGTCCCCCGCTGTGTCACCTGCTTTGTCCCCACTGTGTCCCAATGTGTCCCGCTGTGTCCCGCTGTGTCCCCACATTGTCCCCACTGTGTTCCGCTGTGTTCCGCTGTGTCCCGTGGTGTCCTGCTTTGTCCCCTGCTATGTCCCCCGCTAAGTCCCTGCTATGTACCCGCTGTGTCCCAGCTGTGTCCCGCTCTGTCCCCCACTGTGTCTCCTTCTTTGTCCCTGCTGTGTCCCGCTGTGTCCCTCTGTGTCCCGCTGTGTCCCCGCTGTGTCCCGCTGTGTTACCATCGGTGTAGCGCTCTGTCCCCCGCTGTGTCCCGCTGTTTCCCACTGTGTCCACTCATTGTCAACCGCTGTGTCCCCCGCTGTTTCCCCGCTGTGTCTCCCCTGTGTCCCGCTGTGTCCCGCTATGTCCAGGATGTGTCACGCAGTGTCCTGCTGTGTCCCTGCTGTGTTCCCGCTGTGTACCCGCTGTGTCCCCGCTGTGTCCAGCTGAGTCCCCGTTGTGTTCCTCTGTGTCCCGCTCTCTCCCCCGCTGTGTCTCCCGCTTTGTCCCTGCTGTGTTCCGCTGTGTCCCGCTGTGTCCCCCGCTGTGTCCCGTTGTGTCCCCAGCTCTGTACCCCGCTGTGTCCCGCTGTTCCCCTGCTGTATCGACGCTGTGTCCCGCTGTGTCCAGCTGAGTCCCCGTTGCGTCCCGCTCTGTCCCCCGCTCTGTCCCCCGCTGTGTTCGGCTGTGTTCCCCGCTGAGTCTCGCTGTGTCCCGCTGTGTCCTCCGCTGTGTCCCGCTGTGTTCCGCTATGTCCCGTGGTGTCCTGGTTTGTCCTCCGCTGTGTCCCCTGCTGTGTCCTCCCTGTGTCCCCCGCTGTGTTTCCCGTTGTGTAGTGCTTTGTCCCCCGCTGTGTCCCACTATGTCCCGCTGTGTCCCACAGGGTTCTCGATGTGTCACGCAGTGTCCTGCTGTGTCCCCGCTGTGTCCCCACTCTGTCACACTGTATACCCCGCTGTGTCCAGCTGAGTCCCCGCTGTGTCCCTCTGTGTCCCCCGCTCTGTCCCCCGCTGTGTTCTGTTGTGTTCACCGATGAGTCCCACTGTGTCCCACTGTGTCCCCCGCTGTGTCCCTCTCTGTCCCCGCATTGTCCCCACTGTGTTCCGCTGTGTTCCGCTGTTTCCCGTGGTGTCCTGCTTTGTCCCCCGCTATGTCCCCCGCTGAGTCCCCGCGGTGTCCCCGCTGTGTCCCACTGTGTCCTCCCTGTGTCCCCCGCTATGTCCCGCTCTGTCCCCCGCTGTGTCTCCCGCTTTGTCCCAGCTGTGTCCCGCTGTGTCCCGCTGTGTCCTGCTATGTCTCCCGCTGTGTCCCGTTGTGTCCCCAGCTCTGTACCCCGCTGTGTCCCGCTGTGACCCCGCTGTATCGACGCTGTGTCCCGCTGTGTCCCCGGCTTTGTCCCGCTGTGTCCTGCTGTGTCCCTCTGTGTCCCCCGCTGTGTCCCGCTGTGACCCAGCTGTGTCCCGCTGTGTCCCACTGTGTCTCGCTGTGTCCGTGCTGTGTCCCGCTGTGTCCCGCTGTGTCCCCGCTGTGTCCCGCTGTGTCCCCGCTGTGACCCGCTGTTTCCCTCTGTGTCCCCCGCTGTGTCCTGCTGTGTCCCGCTGTGTCCTCGCTGTTTCCCCCGCTGTGTCCCGCTGTGTCCCCCGCTGTGTCCCGCTGTGTCCCCCGCTGTGTCCTGTTGTGTTCCCAGCTGTGTACCCCGCTGTGTCCCTGCTGTGTACCCGCTGTGTCCCGCTGTGTCCTCGCTGTGTCCCCCGCTGTGTCCTGCAGTGTCCCCCGCTGTGTCTCACAGTTTGCCGCTGTGTCCCCGCTGTGTCCTGCTGTGTCCCCGGTTGTGTCCCCCGCTGTGTCCCGCTGTGTCCTGCTGTGTCCACGATGTGTCACGCAGTGTCCTTCTGTGTCCCTGCTGTTTCCCTTTGTGTCCCCAGCTGAATACCCCGCTGTATCCAGCTGTGTCCCCGCTGTATCGACGCAGTGTCCCGCTGGGTCCTGCTGTGTCCTCGCTGTGTCCCCCACTGTGTCCTGCAGTGACCCCAGCTGTGTCCCCCGCTGTGTCCTGAAGTGTCCCCGCCTTGTCCCCCGCTGTGTACCGCTGTGTCCCTCTGTGTCCACGACGTGTCACGCAGTGTCCTTCTGTGTCCCCGCTGTTTCCCTTTGTGTCCCCAAATGTATTCCCCGCAGTGTCCCGCAGGGTTCTTGCTAGGTCCCGTTGTGTCCTCGCTGTGTCCCCCGCTGTGTAGCGCTGTGTTCCCGCTGTGTCCCCTGCGGTGTCCCGCTTTGTTCCGCTGTTTCCCCCGCTGTGTCCCAGCTGTGATCCCGGTGTTTCCCGCTGTGTCCATCTGTGTCCCATTGTGTCCCCCGCTGTGTCCCCCGCTGTGTCCTCGCTGTGTCCCAGTTTGTCCCACTCTGTCCCGCTGTGTCCCCCGCTGTGCCCCACTGTGTCCTGCTGTGTCCCGCTGTGTCCCCGATGTTTCACGCAGTGTCCCGCTATGTCCCCGCTGTTTCTCCACTGTGTCTCGCTGTGTTCCCCGCTGTGTCCCGATTTTTCCCCGCTGTGTCCTCCGCTGTGTCCCGCTCTGTCCTCGCTGTGTCCTGCTATGTCGCCCTCTGTGTCCTGCTGTGTGCCCCGCTGTGTCCCTGCTGTGTCCCCCCTGTGTCCCGCTGTGTCCTCGCTGTTTCCCCCGTTGTGTCCCGCTGTGTCCCCCGCTGTGTCCCCGCTGTTTCCCGCTTTGTCCTCGCTGTGTCCCGCTGTGTCGCACTGTGTTCTCGCTGTGTCCCCCGCTGTGTCCCGCTGTGTACTCGCTGTGTTCCCCGCTGTGTAGCGCTGTGTCCCCCGCTGTGTCCCGCTGTGTCCTGCTGTATCCCCGATGTGTCACGCAGTGTTCCGCTGTATCCCCGCTGTGACCCCGCTGTGTCACGCTGTGTCCCCCGCTGTGTCCAGCTGAGTCCCCGTTGTGTCCCGCTCTGTCCCCCGCTCTGTCCCCCTCTGTGTTCCGCTGTGTTCCCCGCTGAGTCCCGCTGTGTCCCGCTGTGTCCTCCGCTGTGTCCCGCTGTGACCCCGCAGTTTCCCCACTGTGTCCCGCTGTGTTCCCCTATGTCCCATGGTGTCCTACTTTGTACCCCGCTGTGGCTCCGCTGTGTCCTCCCTGTGTCCCCCGCTGTGTCCCGCTCTATCCCCCGCTGTGATTCTCGCTTTGTACCCACTGTATCCCGCTGTGTCCCTCTGTGTCCTCCACTGTGTCCCGCTGTGTCCTCGCTGTGTCGTGCTGTGTCCCCGCTGTGTCCCACTGTGTCCCCGCTCTGTCCTGTTGTGTCTCGTTGTGTCCCCGATTTGTCCCGCTGTGTCCCCAATGTGTCCCCCTGTGTCCCCGTTCTGTCCCCGTTTTGTCTCCCGCTGAGTCCCCGCTGTGTGCCCGCTCTGTCCCGCTGTGTCCTCCCTGTGTCCCCCGCTGTGTCCCGCTCTATCCCCCGCTGTGATTCCCGTTTTGACCCTGCTAGTTCCCACTTGGTCCTTCCTGTGTCCCCCGCTGGGTTCCACTGTGTCCCCCGCTGTGTCCCCCTTTGTGTCCCCCGCAGTGTCCCTCTGTGTCCCGCTGTGTCCCCGCTTTGTCCCCCGCTGTGTCCCGATGTGTCCTCGCTGTGTCCTGCTGTGTCCCCCGATCTGTCCCGCTGTGTCCTGCTGTGTCCCCCGCTGTGTCCCTGCTGTGTCCCGCTCTGTCCCGCTGTGTCCCCTGCTGTGTCCCGCTTTGTCCCGCTGTGTCCCGATGTGTCCTGCTGAGTCACCCGCTCTCTCCCGCTTTGTCCCCCGCTGTGTCCCGCTGTGTCCTCGTTGTGTCCCCCGCTGTGTCCCGCTTTGACCCCACTGTGTCCCTCTGTGTCCCAGCTGTGTCCCCGCTATGTCTCCCACCGTGTCCCGCTGTGCTCCCCTCTTTGTTCCCCCTGTGTCCCCGCTGTGTCCCGCTGTGTCGCGTTGTTTCCCGCTGTGTCCCCCGCTGTGTCCCGATGTGTCCCGCTGTGTCCCCCGCTGTGTCCCGCTGTTTTCCCTGTGTGTCCTGCTGTGTCCCTGCTGTGTCCCCGCTCTGTCCCGCTGTGTACCCGCTGTGTCCCCGCTGTGTCCCGAACTGTGTTCCCTGCTGTGTCCCGCTGTAACCCGCTGGTTCCTCGCTGTGTCCCCCGCTGTGTACTGCTGTGTCCCCGCTGTGCCCCTCTGTGTCCCGCTGTGTCCCCGCTGTGTCCCGCTGTGTCCCCGCTGAGTCCCCCGCTGTGTCCCGCTCTGGCCCGCTGTGTCCCGGTGTGTCCCGCTGGGTCCCCGCCTTCCGCCGCTGTGTACCGCTGTGTCCCTGCTGTGTCCCCACTGTGTCCTTCTGTGTCCCCGCTGTGTCCCGCTGTGTCCTCCGCTGTGACCCGCTGTGTCCCCTGCTGTGTCATGCTGTGTCCCGCTTTGTACCGTTGTGTCCCTCTGTGTCCTCCCTATATCCTCGATGTGTCCAGCTGTCTGTCACACTGTGTCCCGCTGTGTCCCGCTGGGTCTCACTGTGTCCCCTGGTTTCCCACTCTGTCCCGCTGTGTCCCCCGCTGTGTCCCGCTGTGTCCCCGTTGTGTCCTGCTCTGTCCCCTCTGTGTCCTGCTGTGTTGCCCGCTGTGTCCCCGCTGTGTCCCCGTTGTGTCCCCACTGTGTCCTGCTGTGTCCCCGCTGTGTCCGCTGTGTCCCCCGCTGTGTCCAGCTGTGTCCCTGCCGTCCCCCGTGTGTCCCCGCTGTCCCCAGCTGTGTCCCCCGCTGTGTCTCGCTGTGTCCCCCGCTGTGTCCCCGCTGTGTCCCGCTGTTTCACCCTGTGTCCTGCTGTGTCCCCGCTTTGTCCCGGCTCTGTCCCCGCGCTGTCCTGCTCTGTCCCCGGCTGTGTCCCCGCTGTGTCCCCGATGTGTCCCACTGTGTTCTCGCTGTGACCCACGCTGTGTCCAGCTGTGTTCCCTCTGTGTCGCGGCTGTGTCCCTCTGTGTTGCGCTGTGTCCCCCGCTGTGTCCCGCTGAGTACCCTGCTATGTCCCGCTGTGTCCCGCTGTGTCCTCCCTGTGGAACCGCTTGTCCCGAGGTTTATCACGCTGTGTCCAGCTGTGTCCCCGCTGTGTCTCCGCTGTGTCTCGCTGTGTCCCGGGCTGTGTCCCCGCTGTGTCCCCGCTGTGTCCCGCTGTAATCTCGCTGTGTCCCCCGCTGTGTCCCTCTGTGTCCCGGGCTGTGTCCCCGCTGTGTCCCGCTGTGTCCTCGCTGTGTCCCCCGCTGTGTCCCGCTGTTTCCAAGCTGTGTCCCTGCTGTATCCCCGCTGTGTGCCGGTGTGTCCCGCTTTTTCCCGTGGTGTCCCGGTTTGTCCCCCGCTGTGTCCCCCGCTGAGTCCCCTCTGTGTCCCCACTATGTCCCGCTGTGTCCTCCCTGTGTCCCCCGTTGTGTCCCTCTCTGTCCCTGCTGTTTCCTGCTGTGTCCTCGCTCTGTACCCGCTGTGTCCCGCTGTGTCCTCGCTGTGTCCCCCCTGTCCCCAGCTGTGTCTTTGCTGTGTCCCGCTGTGTCCCGCTGTGTCCCGTTGTGTCCCCCGCTCTGTCCCGCTGTGTCTTGCTGTGTCCCACTGTGTCATAGTTGTGTCCCCGCTATGTCCCACTGTGTATCCCCCTGTGTACAGCTGTGTTCCCGCTGTCCAATTGAGTGTCCCCGCTGTGTCCCCGCTGTGTCTCGCTGTTTCCTGCTGTGTCCCACTGTGTCCTCACTGTGTCCCCCGCTGTGTCCCCGCGGTATCCTGCTATGTCACCTGCTGTGTCCACGCTGTGTCCCCGCTGTGTCCTGCTCTGTCCCGCTGTGTCCTCGCTGTGTCCCGCTGTGTCCCTGCTGTGTCTCCCGCTGTGTCCTACTGTGTCCCCTTGTTTCACACTCTGTCCCGCTGTGTCCCCCGGTTTTTCCCTGCAGTGTCCCCGCTGTGTCCCGCTGTGTCCCCCGCTGTGTCGCCCGCTCTGTCCCTGCTGTGTCCCGCTGTGTCCCCCGTTGTGTCCCGCTATGTCCCCGGCTGTTTCCCCCGCTGTTTACCACTGTGTCCCTGCTGTGTCCCCACTGTGTCCTTTGTGTCCCCACTGAGTCCCGCTGTGTCCCCCGCTGTGTCACGCTGTGTCTCGCTGTGTCCTGATGTGTTTGCTGCTGTGTCCCGGCTGTGTCCCCACTGTGTCCCGCTTTGTTCCACTGTGTCCCTCTGTGTCCTCGCTGTGTCCCCGATGTGTACCGTTGTGTATCCAGCTGTGTCCAACTGTGTCCCCGCTGTGTCCTGCTTTGTTCCCCACTGATTCCCCCGCTGTGTCCAATGCTGTGTCCCCGATGTGTCCCCGCTGTGTCCCCGATGTGTCGAGCTGTGTCCCACGCTGTGACCCTGCTGTGTCCAAGATGTGTCCCGCTGTGTCCCGTTGTGTCCCCGCTGTCACCCACTGTGTCCCCGCTGTGTCCCGCTATGTCCCCGCTGTGTCATCTCTGTGTCCCGCTGTTTCCCCGCTGTCCCCCGCTGTGTCCCCGCTGTGTCCCGCTGTGACCCGCTGTGTCCCTGCTGTCCCCCGCTGTGTCCCGCTGTGTCCCTGCTGTCCCCTGCAGTGTCCGCGCTGTGTCCCGCTCTGTCCCACTGTGTCCCCCACTGTGTCCCCGCTGTTTCCCCCCCGTGTCCCGATGTTTCATCTCGCTGTCCCTCGCTGTGTCCCGCTGTGTCCCCGCTGTGTTCCGCTGTGTCCCCGCTGTGTCCTGCTTTGTACCCGCTGTGTCCCGTTGTGTCCCCCGCTGTCTCCCTGCTGTGTCCCGCTGTGTCCCCGGGCTGTCCCCTGCTGTGTCCCCTCTGTGTCCCCAGCTGTGTCCCGGTGTGTCCCTGCTGTGTCCCACACTATGCACCCGCTGTGTCCCCGCTGTATCCCGCTGTGTCCCCCGCTGTGTCCTGCTGTTTCCCAGATGTCCCCAGCTGTGTCCCCGCTGTGTCCCGCTGTGACCCCGCTGTCCCCCGCTATGTCTTCTGTGTCCCCTGCTGTGTCCCCTGTTTCCCCAATGTCCCCCGCTGTGTCGCCGCTGTGTCCACTGTGAAGCTGCTGTTTCCCGCTGTGTAACGCTGTGTCCCACGCTGTGTCCCACTCTGTGTCCAGTTTTGTCCGCAGCTGTGTACACCGCTGTGTAGCTCTGTGTCCCTGCTGTGTCCTGCTTTGTCCCGCTGTGTCCCGCTGTTTCCCCCGCTTTGCCCCGCTGTGTCCTGCTATGTCCCGCTGTGTCGACCGCTTTGTAACGCTGTGACCCCGCTGTTCCCCGTTGTGTCCCGCTGTGTCCTCCGCTGTGTCCCGCTGTGTCCCCCGCTGTGTCCCACTGTGTCCCCGCTGTGTCCCACTCTGTCCCCGCTGTGTCCCCCTGTGTCCCCGCTCTGTCCCCGCTGTGTCCCCCGCTATGTCCCTCAGTGTCCCCCGCTGTGTCCTACTGTGTCCCGCTGTTCTCCTGCTGTGTCGTCCGCTGTGTCCCGCTGTGTCCTCGCTGTGTCCCTGCTGTGTCCCCCCTGTGTCCCGCTGTTTCCTCGCTGTTTCCCCCGTTCTGTCGACGCTGTGTCCCCTGTGAAGCTGCTGTTTCCCCTTGTCCGCAGCTGTGTACACCACTGTGTCCCCCTGTGTTCCGCTGTGTTCCGCTGTGTCCCGTGGTGTCTTGCTTTGTCCCCCACAATGTACCCGGCTGAGTCCCGGCTGTGTCCCTGCTGTGTCCCGCTGTGTCCTCCTTGTGTCCCCCGATGTGTCCCCCGCTCTGTCCCTCAGTGTCCCACGCTGTGTCCCACTGTGTCCCGCTGTTTCCCCGCTGTGTCGTCCTCTGTTTCCCGCTGTGTCTTCGCTGTGTCCCTGCTGTGTCCCCCCTGTGTCCTGCTGTTTCCCCCGTTCTGTCCCGCAGTGTCCCCCACTGTGTCCAAGCGGTGTCCCGCTGTGCCCTCGCTGTGTCCGGCTGTGTCCCGTGGTGTCCTGAGTTGTCCCCCGCTGTGTCCCCCGCTGAGTCCCCGCTGTGTCCCGCTGTGTCCTCCCTGTGTCCCTCGCTGTGTCCCGCTCTATCCCCCGCTGTGATTCCCGCTTTGTCCCTGCTGTGTCCTGCTGTGTCCCGCTGTGTCCCGCTGTGTCCCCCACTGTGTCCCATTGTTTCCCCGCTGCGTCCTGCTGTTTCCCGCTGTGTCCCGCTGTGTCCCCGCTGTTTCCCCCTGTTTCCCCCCTCTGTCCCCGCTGTGTCCCCCGCTGTGTCCCCGCAGAGTCCCCGCTGTGTCCCCGCAGTGTCCCGCTGTGTCCTCCCTGTATCCCCCGCTGTGTCCCGCTCTATCCCCCTCTGTGATTCCCGCTTTGTCCCTGCTGTGTCCCGCTGTGTCCCGCTGTGTCCCGCTGTGTACCCCTCGGTGTCCCGTTGTGTGTCGTCGCTGTATCCCCCACTGTGTCCCGCTGTGTCCCCAGCTGTGTCCCCTGCTTGTCCCGCTGTGTTCAGCTATGTCCCGCTGTGTGCCCCGGTGTGTCCCGCTGTGTCCCGCTGTGTTCCCCGCTGTGTTCCCCGCTGTGTACCCGCTGTGTGTCTCGCTGTGTCCCGCTGTGTCACCGTTGTGTCCCGCTGTGTCCGGCTGTGTCCCCGCTGTGTCCCTGCTGTGACTCCGCTGTGTCCCGCTGTGTCCCCGCTGTGTCACTCTGTGTCCCGCTCTGTCCCAGCTGTGTCCCGCTTTGTCCCGCTTTGTCCCCGCTGTATCCCGCTGAGTCCCCCGCTCTGTCCCCAGCTGTGTCCGGCTTTGTCCCCCGCTCTGTCCCGCTGCGTCCCGCTGTGTCCCCCGATTTGTCCGGCTCTGTCCCCGCAATGTCCCCTCCGTGTCCCGGTATGTCCCACTGTGTCCCGTGGTGTCCCTCATTGTCCCCCGCTGTGTCCCCCGCTGAGTCCCCTCTGTGTCCCCGCTGTGCCCCGCTGTATCCTCGTTGTGTCCCCCACTCTCTCCCGCTTTGTTCCCCGCTGTGTCCCGCTGGGTCCCTCTGTGTCCTCGCTGAGTCCCCCGCTGTGTCCCGCTGTGCCCCTGCTGTGTCCCGCTGTGTCCAAGTTGTGTCCGCGCTATGTCTGCCACTGTGTCCTGCTGTGCTCCCAGCTGTGTCCCCGCTGTGTCCCCGCTGTGTCGCGCTGTGTCCTTCTGTGTCCCCCGCTGTGACCCCTGTGTCGCGCTGTGTCCTGCTGTGTCCCCAGCTGTGTCCCCAGCTGTGTCCCCTGCTGTGTCCCGCTGTGTCTCGCTATGTCCCGCTGTGTGCCCACCTCTGTCCCGCTGTGTCCCCGCTCTGTCAAGTTGTGTCCCGCTGTTTTCCCTGCTGTGTACCCGCTGTGTCTCTCGATGTGTCATGCTGTGTCCCTGCTGTGTCCCCCACTGTGTCCCGCTCTGTCCACGCTGTGTCCTGCTGTGTCCCCTCTGTCCCCCGGTGTGTCCCTGCTGTTCCCTGCTATGTACCCCACTGTGTCCCACTGTGTCCCGCTGTGTCCCGTTGTGTCCACGCTGGGTCCCCCTCTATGTCCCCACTGTGTCCCCCGATGTGTCCTGTTGTGTCCCGCTGTGTCCCTGCTGTGTCCTGCTGTGTCCCGCGCTGTGTCCCGTTGTGTCCCCGCTGTGTCTCCTGCTGTATCCCGCTGTGTCCAGCTGTGTCCCCGGTGTGTCCCGCTGTGTCCGCTGTGTCCTCGCTTTGTCACCCGCTGTGTCCCGCTGTGTCCTGGCTGTGTCCCCAGCTGTGTCCCCTGCTTTGTCCCCCGCTGTCTCCCACTTTGTCTCCCGCTGTGTCCCGCTGTTTCCCACTGTGTCCCCGCTGTGTCCTCGCTGTGTCCCGCTGTGTCCCCGCTGTGTCACCTGCTGTGTCCCGTTGTGTCCCCATCTGTGTCCCCGCAGTGTCCCCGCTGTGTCCCGCTGTGTCCCGTGGTGTTCCGTTTTGTCACCCGCTGTATCCCCGGCTGAGTCCCCGCTTTGTCCCCGCTGTGTCCCGCTGTGTCCTCCCTGTGTCCCCCGCTGTGTCCCGGTCTGTCCCCCGCTGTGTCCCCCGCTTTGTCCCTGCTGTGTCCCGTTGTGTCCCCCCTGTGTACCGCTGTGTCCTCCCTGTGTCCTCCGATGTGTCCCCCGCTCTGTCCCTCCGTGTCCCCCGCTGTGTCCCAATATGTCCCTCTGTTTCTCCGCTGTGTCCTCCGCTGTGTCCCGCTGTGTCCTCGCGGTGACCCTGCTGTGTCCCCCCTGTTTCTCGCTGTGTCCTCGCTGTTTCCCCCGTTGTGTCCAGCTGTGTCCCCCGCTGTGTCCCCGCGGTGTCCCACTGTGTCCTCGCTGTGTCCCACTGTGTTCTCGCTGTGTTCCCCGCTTTGTCCCGCTGTGTCTTCTCTGTGTTCCCCGCTGTTTAGCGCTATGTCCCCCGCTTTGTCCCGCTGTATCCCGCTGTTTCCCCGATGTGTCACGCAGTGTCCCGCTGTGTCCCCGCTGTGTCCCCGCTGTGTTACTCTGTGTCCCCCGCTGTGTCCAGCTGAGTCCCCGCTGTGTCCCACTGTGTCCCCCGCTCTGTCCCCCGCTGTGTTCCGCTGTGTTCCCCGCTGAGTCCCGCTGTGGCCTGCTATATCCTCCGCTGTGTCCTGCTGTGTCCCCGCAGTTTCCCCACTGTGTCCCGCTGTATTCCGCTCTGCCCCATGGTGTCCTGTTGTCCCCGGCTGTGTCCCCCGCTGAATCCCTGCTGTGTCGCGCTGTGTCCCCCACTGTGTCCCGCTCTATCCCCCGCTGTGATTCCCGCTTTGTCACCGCTGTGTCCCGCTGTGTCCTGCTGTGTCCCCGCTGTGTCCCACTGTGTCCCGTTGTGTCCCGTTGTGTCCTGCTGTGTCCCGCTGTGTCCCCGCTATGTCCTGCTGGGTCCCCGATGTGTCACACAGTGTCCCGCTGTGTCCCCGCTGTGTCCCCGCTCTGTCACGCTGTATACCCCGCTGTGTCCAGCTGAGTCCCCGCTGTGTCCCGCTGTGTCCCCTGCTGTGTCCCCCTCTGTGTTCCGTTGTGTTCACCGATGAGTCCCGCTGTGTCCCGCTGTGTCCCCCGCTGTGTCCCGCTTTTTCCCGGCAGTGTCCCCACTGTGTTCCGCTGTGTTCCGCTGTGTCCCGTGGTGTCCTGCTTTGTCCACCGCTATGTCCCCCACTGAGTCCCCGCTGTCTCCCCGCTGTGTCCCGCTGGGTCCTCCCTGTGTCCCGCACTGTGTCCTGCTCTGTCCCCCGCTGTGTCTCCCACTTTGTCCCCACTGTGTCCCACTGTGTCCCGCTGTGTCCTGCTGTGTCCCACTCTGTGTACCATTGTGTCCCCAGATGCGTACACCGCTGTGTCGCGCTGTGTCCAATCAGTGTCCCGCTGTGTCCCACGCTTTGTCCCGCTGTGTCGTGCTATGTCCCGCTGTGTCCCCCGCTGTGTCCCGCTGTGACCCCGCTGTGTCCCGTTGTGGCCCTGCTGTGTCCCCGCTATGTCCCCCGCTGTGTCCCGCTGTGTCCCCGCTATGTTCTGCTGTGTACCGCTGTGTCCCTGCTGTGTCCCCGCTGTGTCCCGCTGTGTCCCGCTGTGTCCCCGCTGTGTCCCACTGTGTCCCCGCTGTGTCCCGATATAGCCCCGCTGTGTCCCCGCTGTGTCCCCTTCTGTGTCCCCCGCTGTGTCCCCGCTGTGTCCCATGCTGTGTCTTTCGCTGTGTCCCGCTGTGTTCCCGCTGTGTCCCTGCTGTGTCCCCGCTGTGTCCCCCTCTGTGTCCCCCAGTGTATCCCACTGTGTCCAGCTGTGTCCCAGCTGTGTTCCCGCTGTGTCCCACCTGTGTCCCGCTGTGTCCTTGCTGTGTTCCCGCTTTGACCCTGCTGTGTCCCCGCTGTGTCCCGCTGTGTCCCCCACTGTGACCCTTCTGTATCCCCGCTTTGTCCTGCTGTGTGCCCCGCTGTGTCCTGCTATATCCCCGCTGTGTCCCCGCTGTGTCCCCCGCTGTGTCCCCCACTGTGTTCCGCTGTGTCCCTGCAGTGACCCGCTGTGTCACGCTTTGTCCCCCGCTCTGTCCCCGATGTATCCTGCTGTGTCCCGGCTCTGTCTCCGCTGTGTCCGCGCTATGTCCTGCTGTGTTCCCCGCTGTGTCCCGCTGTGTGCCCCGCTGTGTCCCGCTGTGTCCCCCGTTGTGTCCCTCGCTGAGTCCCCACTGTGTCCCCGCTGTGTCCCGCTGTGTCCTCGCTGTGTCCCCCGTTGTGTCCCCGCTCTGTCCCCAATGTGTCCTGCTGTGTCCCGCTGTGTCCTCGCTGTGTCCCCTGCTGTGTCCCGCTGTGTCCCCAGCTTTGTCCCTGCTGTTTCCCCGCTGTGTCCCGGTGTGTCCCGCTGTTTCCCGTGGTGTCCCGGTTTGTCCCCCGCTGTGTTCCCCTCTGAGTCCCCGCAGTGTCCGCGCCGTGTCCCGCTGTGTTCACCGCTGTGTCCTGCTGTGTCTTGGGCTGTGTCCCCACTGTGTCCCCGATGTGTCTTGCTGTGTCCCGCTGTGTCCTCGCTGGGTCCTCGCTGTGTCCCCCTTTGTGTCCAGCTGTGTCTCCCGCAGTGCCCAGCTGTGTCCCGCTGTGTCCCCATGTGTCCCCGCTGTGTCCCCCGCTGTGTCTCACTGTGTCCCCAGCTGTGTCCGGCTGTGTCACCCGCTGTGTCCAGCTGTGTGCCGCTGTGTCCCGCTGTGTCCCCCGGTGTGTCCCGATGTGTCCCCGCTGTGTCCTGATGTGTCCCAGCTGAGTACCTGCTGTGACCCGCTGTGTCCCTGCTGTCCCCCGCTGTGTCCCGCTGGTTATCAGGCTGTGTCCAGCTGTGTCCCGGCTGTGTCCTCGCTGTGTTCCGCTGTGTCTCGCTGTATCCCAGGCTGTGTCCCCGCCGTGTCCCGAGGTGTCCCGCTGTGTCCCGCTGTGTCCTCGCTGTGTCCCCCGCTGTGTCCCTCTGTGTCCAGGGCTGTGTCCCCGATGTGTCCACAATGTGTCCCGCGGTGTCCTGCTGTGTCCCCCGCTGTGTTCCGCTGTGTCCCCAGCTTTGTCCCCGCTGTGTCCCCGCTGTGTCCCGGTGTTTCCGGCTGTTTCCCGTGGTGTCGCGGTTTGTCCCCGGCTGTGTCCCCCACTGAGTCAGCGCTGTGTCCCCGCTGTGTCCCTAATGTGTCCCGCTGTGCCCCGCTGTGTCCTCGCTGTGTCCCCCGCTGTGTCCTGCTGTGTCCCCCGCTGTGTCCCCGCTGTGTCACTGCTGTGTCTGGCTGTGTCCCGCTGTTTCCCGTGGTGTCCCGGTTTGTCCCCCGCTGTGTCCCCCGCTGAGTCCCCACTGTGTCCCCGCTGTGTCCCGCTGTGTCCTCGCTGTGTCCCCCGTTGTGTCCCCGCTCTGTCCCCAATGTGTCCTGCTGTGTCCCGCTGTGTCCTCGCTGTGTCCCCCGCTGTGTCCCGCTGTGTCCTCAGCTTTGTCCCTGCTGTTTCCCAGCTGTGTCCCGGTGTGTCCCGCTGTTTCTCCTGGTGTCCCGGTTTGTCCCCCGCTGTGTTCCCCTCTGAGTCCCCGCAGTGTCCGCGCCGTGTCCCGCAGTGTCCACCGCTGTGTCCTGCTGTGTCTTGGGCTGTGTCCCCACTGTGTCCCCGATGTGTCTCGCTGTGTCCCGCTGTGTCCTCGCTGGGTCCTCGCTGTGTCCCCCGTTGTGTCCCGCCATGTCCCGCTTTGTCCCGATGTGTCCCGATGTGTCATGCTGTGTCCCCTGTGTAACCGCTGTGTCCCACTGTGTCCCGCTGTGTCCCGCTGTGTCCCGCTGTGTCCCACTGTGTCCCACGCTGTGTCCGGCTGTGTCCTGCTGTGTCCCCAGCTGAGTCCCGCTGAGTCCCGCTGTTTCCCCGCTGTGTCCCCCGCTATGTCCCCGCTGTGTCCCACTGTGTCACGCTTTGTCCCTCTGTGTCCTTGCTGTGTCCCCCGCTGTGTCCCGCTGTGTCCCGCTGTGTCCCCTCTTTGTCCCCGCTGTGTCCCGCTGTGTCCCATGCTGTTTCCCGCTGTGTCCTCTCTGTGTCCCCCGCTGTGGCCCGCTTGGTCCCTGCTGTGTCCTGCTGTGTCCCACGTTGTGTCCTGCTGAGTCCGCCGCTGTGTCCTACTGTGTTCCCGCTGTGTCCTCGCTGTGTCCCACGCTGTGTCCCGCTGGGTCCCCACTGTGTCCCCCTCTGTGTCCCCTTGTGTCCCCAGTGGTGTCCCTGCTGTGTCCCGCTCTGTCCCACTGTGTTCTCTCTGTGTCCCCCGCTGTGTCCCCGTTGTGAGCCCTGTATTCCGCTGTGTCCCGCTGTGTCCTCCCTGTGTCCCCCGCTGTGTCCCGCTATGTCCCCCGCAGTGTCCCCAGCTATGTCCCGATGTGTCCCACTCTGTGTCCCGCTGTGTCCCGCTGTGTCCCTCACTGTGTCCCGCTGTTTCCCCGCTGTGTCCCCCGCTGTGTCCCCACTGTGTCCCACTGTGTCCCGCTGTGTCCCGCTGTGTCCTCGCTGTGTCCCCCGCAGTGTCCGGCTATGTCCCGCTGTGTCCTGCTTTGTCCCCCGCTGTGTCCCGCGCTGTGTCCCGCTGTGTCCCGCTATGTCCCCTGTATCCACGCTGTGTCTCGCTTTGTCCCGCTGTGTCCCGCTGTGTCCCGCTGTGTCCTCGCTCTGTCCCCGCTGTGTCCTGCGGTGTATCCCGCTGTGTCAAGCTGTGTCCCCCGATGTGTCCGGCTGTGTCCTGACGTGTCCCTGCTGTGTCCCCCGCTGTGTCTCGCTGTGTCCCCCGCTGTGTCCTGCTGTGTCCCACGCTGTGTCCCGCTGTGGGCCGCTGGGTCCCGCTGTGTCCCCCGCTGTGTACCGCTGTGTCCCCGCTCTGTCCTGCTGTGTCTCCCGCTGTGTCCCGATGTGTCCCTGCTGTGTCCCGCTGAGTCCCGCTGTGTCCCCTGCTGTGTCCCAATGTGTCCTAGCTGTGTCCCTCTGTATACCCCACAGTGTCCCGCTTTGTCCCGCTGTTTCCCCACTGTGTCACCCGCTGTGTCCCCGCTGTGTCCCACGTGTCCCGCTGTCCAGCTATGTCCTAGCTGTGTCCCCCGCAGTGTCCCGCTGTGTCCCCGCTGTGTCCCGCTGTGTTCTCCGCTGTGTCCCCTGTGTCCCCCGCTGTGTCCCCTTGTGTCCCGCTGTGTCCCGCTGTGTCCTCGCTGTGTCCTTGCTGTGTCCCCGATGTGTCCCGCTGTGTATCCCGCTGTGTCCAACTGTGTCCCCGCTGTGTCCCGCTGTGTTCCCCACTGATTCCCCCGCTGTGTCCCCCGCTGTGTCCCGCTGTGGCTCCGCTGTGACCCCTGTGTCCCCGCTGTATCCCGGTCTCTCATCGCTGTGTCCCCACTGTGTCCTGCTGTGTTCCTGCTGTGTCCCGCTGTGTCACCCGCTGTTTCCTCCCCTCTGTCCCCCGCTGTGTCCCGCTGTGTCCTGCTGTGTCCCGCTGTGTCCGCTGCTGTGTCCCCGCTGTGTTCCCACTGTGTTCCGATGTGTCCTGCTGTGTCCCGAAGTGTACCGCTGTGTCCTTGCTCTGTCCCCGCTGTGTCCCCCTGTGTATCTCGCTGTGTCCAGCTGTGTCCCCGCTGTGTCCCGCTGTGTTCCCTGCTGTGTCCCCCACTGTTTCCCCCGCTGTGGTCCCCGCTGTGTCCCCGCTGTGTCCCGCTGTGTCCCCACTGTATCCCGCTGTGTCCCCGCTGTGTCCCCACTGTGTCATGCTGTGTCCCCGCTGTGTCGCGCTGTGTTCTCCGCTTTGTTCCCTGTGTCCCCCGCTGCGTCCCGCTGTGTCCCGTTGTGTCCCGCTGTGTCCCGCTGTGTCTTCGCTGTGTCCTCGTTGTATCGCCGATGTGTCCCGCTGTGTATCCCGCTGTGTCCAACTGTGTCCCCGGTGTGTCCCGCTGTGTTCCCCACTCGTTCCCGAGTTGTGTCCCCCGCTGTGTCCCCGCTGTGTCCCCGCTTATTCCCCCGCTCTGTATCTCGCTGTGTCCACCTTGTCCCCGCTGTGTCCCGCTGTGTTCCCCGCTGTGTCCAGCTCTGTTTCCCCCACTGTGTCCCCCGCTGAGTCCCCGCTGTGTCCCGCTGTGTCCGCGCTGTGTCCCACTGTGTCCCGGCTGTGTCCCCATTGTGTCCTCGCTCTGTCCCCACTGTGTCCCGTTGTGTTCCGGTGTGTCTCGCTTTGTCCCCCGCTGTGTCCTGCTGTGTCCCCGCTGTGTCATGCTGTGTCCCCGCTGTGTCCCCGCTGTGTCCTGCTTTGTCCCCTGGGTCCCAATGTGTCCCCAGTGTCCCCCTTGTGTCCAACTGTGTCCCGATATGTCCCGCTCTGTCCTCGCTGTGTCCCTGCTGTGTCCTGCCGTGTATCTCGCTGTGTCCCCCGATGTGACCCGCTGTGTCCCCGTGGGTCCCTCGCTGTGTCCTGCTGTGTCCCGCTGTGTCCCGATGTGTCCCCGCTTTGTCCTGCTGTGTCCCAGCTGTATCCCCTCTGTGTTCCCTGCTGTGTCCCGCTGTGTCCCACTGTGTACCCTGTGTCCCTGCGGTCTCCCGCTGTGTCCCGATGTGTCCTGCTGTGTCCTCACTGTGTCCCCGCTGTGTCCTGCCATGTATCCCGCTGTGTCAAGCTGTGTCACCCGATGTTTCCCGCTGTGTCCCCGCTGTGTCCCCCGCTGTGTCTCGCTGAGTCCCCCGCTGTGTCCAGCTGTGTCTGCCGGTGTGTCCAGCTGTGTCCCCCTGTGTCCTGCTGTGTCCCAGCTGTGTCCCCGTTGTGTCCCCCGCTGTGTCCCGCTGTGACCCGCTGTGTCCCCCTCTGTGTCCCGATATGTCCCCGCTGTGTCCCGCTGTGTCCTCGCTCTGTCCCCGCTGTGTCCCGCCTTGTATCCCGCTGTGTCAAGCTGTGGCCCCCGATGTGTCCGGTTGTGTCCTGATGTGTCCCTTCTGTGTCCCCCGCTGTGTCTCGCTGTGTCCCCCGCTTTGTCCCCGGCTCTGTCCGCTGCTGGATCCCGATGTGTTCTCCACTGTGCCCTGCTCTGTCCCATTCTGTGTCCCGCTGTGTCCACACTGTGTCTCCTGCTGGATGCTGCTGTGTCCCTGCTGTGTCCCGCTGTGTCCCACGTTGTGTACCGCTGAGTCCCCCGCTGTGTCCCCGCTGTGTCCCCGCTGTGTCCCCGCTGTGTCCCCAGGTGTGTCCCTCTGTGTCCCGCTGTGTCCACTGTGTCACCGCTGTGTCCTGCTGTGTCCCGCTGTGTCCCGATGTGTCCCGCTGTGTCCCGCTGTGTCCCCCCCTGTGTCCCGCTGTGTCCCGCTGTTTCCCCACTGTGTCCCCCGCTGTGTCTCACTGTGTCCCCAGCTGTGTCCGGCTGTGTCGCCCGCTGTGTCCAGCTGTGTGCCGCTGTGTCCCGCTGTGTCCCCCGGTGTGTCCCGATGTGTCCCCGCTGTGTCCTGCTGTGTCCCAGCTGAGTCCCCGCTGTGTCCCCCGCTGTGTCCCGCTGTGTCCCGCTGTGTAGCCCGCTGTGTCCCGATGTGTCCCCGCTGTGTCCCGCTGTGTCCTCGCTCTGTCCCCGCTGTGTTCCGCCGTGTATCCCGCTGTGTCAATCTGTGGCCCCCGATGTGTCCGGCTGTGTCCTGATGTGTCCCTTCTGTGTTCCGCGCTGAGTCTCGCTGTGTCCGCCGCTTTGTCCCAGGCTCTGTCCCCTGTGGGATCCCGCTGTGTCCTCCACTGTGATCTGCTCTGTCCCATGCTGTGTCCCGCTATGTCCACTCTGTATCCCCTGCTGGATCCTGCTGGGTCCCTGCTGTGTCCCGCTGTGTCCCACGCAGTGTCCCGTTGAGTCCCCTGCTGTGTCCCGCTGTGTTGCGCTCTGTCCCCGCTGTGTAACCGCTGTCCCCCCCTGTGCCCCCCGCTGTGTCCCCCGCTGTGTCCCGCTGTGTCCCCGCTGTGTCCCCCGCTGTGTCCCTCTGTGTCCCGCTCTGTCCCGCTGTGTCCACTGTGTCCCCGCTGAGTCCCGCTGTGTCCACTGTGTCCCCGCTGAGTCCCGCTGTGTCCCGATGTGTCCCGCTGTGTACCGCTGTGTTCCTCGCTGTGTCCCGCTGTGTTCCGCTGTGTCCCCCCCTGTGTCCCGCTGTGTCCCGCTGTTTTCCCGCTGTGTCCCCCGCTGTGTCCCCGCTGTGTCCCACTGTGCTGGCTTTGTCCCGCTGTGTCCTTGCTGCGTCCACCGCAGTGTCCCGCTGTGTCCAGCTGTGTCCCCGCTGTGTCCCGCTGTGTCCCGCTGTGTCCCCGCTGTGTCCCGCTGTGTCCCGCTGTGTTCCTGCTGTGTCCCCGCTGTGTCCCCCCTGTGACCCGCTGTGTCCCGCTGTGTCCCCTGTTTCCCCGCTGTGTCCCCCGCTGTGTCACCGCTGTGTCCCACTGTGTCCCGCTTTGTCCTGCTGTGTCCTTGCTGTGTCCCCCGCAGTGTCCCGCTGTGTCCCCTCTTTGTTCCCGCTGTGTCCTGCTGTGTCCCGCTGTGTGCCCACTGTGTCCCCTTGTGTCCCCCGCTGTGTCTTGCTGTGTCCCTCTGTTTCCCCGCTGTGTCCCCCGCTCTGTCCCGCTGTGTCCCTCTGTGTCGCGCTGTGTCCCCTGTGTCCCTGCTGTGTCCCGATGTGTCCCGATGTGTCCGGCTGTGTCCCGATGTGTCCTTGCTCTATCCCCGCTGTGTCCCGCCGTGTATCCCGCTGTGTCAAGCTTTGTCCCCCGATGTGTCCCGCTGTGTCCCCGCTGTGTCCCGCTGTGTCCCGCTGCATCTCTCTGTGTCATCCTCTGTGTCTCGCTGTGTCCCCCTCTGTGTCCCGCTGTGTCCCCCGCTGGATCCCGCTTTCTCCTCCACTGTTTCCTGCTGTGTCCCATGCTGTGTTCCGCTGTGTCCTCTGTGTTCCCCGCTGTGTCCCGCTGGATCCCCACTGTGTCCCGCTGTGTCCCACGTTGTGTCCTGCTGAGTCCCCCGCTGTGTACTGCTGTGTCCGGCTGTGTCCCCGCTGTGTTCCCGCTGTCCCCCCCTGTGTACCCCGCTGTGTCCCCGCTGTGTCCCCTGCTGTGTCCCGCTGTGTCCCCAGTGGTGTCCCTGTTGTGTCCTGCTCTGTCTCGCTGTGTCCCGCTGTGTCCTGCTGTGTCCTCGCTGTGTACCCCGCTGTGTCCAAATTGTGTCCCCGCTGTATCCCGCTGTGTCACGCTGTGTTCTCTCTGTGTCCCCCGCTGTGTCCCCGTTGTGTCCCCCTGTATTACGCTGTGTCCCGCTGTGTCCTCCCTGTGTCCCCCGCTGTGTCCAGTTATGTCCACCGCAGTGTCCCCAGCTATGTCCAGCTGGGTCCCACTCTGTGTCCCGCTGTGTCGCCCACTGTGTCCCGCTGTTTCCCCGCTGTGTCCCCCGCTGTGTCCCCGCTGTGTCCCACGGTGTCCCGCTGTGTCCTGCTGTGTCCTCGCTGTGTCCCCGCAGTGTCCGGCTGTGTCCCGCTGTGTCCTGCTGTATCCCCCGCTGTGTCACCCGCTGTGTCCCGCTGTGTCCCACTGTGTCCCGCTATGTCCCCTTTGTCCCCGCTGTGTCTCGCTGTGTCCTGATGTGTCCCGCTGTGTCCCCTGTTTCCCCGCTGTGTCCCCCGCTGTGTCACCGCTGTGTCCCACTGTGTCCCGCTTTGTCCTGCTGTGTCCTTGCTGTGTCCCCCGCAGTGTCCCGCTGTGTCCCGCTGTGTCCCCTCTTTGTCCCCGCTGTCTCCTGCTGTGTCCCGCTGTGTGCCCACTGTGTCCCGCTGTGTCCCCCGCTGTGTCTTGCTGTGTCCCTCTGTTTCCCCGCTGTGTCCCCCGCTGTGTCCCCCGCTGTGTCCCGCTGTGTCCCACTGTGTCGCGCTGTGTCCCCTGTGTCCCCGCTGTGTCCCGATGTGTCCCGATGTGTCCGGCTGTGTCCCGATGTGTCCTTGCTGTATCCCCGCTGTGTCCCGCCGTGTATCCTGCTATGTCAAGCTTTGTCCCCCGATGTGTCCCGCTGTGTCCCCGCTGTGTCCCGCTGTGTCCCGCTGCGTCTCGCTGTGTCCCCCTCTGTGTCTCGCTGTGTCCCCCTCTGTGTCCCGCTGTGTCCCCCGCTGGATCCCGCTGTCTCCTCCACTGTTTCCTGCTGTGTCCCCTGCTGTGTTCCGCTGTGTCCCCTCTGTGTTCCCCACTGTGTCCCGCTGGATCCCCGCTGTGTCCCGCTGTGTCCCACGTTGTGTCCTGTTGAGTCCCCCACTGTGTACTGCTGTGTCCGGCTGTGTCCCCGCTGTGTCCCCGATGTCCCCCCCTGTGTACCCCGCTGTGTCCCCGCTGTGTCCCCTGCTGTGTCCCGCTGTGTCCTCAGTGGTGTCCCTGTTGTGTCCTGCTCTGTACCGCTGTGTCCTGCTGTGTCCTCGCTGTGTACCCCGCTGTGTCCAGTTATGTCTCCTGCAGTGTCCCCAGCTATGTCCAGCTGGGTCCCACTCTGTGTCCCGCTCTGTCCCCCACTGTGTCCCGCTGTTTCCCCGCTGTGTCCCCCGCTGTGTCCCCGCTGTGTCCCACTGTGTCCCGCTGTGTCCCGCTGTGTCCTCACTGTGTCCCCGCAGTGTCCGTCTGTGTCCCGCTGTGTCCTGCTGTATCCCCCGCTGTGTCCCCCGCTGTGTCCCGCTGTGTCCCACTGTGTCCCGCTATGTCCCCTGTGACCCCCTGTGTCCCGCTGTGTCCCGATGTGTCCCGCTGTGTCCGCTGTGTCCTCGCTCTGTCCCCGCTGTGTCCCACCTTGTAGCCCACTCTGTCAAGCTGTGTCCCCCGATGTGTCCGGCTGTGTCCTGATGTGTCCCAGCTGTGTCCCCCGCTCTGTCTCGCTGTGTCCCCCGCTGTGTCCCGCTGTGACCTGCTGTGTCCCCCGCTGTGTCCCCCGCTGTGTCCCCTGCTGTGTCCCGCTGTGTCCCGCTATGTCCCCTGTGTCACCGCTGTGTCCCGCTGTATCCTGCTGTGTGCCGCTGTGTCCTGCTGTGTCCCCCGCTGTGTACCGATGTGTCCACGCTGTGTCCTGCTGTGTCCCCCTCTGTGTCCCGATGTGTCCCTGCTGTGTCCCGCTGAGTCCCGCTGTGTCCCCCGCTGAGTCCCAATGTGTCCCAGCTGTGTCCCTCTGTATCCCCCAGAGTGTCCCGCTGTGTCCCGCTGTTTCCCCGCTGTGTCCCCCGATGTGTCCCGCTGTGTCCCCCTGTGGTCCCCAGTGTCCCGCTGTGTCCCCCTGTTTCCCCCGCTGTGTCCCGATGTGTCATCGGTGTTTTCTGCTGTGTCCCAGCTGTGTCCCCGCTGTGTCTCCCGCTGTTTTCCGCTGTGTCCCCGCTGTGTGCCCCACTGTGTCCCCCGCTGTTTCCTGATGTGTCCTCCGCTGGTTCCCGCTGTGTCCTCCGCTGTGTCCCGCTGTGTCCCCCGCTGTGTCCCCATTGTGTCCCCGCTGTGTCCCACTGTGTCACGCTGTGTTCTCTCTGTGTCCTCGCTGTTCCCCCGCAGTGTCCCGCTATGTCCTGCTGTGTCCCCGCTGTGTCCCCGCTGTGTCCCAGCTGTGTCCCTGCTGTGTCCAGCTGTGTCCCGCTGTGTCCCCAGCTGTGTCCCGATGTGTCCCCGCTGTTTCCCCTGCTGTTTCTCCCTGTGTCCCCCGCTGTGTCCCGCTGTGTCCCCCACTGTGTCCAGCTGTGTGCCGCTGTGTCCAGCTGTGTCCCCTGTTGTGTCCCGATGTGTCCTCGCTCCGTCCCCGGTGTGTCCCGCCGTGTATCTCGCTGTGTTAAGCTGTGTCCCCCGATGTGTCTGGCTGTGTCCTGATGTGTCCCTGCTGTGTCCCCCGCTGTTTCTCTCTGTGTCCCCCGCTGTGTCCTGCTGTGTCCCACGCTGTGTCCCGCTGTGTCCCCTCTGTGTCCCGCTGAGTCCCGCTGTGTCCCCGATGTCTCCCGCTGTGTCCCCCGCTGTGTCCCGATGTGTCCCCGCTGTTTCCCCCGCTGTGTCCAGCTGTGTGCCGCTGTGTCCCGCTGTGTCCCATGTGTGTCTCCCTGTGTCCCGATGTGTCCCCGCTGTGTCCCTCTGTGTCCTCGCTCCGTCCCCTGTGTGTCCCGCCTTGTATCCCGCTGTGTTAAGCTGTGTCCCCCGTTGTGTCTGGCTGTGTCCTGATGTGTCCCTGCTGTGTCCCCCGCTGTTTCTCGCTGTGTCCCCCGCTGTGTCCTGCTGTGTCCCCTCTGTGTCCCGCTGAGTCCCGCTGTGTCCCCGATGTGTCCCGCTGTGTCCCCCGCTCTGTCCCGATGTGTCCCCGCTGTTTCCCCCGCTGTGTTTCGCTGTGTGCCCCGCTGTGTCCCGCTGTGTCCCCGCTGTGTCCAGCTGTGTGCCGCTGTGTCCCGCTGTGTCCCAAGTGTGTCTCCCTGTGTCCCGCTGTGTCCCCCACTGTGTCCCGATGTGTCCCCGCTGTGTCCCTCTGTGTCCTCGCTCTGTCCCCGGTGTGTCCCGCCGTGTATCCCGCTGTGTTAAGCTGTGTCCCCCGATGTGTCCGGCTCTGTCCTGATGTGTCCCTGCTGTGTCCCCCACTGTTTCTCGCTGTGTCCTCCGCTGTGTCCTGCTGTGTCCCACCCTCTGTCCCGCTGTGTGCCGCTGGGTCCCCCGCTTTATACCGATGTGTCCCCCCTGTGTCCTGCTGTGTCCCCCGCTGTGTCCCGCTGAGTCCCCTCTGTGTCCCGCTGAGTCCCGCTGTGTCCCCGCTGTGTCCCGATGTGTCCCAGCTGTGTCCCTCTGTGTCCTCCACTGTGTCCCCTTGTGTCCCGCTGTTTCCCCGCTGTGTCCCCTGCTGTGTCCACGCTGTGTCCCACGAGTCCCGCTTTGTCCCGCTATATCCTTGCAGTGTCCCCCGCAGTGTCCCGCTGTGTCCTCGCTCTGTCCACGCTGTGTCCCACCGTGTATCCAGTTGTGTTAAGCTGTGTCCCCCAATGTGTCCGGCTGTGTCCTGATGTGTCCCAGCTGTGTCCCCCGCTGTGTCTCGCTGTGTTCCCCGCTGTGTCCCGCTGTGTCCTGCTGTGTCCCCCGCTGTGTCCCGCAGTGTCACGCTGTGTCCCGCTATGTCCCTTGAGTCCCCGCTGTGTCCCGCTGTGTGCCGCGGTGTCCAGCTGTGTCTCCCGCTGTGTACCGATGTGTCCCCGCTGTGTCCTGCTGTGTCCCCCGCTGTGTCCCGATGTGTCCCTGCTGTATCCCGCTGTGTCCCCCGCTGTGTCCCAATGTGTCCCAGCTGTTTCCCGCTGTGTCCCCCACTGTGTCCCCTTGTGTCCCGCTGTTTCCCCGCTGTGTCCCCCGCTGTGTCCCTGCTGCGTCCCACGAGTCCCGCTGTGTCCCGCTATATCCTTGCTGTGTCCCCCGCAGTGTCCCGCTGTGTCCTGCTGTGTCCCGGCTGTGTCCCCGCTATGTCCCGCTGTGTCCCCCGCTGTGTTCCCCGCTGTGTCCCGCTGTGTCCCAACTGTGTCCCTTGTGTCCCCGCTGTGTCCTGCTGTGTCTCAGCTGTGTCCCCGCTGTGTCCTCCGCTGTGTCCCGCTGTGTCCCGCTGTGTCCACCGCTGTGTCCCGATGTGTCCCCGCTGTGTCCTGCAGTGTCACAGCTGTATCCCCGCTGGGTCCCCCGCTGTGTCCCGATGTCTCCCCGCTGTTTCCCTATGTGTTCCTGCTGTGTCCTGCTGTGTCCCAGCTGTGTCCCCGCTGTGTCCCCCGCTGTGTCCCTCTGTGTCCCCGCTGTGTCCCCCGCTCTGTCCCCTGCTGGTTCCCGCTGTGTCCTTCGCTGTGTCCCGCTATGTCCCGCTGTGTCCTATCTGTGTCCCCCGCTGTGTCCCGCTATGTCCCCCCTCTTTGTCCCCAGCTGTGTCCCGCTGTGTCCCACACTGTCTCGCTGTGTCCCGCTGTGGCCCAATGTGTCCAGCTGTTTACCCACTGTGTCCCCCGCTGTGTCCCCGCTGTGTCCCACTTTGTTCCGCTGTGTTCCGCTGTGTCTTCGCTGTGTCCCCCGCTGTGTCCGCTATGTCCTGCTGTGTCCCCTCTGTGTCCCCACTGTGTCCCGCTGTGTCCCTGCTGTGTCCCCACTGTGTCCCGCTGTGTCCCGCTGTGTTCCCCGCTGTGTCCCGATGTGTCTCCGCTGTGTCCCCCGCCGTGTGTCGCTGTGTCCCCCGCTGTATCTCGCTATGTCCCCCAATGAGTCCAGCTGTGTGCCGCTGTTTCCCGCTGTGTGCCCCGCTGGGTCCCGATGTGACCCCGCGGTGTCCTGCTGTCCACAATGTGTCCCGCTGTGTCCTCGCTGTGTCACCAGCTGTGTCCTGCTGTGTCCCCCGCTGTGTCCCGCTGTGTCTCGCTGTGTCCCTCTGTGTCCCCGCTCTGTCCCTCTGTGTCCCGCTGTGTCCTCGCTGTGTCCCCGCTGTCTCACACTGTGTATCCTGCTGTGTCCCTCTGTGTCCCCGCTGTCCCCCCGCTGTGTCCCGTTGTGACCCGCTGTGTCCCTGCTGTCCCCCGATGTATCCCGCTGTGTCCCCGCTGTCCCCTGGAATTTCCCCGCTGTGTCCTGCTGTGTCCCGCTGTGTTCCCGCTCCGGCCCCACTGTGTACCACTGTGTCCCGCTGTGTCCTCTGCTGTGTCCCCCGCTTTGTGCCCCGCTGTTTCCCCGCTGTGTCCTGCTGTGTCCCCGCTGTGTCCCCAGCTGTGTCCCGCTGTATCCCCCGGTGTGTCCCGCTGTGTCCCGCTGTGTCGTCTGTGTCCCGCTGTGACCCTGCTGTGTCCCTGATGTGTCCCGCTGTGTCCCGTTGTGTCCCTGCTGTCCCCCACTTTGTCCCCGCTGTGTCCCGCTGTGTCCCAGCTGTCCCCCACTTTGTCCCCGCTGTGTCCCGCTGTGTCCCAGCTGTCCCACCGCTGTGTCCCGCTGTGTCCCGTTGTAACCCGCTGTGTCCCTGCTGTCCCCCGATGTATCCCGCTGTGTCCCCGCTGTCCCCTGGAATGTCCCCGATGTGTCCCGCTGTGTTCCCACTCCGTCCCCACTGTGTACCACTGTGTCCCGCTGTGTCCTCTGCTGTGTCCCCCACTTTGTGCCCCGCTGTGTCCCGCTGTGTCCCCGCTGTGTCACCAGCTGTGTCCCGCTGTATCCCCCGGTGTGTCCCGCTGTGTCCCGCTGAGTCGTCTGTGTCCTGCTGTGACCCTGCTGTGTCCCTGATGTGTCCCGCTGTGTCCCGTTGTGTCCCCGCTGTCCCCCACTGTCCCCCCGCTGTGTCCCGCTGTGTCCCCGCTGTCCCCCCGCTGTGTCCCGCTGTGTCCCGTTGTGACCCGCTGTGTCCCTGCTGTCCCACGATGTATCCCGCTGTGTCCCCGCTGTCCCCTGGAATGTCCCCGCTGTGTCCCGCTGTGTCCCACTGTGTTCCCGCTCCGTCCCCACTGTGTACCACTGTGTCCCGCTGTGTCCTCTGCTGTGTCCCCTGCTTTGTGCCCCGCTTTTTCCCCGCTGTGTCCCACTGTGTCCCCGCTGTATCCTGCTGTGTCCCCACTGTGTCCTTCTGTGTCCCTGCTGTGTCCCGCTGTGTACTCCGCTGTGTCCCGCTGTGTCCCGCTGTTTCTCGCTGTGTCCCAATGTGTCCACTTCTGTGTCTCCGCTGTGTCTCCGCTGTGTCCCCGCTGTGTCTCCGCTGTGTCCCCGCTGTGTCCCGCTGTGTCCCTCTGTGTCCCGCTGTGTCCCGCTGTGTCCCCCATCTGTCCCGCTGTGGATCTCCTGTGTCCAACTGTGTCGCCGCTGTGTCCCGCTGTGTTCCCCACTGATTCCCCCGCTGTGTCCCCCGCTGTGTCCCCGCTGTGACTTGCTGTGTCACCGCTGTGTCCCCGCTGTGTCCCGGTGTGTCCCGCTGTTTCCCGTGGTTTCCCAGTTTGTCCCACTTTGTGTCCCCCGCTGAGTCCCCGCTGTGTCCCCGACGTGTACCGCTGTGTCCCCCGATGTGTCCCGCTGTGTACCGGTCTGTGTTTCCTCTGTGTCCCCAATGTGTCCCGCTGTGTCCTCGCTGTGTCCCCAGCTGTGTCCAGCTGTGTCCCCCGTTGTGTCACGCTGTGTCCCCCGCTGTGTCCCGCTGTGTCCCGCTGTGTCCCCAGCTCTGTCCCGCTGTGTCCTCGCTGTGTCCCCGCTGTGTCCCACTGTTAATCCCGCTGTGTCCAGCTGTGTTCCAGGTGTGTCGCCGCTGTGTCGTCTATGTCCCGCTGTGTCCCACGCTGTGTCCCGCCGTGTCCCGCTGTGTCCCATTGTGTCCCCGGCTGTGTCCCGCTGTGTCCTGCTGTATCCCGCTGTGTCCTCACTATGTCACCGCTATGTCCCCCTGTGTAACACGCTGTGTCCAGCTGTGTCCTCGCTGTGTCCACGCTGTTTCCCGCTGGTTCTCCTGCTGTGTCCCTGCTGTGCCTCAATGTGTCCCACTGTTTCCCTCTGTGTCCTCACTGTGTCCCCCACTGTGTCCTTATGTGTCCCCCGCTGTGTCCTGCTGTGTTACCCGCTGTGTCCCGCTGTGTCCCGCTGTGTCCCCGCT
Source organism: Dipodomys merriami (assembly GCF_024711535.1). Lineage (NCBI taxonomy): Eukaryota > Metazoa > Chordata > Mammalia > Rodentia > Heteromyidae > Dipodomys > Dipodomys merriami. The sequence continues at coordinate 86,829 of NW_027206489.1, read as the reverse complement.
GTGTCCCCGCTGTGTCCTCGCTCTGTCCCCCGCTGTGTCCCGCTGTGTCCCCCGTTGTGTCCCCTGCTGTGTCCCACTGTGTCCCCGATCTGTCCCGCTGTGTATCCCGCTGTGTCCAACTGTGTCCCCGCTGTGTCCCGCTGTGTTCCCCACTGATTCCCCCGCTGTGTCCCCCCTGTGTCCCCGCTGTGTCCCACTGTGTCCCCGCTGTCCCATTGAGTGTCCCTGCTCTGTCCCTGCTGTGTCTCGCTGTGTCCTGCTGTGTCCCACTGTGTCCTAGCTGTGTCCCCGCTGTGTCCCGCTGTGTCACCCTGTGTCCTACTGTGTCCCCTCTGTGTCGCCGCTGTGTCCCCGATTTGATCCACTGTGTCCCCCGCTGTGTCCCCGCTGTGTCCACGATGTGTCGCGCTGTGTCCTCTCTGTGACCCTGCTGTGTCCCGCTGTGTCCCGCTTTGTCCCGTTGTGTCCCCGCAGTCACCCACTGTGTCCCCGCTGTGTCCCCGCTGTCCCCCCGCTGTGTCCCACTGTGTCCCGCTGTGACCCGATATGTCCCTGCTGTCCCCCGATATGTCCCGCTGTGACCCCGCTGTCTCCTGGAGTGTCCCCGCTGTGTCACCGCTGTGTCCGGCTGTGTTCCCGCACTGTCCCCGCTGTGTACCACTGTGTCCCGCTGTGTCCCCCGCTGTGTCCCCCGCTTGTGTCCCGCTCTTTCCCCGCTGTGTCCCGCTGTGTCCCCGCTGTATCCTGCTATGTCCCCACTCTGTCCCCACTGTGTCCTTCTGTGTCCCTGCTGTGTCCCGCTGTGTACTCCTCTGTGTCCCGCTGTGTCCCCCGCTGTGTCCCGCTGTGTCTCGCTGTGTCCAACTGTGTCGCCGCTGTGTCCCGCTGTGTTCCCCACTGATTCCCCCGCTGTGTCACCCGCTGTGTCCCCCGCTATGTCCCCGCTGTGACTCGCTGTGTCCCCGCTGTGTCCCCTCTGTGTCCCGGTGTGTCCCTCTGTTTCCCGTGGTGTCCCGGTTTGTCTCACTTTGTGTACCCCGCTGAGTCCCCGCTGTGTCCCCGACGTGTACCGCTGTGTCCCCCGATGTGTCCCACTGTGTACCGGTCTGTGTTCCTGCTGTGTCCCCAATGTGTCCCGCTGTGTCCTCGCTGTGTCCCCAGCTGTGTCCAGCTGTGTCCCCCGTTGTGTCACGCTGTGTCCCTCGCTGTGTCCCGCTGTGTCCCGCTGTGTCCCCAGCTCTCTCCCGCGGTGTCCTCGCTGTGTCCCCGCTGTGTCCCGCTGTTAATCCCGCTGTGTCCTGCTGTGTCCCGCTGTGTCCCGCTGTGTCCCCAGCTCTGTCCTGCTGTGTCCCCGCTGTGTCCTGCTGTGTCCCGCTGTTTCCCGTGGTGTCCCGGTTTGTCCCCCGCTGTGTCCGGATTTGTCCCCCGCTTGTCCCGCTGTGTACCGGTCTGTGTCCCCGCTGTGTCCCCGATGTGTCCCGCTGTGTCCCGCTGTGTCCTCCCTTTGTCCCCCGTTGTGTCCCGCTGTGTCCCCTGCTGTATTCCCCGTTGTGTCCCTGCTGTGTCCTGCTGTGTCCCACTGTGTCCTGCTGTATCCCCCGTTGTGTCCCGCTGTGTCCCCGGCTGTGTCCCCCGCTGTGTCCTGCTGTGTCCCTGCTGTGTTCCGCTATGTCTTGCTGTGTCCCCCTCTCTGTCCCTGCTGTGTCCCGCTGTGACCTCGCTGTGTCCCCCGCTGTACCCCTCTGTGTCCCGCTGTGTCCTCGTTTTGTCCCCGCTGTGGCCCGTTGTGAATACGGCTGTGTCCAGCTGTGTCCCCGCTGTGTACCTGTGTGTCACCGCTGTGTCCCGCTGTGTCCCCCGCTGTGTCCCCACTGTGTCCCCGATATGTCCTGCTGTGTCCCGCTGTGTCCTCGCTATGCCCGCGCTGTGTGTTGCTTTGTCACCCGCTGTGTCCCGCTGTGTCTCGCTGTGTCCTCGCTGTTTACCCTGCTGTGACCCTGTGTGTCCCGCTGTGTCCCGCTGTGTCCCACTCTCTCCCCGCTGTGTCCTGCTGTGTCCCCCGCTGTGTCCCTGCTTTGTCCCGCTGTGTCCCGCTGTGTACCGCTATGTCCCGCTGTGTCCCCCGCTGTGTCCCCGCTTTGTCCCGCTGGGTCCCTATGTGTCCCCGCTGTGTCCCGCTGTGTCCCTCTGTGTCCCCGCTTTGTCCCCGCTGTGTCCCGCTTTGTCCCTAGTTGTTTCCCGCTGTGACCACCGCTGTGTCCCCCGCTGTGTCCCGCTGTGTATCAAGCTGTGTCCAGCTGTGTCCCCACTGTGTCCCGCTGTGTCCCACGCTGTGCCCCGCTGTGTCCCGCTGTGTCCCACTGTGTCACCTGCTGTGTCCACGCTGTGTCCCCGCTGTGTCCTGCTCTGTCCTGCTATGTCCCACTGTGTTGCGCTGTGTCCCGGCTGTGTCCCGCTGTGTCCCCTCTGTGTCCCCCGCTGTGTCCCCGCTGTGTCACACTGTGTACCGCTGTGTCCCGCTGTGTCCCTCGTTGTGTCCCGCTGAGCCTCCCACTGTGTCCCCCACTGTGTCCCCCGCTGTGTCTCCCGCTGTGGCCCCGCTGTGGCCCGTTGATTCCCGCTGTATCCCCTCTGTCCCCCTTTGTGTCTCAGCTGGGTCCCGCTGGGTCCCCGCTGTGTCCTGCTGTGTCCCACTGTGTCCCATGCTGTGTCCCGCTGTATCCCCCGCTGTGTCCCGTTGTGTCCCCGCTGTGTCCCCCGCTGTTTCCCACTGTGTCCCCGCTGTCCCCCGCTGTGTACTGCTGTGACCCGCTGTGTCCCTGCTGTCTCCCGCTGTGTCCTGCTGTGTTCCCGCTGTCCCCTGGATTGTCCCCGCTGTTTCCGCACTGTTTCCCACTGTGTATCCCGCTGTGTCCAACTGTGTCCCCGCTGTGTCCCGCTGTGTTCCCGGCTGTGGCACGCTGTGTCCCCGGCTGTGTCGCGCTGTGTCCCCCCCTCTGTCCAGCTGTGTCCCACTGTATCCCGCTGTGTCCTCGCTCTGTCCCCGCTGTGTCCCGCTGTGTATCCCGCTGTGTCCAGCTGTGTTCCCTCTGTATCGCCGCTGTGTCCCTCTGTGTCGCGCCGTGTCCCCCCCTGTGTCCCGCTGAGTACCCTGCTATGTCCAGCTGTGTCCTTGCTGTGTCCCTCTGTGTCCTCGCTGTGTAACCGCTTGTCCCGCTGTTTATCATGCTGTGTGCAGCTGTGTCCCCGCTGTGTCCCCGCTGTGTCCCCGCTGTGTCCCCGCTGTGTCCCCGCTGTGTTCCCGCTGTTTCTCGCTGTGTCCCGGGCTGTGTCCCTGCTGTGTCCCCGATGTGTCCCGCTGTGTCCCGCTGTATCCTCGCTGTGTCCCCCGCTGTGTTCCTCTGTGTCCATTGCTGTGTCCTCGCTGTGTCCCCGATGTGTCCCGCTGTGTCCCGCTGTGTCCCGGGCTGTGTCCCTGCTGTGTCCCCGATGTGTCCCGCAGTGTCCCGCTCTTTCCTCGCTGTGTCCCCCACTGTGTCCCGCTGTGTCCCACGCTGTGTTCCTGCTGTGTCCCTGCTGTGTCCCGCTGTGTCCCGCTGTTTCCCGTGGTGTCCCGGTATGTCCCCCACTGTGTCCCCATCTGAGTCCCCGCTGTGTCTCTGCTGTGTCCCGCTGTGTCCTCGCTGTGTCCCCCGTTGTGTCCCGCCGTGTCCCCTGCTGTTTCCCCCGCTGTGTACCACTGTGTCCCTGCTGTGTCCCCACTGTGTCCTTCAGTGTCCCCGCTGTGTCCCGCTGTGTCCTCCGCTTTGTCCCGCTGTGTCCCCCGCTATGTCACGCTGTGTCTCGCTGTGTCCCGATGTGTCCGCTGCTGTGTCCCCGTTTTTCCCACTGTGTCCTGCTGTGTCCCGCCTAGTCCCACTGTGTCCCTCTGTGTCCTCGCTGTGTCCTCGATGTGTCCCGCTGTGTCCTCACTGTGTCCCGCTGTGTCCCCGCTGTGTCCCGCTGTGTCCCCGCTGTATCCTGCTGTGTCCCCGCTGTGTCACCACTGTGTCCTTCTGTGTCCCCGCTGTGTCCCGCTGTGTACACCGCTGTGTCCCGCTGTGTCCCCCGCTGTGTCCCGCTGTGTCTCGCTGTGTCCCGATGTGTCCACTGCTGTGTCCCCACTGTGTCCCCGCTGTGTCCCGCTGTGTCCTGCTTTGTCCCGCTGTGTCCCGCTGTGTCCTCGCTGTGTCCCCGATCTGTCCCGCTTTGTATCTCGCTGTGTCCAACTGTGTCCCCACTGTGTCCCGCTGTGTTCCCCACTGATTCCCAGGCTGTGTCCCCCGCTGTGTCCCCGCTGTGTCTCGCTGTGTCCCTGCTGTCTCCCAGCTGTGTCCCTGTGTGTCTCGCTGTTTCCGGTCGTGTCCCGATTTGTCCCACTTTGTGTCCCCCACTGAGTCCTTGCTGTGTCCCCGACGTGTTCCGCTGTGTCCCCCGTTGTGTCCCTGCTGTGTCCCGCTGTGTCCACCCCTTTGTCCCCTATTTGTCCCGCTGTGTCCCGCTGTGTACCGCTATGTCCCGCTGTGTCCCACGCTGTCTCCCGCGCTGTGTCACACGCTGTGTCCCCCGCTGTGTCCGGATGTGTCCCCCGCTGTGCCCCGCGGTGTACCGGTCTGTGTCCCCGCTGTGTTCCCGATCTGTCCCACTGTGTCCCGCTGTGACCTCGTTGTGTCCCCCGCTGTGTCCCGCTGTGTCCCCCACTGTGTCCCCGCTGTGTCCCCGCTGTGTCCCGCTGTGTCCCGCTGTTTCCCGTGGTGACCCGGTTTGTCCACCATTGGGTCCCCACTGAGTCCCCGCTTTGTCCCCGCTGTGTCCTGCTGTGTCCTCCCTGTGTCCCCCGCTGTGTCCCGCTGTGTCCAGCTGTGTCCCCGCTGTGTCCCCCGCTGTGTCCCGCTGTGTCCGCTGCTGTGTCCCTGCTGTGTCCCTGCTGTGTCCCGCTGTGTCCCGCTGTGTCCTGCTGTGTCCTGCTGTGACCTCGCTGTGTCCTCGCTGTGTCCCCGATGTGTCTCTCTGTGTATCCCTCTGTTTCCCCCGCTGTGTCCCCACTCTGTCCCCGCTGTGTCCCCACTGAGTCCCCCGCTGTATACCGCTGTGTCCCCCGCTGTGTCCCCCGCTGTGTCCCCCACTGTGTCCCACACTATGTTCACGTTGTGTCCCGCTCTGTCACCGCGGTATCCCGCTGTGTCCCGCTGTGTCCTGCTCTGTTCTCTCTCTGTCCCATGCTGTGTCCCCGTTGTGTCCCCGCTGTATCCCAATGTGTCCCGCTGTCTTCTCTCTGTGTCCCCTGCTGTGTCCCTATATGTCTCTCGCAGTGTCCCCCGCTGTGTCCCGCTGTGTCCCACGCTGTGTCCCGTTGTGTCCCGCTGTGTCCTCTGCTATGTCCACGCTGTGTTATCGTTGTGTCCCCGCTGTGTCCCACTCTGTATCCCGCTGTGTCCAGCTGTGTCCCCGCTGTGTCCCGATGTGTTCCCCGCTGTGTCCCCCGCTGTGTCCCCAGCTGTGTCCAAGATGTGTCCTGCTGTGTCCCCGCTGGGTCCCGCTGGGTCCCTGCTGTTTCTCCGCTGTGTCCCACTGTGTCCTCGCTGTGTCCCTTGCAGTGTCCCGGTGTGTCCCACTGTGTCCCCCCTGTGTCCCCGCTGTGTCCCGCTCTGTCCCCGCAGTGTCCCACGCTGTGTCCCCCTATGTGCCTCGCAGTGTCCCGCTTTGTCCAGTTCTGCACCCCGCTGTGTCTCTGCTGTATGCCGCTGTGTCCACCGCAGTGTCTCGCAGTGTGCCGCTGTTTCCTCGCTCTGTCCCGCGCTGTGTACCGCTATGTCCCCCGCTGTGTCCCCCGCTGTGTCCTGCTGTGTCCCGCTGTGTCCCGCTGTGTCCCGCTGTGTCCCGCTGTGTCCGGCTGTGTCCCTGCTGTGTCCCTCTGTGTCCCACTGTGTCCCCGCTGTGTCCCTGCTTTGTCCCGCTGTGTCCCCACAGTGTCCCACGCTGTGTCCCCCTATGTGTCTCGCAGTATCCCGCTTTGTCCCGCTCTGCCCCCCACTGTGTACCCCGCTGTGTCCCGCTGTGTGCCCTGTGTCCCCTCTCTGTCCCGCTTTGTCCCGATGTGTCCCGCTGTTTCCCCCTGTGTCCTCACTGTGTCCCCCGCTGTATCCCGCTGTGTCCCGCTGTGTCCCCCGCTGTGTCCCGATATGTCCCTGCTGTGTCCTGCTGTGTCCCAGCTGTGTCCCATCTGTGTCCCCCGCTGTGTCCCAATGTGTCCCCGCTGTGTCCCCCGCTGTGTCTCGCTGTGTCCCCCGCTGTGTCCCCCTGTGTCACCCCCTGTGTCCCGACGTGTCCCCGCTGTGTCCTGCTGTGTCCAAGCTGTATCCCCGCTGTGTCCTGCTGTGTCCTCGCTGTGTCTCCCGCTGTGTCCCGCTGTGTCCCCTTCTTGTTCCCCCGTGTCACGCTGTGTCCACGCTGTGTGCCCATTGTGTGCCGCTGTGTCCTTGCTTTGTCCCCTGCTGTGTCACGCTGTGTCACGCTGTGTTCCCTGCTGTGTCCCCAATGTGTCCCTACTGTGTCTCTCTGTGTCCTAGTTGTGTCCCGCTGTGTCCCCCGTTGTGTCCCGCTGTATCCCCGCTGTGTCCTGCTGTGTCCTTGCTTTGTCCCCGCTGTGTCCCGCTCTGAATCTCGCTGTGTCCAGCTGTGTCCTCGCTGTGTCCCGATGTGTATCCCGCTGTGTCCCGCGCTGCGTTGTGTCCCCCGCTTTGTCCACGCTGTGTCCTGCTGTCTTCCCACTGTGTCCCCGCTGTGTCCACACTGTGTCCCGCTGTATCCCGGCTGTTTCCCACTGTGTCCCCGCTGTGTCCCCGCTGTGTTCCGCTGTGTCCCGCTGTGTCACCACTGTGTCCCGCTGTGTCCTGCTGTTTCCCCCTTATGTCCCCGCTGTGTCCCCATTGTGTCTCGCTGTGTCCCCGCTGTCCCCAGCTGTGCCCCCTGTGCCCCGATGAGTTCCCTGCTGTGTCCCAGTGTGTCCCTGCTGTGTCTCCTTGTGTCCCCCGCTCTGTCCTCCGCTGTGTCCCCCTCTGGCCCCCGCTGTGTCATGCTGTGTCCCGCTCTGTCCCAAGCTTTTTCCCGCTGTGTCCCGTTGTGTCCCTCTGTTTCCCATTTCTATTCCCCGCTGTGTCCTGCTCTGTCCCCGCAGTGTCCCGCTGTGTTCCCCGCTGTGTCCTGCTGTGTCCCCCGCTGAGTCCCGTTGTGTCCCGCTGTGTCCCCGTTATGTCTTGCTGTGTCCTCCCTGTGTCCCCGCTGTGTCCCGCTTTGTATCCCGCTGTGTCCAGCTGTGTCCCCGCTGTGTCCCGCTTTGTATCCCGCTGTGTCCAGCTGTGTCCCCGCTGTGTCCCGATGTATTCGCGCTGTGTCCCCCGCTGTGTCCACTGCATGTGTCCCCCGCTGTCTCCACGCTGTATCCTGCTTTGTCCCCGCTGTGTCCCGCTGTGTCCCCAAGGTTTCCCGCTCTGTCCCAGCTGTGTCACACTGTGTCCCACCTTGTGTCTGCCAGTGTCCCCCGCTTTGTCCCGCTGTGTCCCGCTGTTTCCCCGCTGTGTCCCCCGCTGTGTCCCCGCTGTGTCCCACTATGTCCCGCTGTGTCCCGCTGTGTCCTCGCTGTTTCCTCACAGTGTCCCGCTGTGTCCCGCTGTGTTCTCTCTGTGTCCCCTGCTGTGTCCCGCTATGTCTCCTGCAGTGTCCCCTGCTGTGTCCCGCTATGTCCCACGCTGTGTCCCGTTGTGTCCCGCTGTGTCCTCTGCTGTGTCCCCGCTGTGTCCACACTGTGTCACCGCTGTGTCTCGCTCTGTATCCCGCTGTGTCCCCGCTGTTTCCCGATGTGTTCCCCGCTCTGTCCCCCGCTGTGTCCCCCGCTGTGCCCCCCTCTGTGTCGAAGATGTGTCCTGCTGTGTCCCTGCTGTGTCCTGCTGTGTCCTGCTCTATCACGCTGTGTCCTACTGTGTCCTCGCGGTGTCCCCTGCAGTGTCCCGGTGTGTTGCGCTGTGTCCCCGCTGTGTCCCGCTGTTTCCCCGCGGGGTCCCCGCTGGGTCCCCGCTGTGTCCCACGCTGTGTCCCGCTGTGTCCACTTATGTGTCTCACAGTGTCCCACTTTGGCCCGCTCTGTCCCCCGCTGTGTCCTCGCTGTGTCTCCTTTCTGTCCATCGCTGGATCCCGCGGTGTCCTCAGCTGTGTCCCATGCTGTGTCCCACTGTGTCCCCTCTGTGTCACCTGTTGTGTCCCGCTGTGTCCCCGCTGGGTCCCGATGTGTTCCCCGCTGTGTCCCCCGCTGTGTCCCCCGCTGTGTCCAAGATGTGTCCCGCTGTGTCCCGTTGTGTCCCCGCTGTGTCTCCACTGTGTCCCACTCTGTCCCGCTGTGTCCCACTGTGACCCCCTGTGTTCCCCGCAGTGTGCCGTTGTGTCCCGCTGTGTCCCCGCTGTGTCCTGCTGTGTCCCCGCTGTGTCCCCCCTGTGTCCCCGCTGTGTCCCACGCTGTGTCCCGCTGTGTCCCCCGATGTCTCTCGCAGTGTCCCGCTGTGTTCCCGCTCCGTCCCCACTGTGTACCACTGTGTCCAGCTGTGTCCTCTGCTGTGTCCCCCGCTGTGTCCCACTGTGTCCCGCTGTGTCCCCAGCACTGTTCCGCTGTGTCCTCGCTGTGTCCCCGCGGTGTCCCGCTGTTAATCCTGCTGTGTCCAGCTGTGTTCCAGGTGTGTCACCGCTGTGTCGTCTATGTCCAGCTGTGTCCCCCGCTGTGTCCCGCTGTGTCCCCCGCAGTGTTCCGCTGTGTCCCACGCTGTGTCCTCACTATGTCACCGCTATGTCCCCCTGTGTAACACGCTGTGTCCAGCTGTGTCCTCGCTGTGTCCACGCTGTTTCCCGCTGGGTCTCCTGCTGTGTCCCCCACTGTTTCCCCCGCTGTGTCCCCCGCTGTGTCCCACTGTGTCCCCCGCTGTGTCCCTCGCTGTGTCCCGCTGTGTCACAAGCGGTCTCCCCGCTGTGTCCCACTGTGTCCCCCTGTGTCCTTCTGTGTCCCGGCTGTGTCCCACTATGTCCCCCGCTGTGTCCTGTTCTGTCCCCGCTGTGTCCCGCTGTGTCCCGCTGTGTCACCTCTGTGTCACTGCTGTGTTCCGCTGTGTCCCGTTGTGTCCCCGCTGTATCCCACTGTGTCCCGCTGTGTTCTCTCTGTGTCCCCTGCTGTGTCCCGCTGTGTCCCACGCTGTGTCCCGTTGTGTCCCGCTGTGTCCTCTTCTGTGTCCCTGCTGTGTCCTCACTGTGTCCCCGCTGTGTCCCGCTCTTTCCCGCTGTGTTCTCTCTGTGTCCCCTGCTGTGTCCCGCTATGTTTCCCGCTGTGTCCAACTGTGACCCCGCTGTGTCCCGATGTGTTCCCCGCTGTGTCCCCCGCTGTGTCCCCCGCTGTGCTCCCCTCTGTGTCGAAGATATGTCCTGCTGTGTCCCCAATGTGTCCCGCTGTGTCCTGCTGTATCACGCTGTGTCCTACTGTATCCTCGCTGTGTCCCCCGCAGTGTCCCTGTGTGTCCCGCTGTGTCCCCGCTGTGTCCCACTGTGTCCCGCTGTTTCCCCGCGGTGTCCCCGCTGTGTCCCACGCTGTGTTCCGCTGTGTCCCCCTATGTGTCTCGCAGTGTCCCGCTTTGTCCCGCTGTGTCCCCCTCTGTAACCCGCTGTGTCCCCCGCTGTGTCTCGCAGTGTGCCGCTGTTTCCTCGCTCTGTCCCCTGCTGTGTCCCGCTGGGTCCCCGCTGTGTCCCCCGCTGTATCCCGCTGTGTCCTGCTGTGTAACCTGTGTCCCCGCTGTGTCCTGCTGTGTCCCAATGTGTCCCGCTGTGTCCCGCTTTATCCTCGCTGTGTCCCCGCTGTGTCCCGCTCTGTATGCCGCTGTGTCCAGCTGTGTCCCCGCTGTGTCGCGCTGTGTCCCCGCTGTGTCCAGCTGTGTCCCCGTTGTGTCCCCGCTGTATCCCGCTGTGTCCCGCTGTATTCTCTCTGAGTCCGCCGCTGTGTCCCGCTATGTCCCCTGCAGTGTCCCCCGCTGTGTCCCGCTGAGACCATGCTTTGTCCTGCTGTGTCCCGATGTGTCCTCTGCTGTGTCCCCGCTGTCTCCTCGCTGTGTCCCCGCTCTGTCCCACTCTGTATCCCGCTGTGTCCAGCTGTGTCCCCGCTGTGTCCCGATGTGTTCCCCGGTGTTTCCCCCGCTGTGTCCCCCGCTGTGCCCCCCTCTGTGTCAAAGATGTGTCATTCTCTCTGCCTTTCAAGGGTAGCCCGATTCTTACTTTACAAATTTCAGTAAAAACCAGGCCTCAATTTGTTCCATTCCTAGGGTCTATACTTAATGTTTCTTAGGTTACCTGGACTTGTTTGTCCAAGTTAAATGTCATTCTTCCTTGGTCCAATTAATACTCTATTTGTTTAATTTAACCTCGTTGTAACAAAGTGGAGTTGTAGTAGAGTACTACAAAAAAGTTCAGGGACAGTGTTCAGGTTCTGAGTTCAAGCCCAAGGGGGAAAAAAAAGAAGAGAGAGAAAAAAAAGAAAGCAAAATAAAAACGGACAAAAATAGAACCAGGAAATTTTTTTTTTTTTTTTGTCGGTCGTGGGGCTTGAACTCTGGGCCTGGGCGCTGTCCCTCAGCTCTTCAGCTCAAAGTGAGCGCTCTACCACTTGAGCTACAGCGCTACTTCCAGTTTTCTGGTGGTTTATTGGAGATAGGAGTCTCACGGTCTCTCCTGCCCGGGCTGGCTTTGAACCGCGATCTTCAGATCTCAGCCTCCTGAGTGGCTAGGATTACAGGCGTGAGCCACCAGCGCCTGGCTAGAACCAGGAAAAATTTAAAAATTAGAGACTATTGAACTTTAGAATATTTGGAAATCTAGGGGGGAGGGGGGAGGCTGGGAAGGGATGTGAAGGGTAAACAAAGGAGGAGGCTGCAATGCTTGGTAAGAAATGTACGCATTATCCTGCCCATGTAATTGTAACTCCTCTGTACAGTATGTTCACAAATAAAATAAAATAAAATTTTAAAAAAAAGAAAAAAAAAAAGATGTGTCATTCTGTGTCCCCGCTGTGTCCCGCTGTGTCCTGCTGTATCACGCTGTGTCCTACTGTGTCCTCGCTGTGTCCCCCGCAGTGTCCAGGTGTGTCCCGCTGTGTCCCCGCTGTGTCCCGAAGTTTCCCCACTGTGTCCCCGCTGTGTCCCGCTATGTCCCGTTGTGTCCCGCTGTGTCCTCTCTGTGTCCCCCCCGTTTCCCCCGCTGTGTTCCACGCTGTGTCCCACGCTGTGTCCCGCTGTGTCCCCCTATGTGTCTCGCAGTGTCACGCTTTGTCCCGCTCTGTCCCCCGCTGTGTCCCCCGCTGTAACCCGCTGTGTCCCCCGCTGTGTTTCGCAGTGTTCCACTATTTCCTCGCTCTATCCCCCGCTGTGTCCTGCTGGGTCCCCGCTGTGTCCCCCGCTGTGTCCCGCTGTGTCCCGCTGTGTCCCGCTGTGTCCCCTGTGTCCTCGCTGTGTCCCGCTGTGTCCCGATGTGTCCGGCTGTGTCCCGCTGTGTCCTCGCTTGTCCACGTTGTGTCCCGCTCTGTATGCCGCTGTGTCCAGCTGTGTCCCTACTGTGTCCCGCTGTGTCCCCGCTGTGTGCAGCTCTGTCCCCGCTGTGTCCCGCTGTGTCCCGCTGTGTCCTCGCTGTGTCCCCGCTGTGTCCCACTCTGTATCCCGCTGTGTCCAGCTGTGTCCCCGCTGTGTCCCGATGTGTTCCCCATTGTGTCCCCCGCTGTGTCCCCCGCTGTGTCGAAGATGTGTCCTGCTGTGTCCCCGCTGTGTCCCGCTGTGTCCCCGCTGTGTCCCGCTGTGTCCCCACTGTGTCCTGACTGTGTCTCACTCAGTGTCCTGGTGTGTCCCGCTCTGTCCCCCCTGTGTCCCCGCTGTGTCCCACGCTGTGTCCCGCTGTGTCCCCCGATGTGTCTCGCAGTGTCCCGTGTTGTCCCGTTCTGTCCCCCGCTGTGTTCCGCTGTGTCCCCCGGTGTGTCTCACAGTATGCCGCTGTGTGCTCCCTGTGTCCCCCGCTGTGTCCCCCGTTGTGTTCCGCTGTGTCCCGCTGTGTCCCCTGTGTACACTCTGTGTCCCGCTGCGTCCCGATGTGTCCCGCTGTGTCCCGCTGAGTCCTCGCTGTGTTCCCGCTGTGTCCCTCCGTGTATCCCGCTGTGTCAGCTGTGTCCCCCGATGTGTCCTTCTGTGTCGTCCTGTGCCCCCCGCTGTGTCTCGCTGTGTCCCCGCTGTGTCCCCGCTGTGTCCCGCTGTGTCCCGCTGTGTCCTCGCCGTGTCCCCCGCTGTATTCCGTTCTGTCCCCCGCTGAGTCCCCTGCTGTGTCTGGCTGTGTCCCCCGCTGTGTCCCGCTGTGGCCCCTGTGTCCCCGCTGTGTCCCGCTGTGTCCCCGCTCTGTCCCACACTGGATCCCGCGGTGTCCTCAGCTGTGTCACGCTGTGTCCCATGCTGTGTCCCGCTGGGTCCCTTCTGTGTCCCCCGCTGGGTCCCGCTGGGTCCCTGCTGTGACCCGCTCTGTCCCACGCTGTGTCCCTCTCTGTCGCTACCGCCTCGACCAGCAAGGAGACGCGACACCGGACTCTTCTCTCTGCCGTTTATTCAGGACCTTTTTTAATCTTGTGACCCCAACCCCGGGGAGAATTCCCCACAGCCTTAAGTACCCGCTGGGTAGCCAACCCTGATACGCCACGTGGGAACCGCCAATAGGTTCAGGTGCGCGGAAGCAAGCCAGATTCTTTGCCTTAGCCATATCAGGAGTTGTTTACCACGAGAGCACTCGCCATCGGGAAGGCGGAGGGCGGAAGCCGGCACCATCTTCCAGGTGCGGCCTCTCGCAGCTCTCTGCACCTCTCTGTCCCCCACTGTGTTCCGCTGTGTCCCGCTGTGTCCCCGTAGTCTCCCGCTGTGACCCCCGGTGTGTTCCGCTGTGTCCCGCTGTGTCCCCCGCTTTGTTCACCGCTTTGTCCCGCTGTGTCCCGCTATGTCCCGTTGTGTCCCGCTGTGTCCTCTCTGTGTCCCCCCCTGTTTCCCCCGCTGTGTCCCACTGTGTCCCCCGCTGTGTCCCTCACTGTGTCCCGCTGTGTCAGCAGCGGTGTCCCCGCTGTGTCCCACTGTGTCCCGCTGTGTCCTTCTGTGTCCCGGCTGTGTCCCACTGTGTCCCCGCTGTGTCCTGTTCTGTCCCCGCTGTTTCCCTCTGTGTTCCGCTGTGTCACCGCTGTGTCACTCCTGTGTTCCGCTGTGTCCCGTTGTGTCCCCGCTGTATCCCCCTGTGTCCCGCTGTGTTCTCTCTGTGTCCCCAGCTGTGTCCCGCTATGTCTCCCACAGTGTCCCCCGCTGTGTCCCGCTGTGTCCAACGCTGTGTCCCGTTGTGTCCCGCTGTGTCCTCTGCTGTGTCCCCGATGTGTCCTCACTGTGTCCCCACTGTGTCCCGCTCTGTATACCACTGTGTCCAGCTGTGTCCCCGCTGTGTCCCGATGTGTTCCCCACTGTGTCCCCGGCTGTGTCCCCCGCTGTGCGCCCCTCTGTTTCGAAGATGTGTCCTGCTGTGTCCCTGCTGTGTCCCACTGTGTCCTGCTGTATCACGCTGTGTCCTACTGTTTCCTCGCTCTGTCCCCCACAGTGTCCCGGTGTGTCCCGCTGTGTCCCACTCTGTGTCCCGCTGTGTCCCCCTATGTGTCTCACAGTGTCTCAATTTGCCCGCTCTGTCCCCCGCTGTGTCCCCCACTGTGTCCTCGCTGTGTCCCCACTCTGTCCCGCTCTGTATCTCGCTGTGTCCAGCTGTGTCCCCGCTGTGTCCCGATGTGTTCCCCGCTGTGTCCCCCGCTGTGTCCCCGCTGTGTCCCGCTGTGTCCCCGCTGTGTCTCCACTGTGTCCCACTCTGTCCCGATGTGTCCCACTGTGACCCCCTGTGTCCCCCGCAGTGTGCGGTTGTGTCCCGCTGTGTCCCCGCTGTGTCCTGCTGTGTCCCCGCTGTGTCCCCCCTGTGTCCCCGCTGTGTAACACGCTGTGTCCCGCTGTGTCCCCCGATGTGACTCGCAGTGTCCCGCGTTGTCCCGCTCTGTCCCCCGCTGTGTCTCGCAGTTTGCTGCTGTGTGCGTGCTGTGTCCCCCGCTGTGTCTCGCTGTGTCCCGCTGTGTCTCCACTGTGTCCCTCTCTGTCCCGCTGTGTTCCACTGTGCCCCCTGTGTCCCCCGCAGTGTGACGTTGTGTCCCTCTGTGTCAGCGCTGTGTCCCCGCTGTGTCCTGCTGTGTCCCCGCTGTGTCCCCCCTGTGTCCCCGCTGTGGTCCCACGCTGTGTCCCGCTGTGTTCCATGATGTGTCTCGCAGTGTCCCGCGTTGTCCCGCTCTGTCCCCCGCTGTGTCTCGCAGTTTGCCGCTGTGTGCGCTCTGTGTCCCCCGCTGTGTCCACCGCTGTGTCCCGCTGTGTCCCGCTGTGTCCCCTGTGTCCCCGCTGTGTCCCGCTGTGTCCCCTCTCTGTGCCCCGCTGGATCCCGCGGTGTCCTCAGCTGTGTCCCATGCTGTGTCCCGCTGTGTCCCCTCTGTGTCCCCCGCTGTGTCCCGCTGGGTCCCTGCTGTGACCCGCTCTGTCCCACGCTCTGTCCCGCTCTGTCCCCCACTGTGTTCCGCTGTGTCCCGCTGTGTCCCCCGCTTTGTTCCCCGCTTTGTCCCGCTGTGTCCCGCTATGTCCCGTTGTGTCCCGCTTTGTCCTCTCTGTGCCCCCCCTGTTTCCCCCCCTGTGTCCCCCGCTGTGTCCCATTGTTTCCCCCACTGTGTCCCTTGCTGTGTCCCGCTGTGTTACCAGCGGTGTCCCCACTGTGTCCCACTGTGCCCGCTGTGTCCTTCTGTGTCCCAGCTGTGTCCCACTGTGTCCCCCGCTGTGTCCTGCTCTGTCCCTGCTGTGTCCTGCTGTGTCCCGCTGTGTCACCGCTGTGTCACTGCTGTGTTCCGCTGTGTCCCGTTCTGTCCCCGCTGTATCCCGCTGTGTCCCGCTGTGTTCTCTCTGTGTCCCCTGCTGTGTCCCGCTATGTCTCCCGCAGTGTCCCGCTGTGTCCCAAGCTGTGTCCCGTTGTGTCCCGCTGTGTCCTCTGCTGTGTCCCCGCTGTGTCCTCACTGTGTCCCCTCTGTGTCCCGCTCTGTCCCGCTGTGTTCTCTCTGTGTCCCTGCTGTGTCCCCACTGTGTCACGCTGTGTCCTGCTGTATCACGCTGTGTCCTACAGTGTCCTCGCTCTGTCCCCTGCAGTGTCCCTGTGTGTCCCGCTGTGTCCCCGCTGTGTCCCTGCTGTGTCCCTCTGTTTCCCCGCGGTGTCCCCGCTGGGTCCCCGCTGGGTCCCACGCTGTGTCCCGCTGTGTCCCCGTATGTGTGTCGCAGTGTCCCGCTTTGTCCCGCTGTGTCCCCCGCTGTAACCCGCTGTTTCCCCCGCTGTGTCTCGCAGTGTGCCGCTGTTTCCTCGCTCTGTCCCCTGCTGTGTCCCGCTGGGTCCCCGCTGTGTCCCCCGCTGTGTCCCCCTGTGTCCCGCTGTGTCCCGCTTTGTCCCCTGTGTCCCCACTGTGTCCCGCTGTGTCCCGATGTGTCCCGCTGTGTCCCGCTTTGTCCTTGCTGTGTCCCCGCTGTGTCCCGCTCTGTATACCGCTGTGTTCAGCTGTGTCCCCGCTGTGTCGCGCTGTGTCCCCGCTGTGTCCAGCTGTGTCCCTGTTGTGTCCCCACTGTATCCCGCTGTGTCCCGCTGTGTTCTCTCTGAGTCCGCCGCTGTGTCCCGCTATGTCCCCTGCAGTGTCCCCCGCTGTGTCCCGCTGAGACCACGCTTTGTCCTGCTGTGTCCCGCTGTGTCCTCTGCTGTGTCCCCGCTGTCTCCTTGCTGTGTCCCCGCTCTGTCCCACTCTGTATCCCGCTGTGTCCAGCTGTGTCCCCGCTGTGTCCCGATGTGTTCCCCGCTGTGTCCCTCACTGTGTCCCCCATTGTGTCCAAGATGTGTCAGGCTGTGTCCCCGCTGTGTCCCGCTGTGTCCCCGCTGTGTCTCCACTGTGTCCCACTCTGTCCAGCTGTGTCCCACTGTGACCCCCTGTGTCCGCCGCAGTGTGCCGTTGTGTCCCGCTGTGTCCCCGCTGTGTCCCCGCTGTGTCCTGCTGTGTCCCCGCTGTGTCCCCCCTGTGTCCCCGCTGTGTCCCACGCTGTGTCCCGCTGTGACCCCGCTGTGTCTCGCAGTTTGCCGCTGTGTGCTCGCTGTGTCCACCGCTGTGTCCCCCGCTGTGTCCCGCTGTGTCCCGCTGTGTCCCCTGTGTCCCTGTTGTGTCCCGCTGTGTCCCCGCTCTGTCCCACGCTGGATCCCGCGTTGTCCTCAGCTGTGTCCCGCTGCGTCCCATGCTGTGTCCCGCTGTGTCCCCTCTGTGTCCCCCGCTCTGTCCCGCTGAGTCCCTGCTGGGTCCCGCTCTGTCCCACGCTGTGTCCCACTCTGTCCCCCGCTGTTTTCCGCTGTGTCTCGCTGTGTCCCCGCTGTGTCCCCCGCTTTGTTCCCCGCTTTGTCCCGCTGTGTCCCGCTATGTCCCGTTGTGTCCCGCTGTGTCCTCTCTGTGTCCTCCCCTGTTTCCCCCGCTCTGTTCCACGCTGTATCCCACTGTGTCCCCCGCTGTGTCCCCCGCTGTGTCCCGCTGTGTCACCAGCGGTGTCCCCGCTGTGTCCCACTGTGTCCCGCTGTGTCACTGCTGTGTTCCGCTGTGTCCCACTGTGTCGCCCGCGGTGTCCTGCTCTGTCCGCGCTATGTCCCGCTCTGTCCCACTGTGTCACCGCTGTGTCACTACTGTGTTCCGCTGTGTCCCATTGTGTCCCCGCTGTATTCCACTGTGTCCCGCTGTGTTCTCTCTGTGTCCCCTCCTGTGTCCCGCTATGTCTCCCGCAGTGTCCCCCTCTGTGTCCCGCTGTGTCCCACGCTGTGTCCCGTTGTGTCCCGCTGTGTCCTCTGCTGTATCCCCGCTGTGTCCTCGCTGTGTCCCTGCTGTGTCCCGCTCTGTATCCGGCTGTGTCCAGCTGTGTCCCCGCTGTGTCCCGATGTGTTCCCCGCTGTGTCCCCCACTGTGTCCCCCGCTGTGCCCCCCTCTGTGTCGAAGATGTGTCCTGCTGTGTCCCCGCTGTGTCCCGCTGTGTCCTGCTGTATCACACTGTGTCCTACTGTGTCCTCGCTGTGTCCCCCGCAGTGTCCAGGTGTGTCCCGCTGTGTCCCCGCTGTGTTCCGCTGTTTCCCCGCTCTGTTCCCGCTCTGTCCCCGCTGTGTCCCACGCTGTGTCCCGCTGTGTCCCCCTATGTGTCTCGCAGTGTCACGCTTTGTCCCGCTCTGTCCCCCGCTGTGTCCCCCGCTGTAACCCGCTGTGTCCCCCTCTGTGTCTTGCAGTGTGCCAATGTTTCCTCGCTCTGTCCCCCGCTGTGTCCCGCTGGGTCCCCGCTGTGTCCCCCGCTGTGTCCCGCTGTGTCCCGCTGTGTCCCCTGTGTCCCTGCTGTGTCCCGCTGTGTCCCGATGTGTCTCGCTGTGTCCTCGCTGTGTCCCCGCTGTGTCCCGCTCTGTATGCCTCTGTGTCCAGCTGTGTCCCCTCTGTGTCCCGCTGTGTCCCCGCTGTGTGCAGCTCTGTCCCCGCTGTGTCCCGCTGTGTCCTCGCTGTGTCCCCCTGTGTCCCACTCTGTATCCCGCTGTGTCCAGCTGTGTCCCCGCTGTGTCCCGATGTGTTCCCCGCTGTGTCCCCCGCTGTGTCCCCCGCTGTGTCGAAGATGTGTCCTGCTTTGTCCCCGCTGTGTCCCGCTGTGTCCCGCTGTGTCCCCCACGGTGTCCCGTTGTGTCCCTCTGTGTCCTCGCTGTATCCCTCATTGTGTCCCGCTGTGTCCCCTCTTTGTCCGGGCAGTGTCCCCACTGTGTTCCGCTGTGTTCCGCTGTGTCCCACAGTGTGTCCTGCTTTGTCCCCCGTTATGTCCCAGGCTTAGTCCCCCCTGTGTCCCCGCTTTGTCCCGCTGTGTCCTCCCTGTGTCCCCCGCTGTGTCCCACTCTGTCCCCCACTGTGTCTCCGGCTTTGTTCCCACTGTGTCCCGCTGTGTCCCGCTGTGTCCTCCTGTGTCCCACTCTGTGTCCCGTTGTGTCCCCAGCTGTGTAAACCGCTGAGTCCTGCTGTGTCCCCGCTGTGTCCCGCTGTGTCCCGCTGTGTCCTGTTATGTCCCGCTGTGTCCCCCGCTGTGTCCCGCTGTGAGCCCCCTGTGTCCCGCTGTGTCCCAGCTGTGTCCCCGGTATGTCCCCAGCTGTGTCCCGCTGTGCTCCCCGCTGTGTCCCTGCTGTGTCTCTCGCTGTGTCCCACTGTGTCCCCGCTGTGTCCGGCTGTGTCCCTGCTGTGTCCCCGCTTTGTCCCGCTGAGTCCCGCTGTGTCGCGCTGTGTCCCACTCTGTGTCCCATTGTGTCCCCAGCTGTGTACACCGCCATGTCCCGCTGTGTCCCCGCTATGTCGGGCTGTGTCCCGCTGTGTCCCACTGTGTCCCACGCTGTGTCCCAGCTGTGTCCCCGCTGTGTCCCCCTCACTGTGTCCCACTGTGTCCTCGCTGTGTCCCGCTGTGTCCGGCTGTGACCCCGCTGTGTCCCGCTGGGTCCCGCTGTGTCCCCTGTTTTTCCCGCTGTGTCCCCGCAGTGTCACTGCTGTGTCCCCCTGTTTCCCGCTGTGTCCCATTGTGTCCAGCTTTGTCCCCCGCTGTGTCCCTCGCTGAGTCCCCTCTGTGTCCTCTCTGTGTCCTGTTGTGTCTTCACTGTGTCCGCGGCTGTCCCCCGCTTTGTCCCCCGCTGTGTTCCATTCTGTCCCCGGCTGTGTCCCCCGCTTTGTCCCTGCTGTGTCCCGCTGTGTCCCCGCTGTGTACCGCTGTGTCCTCCCTGTGTCCCCTGATGTGTCCCCCGCTCTGTCCCTCAGTGTCCCCCGCTGTGTCCCACTGTGTCCCGCTGTTTCCCCGCTGTGTCCTCCGCTGTGTCCCATTGTGTCCTCGCTGTATCCCTGCTGTTTCCCCACGTGTCCCGCTGTGTCCTCGCTGTGTCCCTGCTGTGTCCCCCCAGTGTCCCCCGCTGTGTCCCCGCGGTGTCCCGCTGTGTCCTCACTGTGTCCCGCTGTGTCCCACTGTGTTCTCGCTGTGTCCCCCGCGGTGTCCCGCTGTGTCCTCTCTGTGTTCCTCGCTTTGTAGCGCTGTGTCCCATGCTGTGTCCCGCTGTGTCCCGCTGTGTCCCCGATGTGTCACGCAGTGTCCCGCTATGTCCCTGCTGTGTTACGCTCTGTCCCCCGCTGTGTCCAGCTGAGTCCCCGCTGTGTCCCGCGGTGTCCCCCGCTCTGTCCCCCGCTGTGTTCCGCTGTGTTCCCCATTGAGTCCCGCTGTGTCCCGCTGTGTCCCCGCAGTTTCCCCACTGTGTCTCGCTGTGTTGCGCTGTGTCCCGTGGTGTCCTGCTTTCTCCCCCGCTGTGTCCCCCGCTGAGTCCCCGCTGTGTCCCCGCTGTGTCCCGCTGGGTCCTCACTGTTTCCCCCGCTGTGTCCCGCTCTATCCCCTGCTGTGATTCCCGCTTTGTCCCCGCTGTGTCCCGCTGTGTCCCGCTGTGTCCCCCACTGTGTCCCGTTGTGTCCCCGCTGTGTCCTGCTGTGTCCCCACTGTGTCCCACTGTGTCCCGTTGTGTCCCGCTGTTCCTGCTGTGTCCCCGCTGTGTTCCCGCTGTGTCCCCGCTCTGTCCCCCGCTGTGTTCCGCTGTGTTCCCCATTGAGTCCCACTGTGTCCTGCTGTGTCCCTCTGTGTCCCCGCAGTTTCCCCACTGTGTCTCACTGTGTTGCGCTGTATCCCATGGTGTCCTGCTTTCTCCCCCTCTGTGTCCCCTGCTGAGTCCCCGCTGTGTCCCCGCTGTGTACCTCTGTGTCCTCACTGTTTCCCCCGCTGTGTCCTGCTCTATCCCCTGCTGTGATTCCCGCTTTTTCCCCGCTGTGTCCCGCTGTGTACCGCTGTGTCCCCCACTGTGTCCCGTTGTGTCCCCGCTGTGTCCTGCAGTGTCCCCGCTGTGTCCAACTGTGTCCCGTTGTGTCCCGGTCTGTCCCGCTGTGTCCCCTTTGTGTCCCCCGCTGTGTCCCCCGCTGAGTCCCCGCTGTGTCCCCGCTGTGTCCCTTTCTATCCCCCGCTGTGATTCCCGCTTTGTCCCTGCTGTGTCCCGCTGTGTCCCGCTATGTCCCGCAGTGTGCTCCGCTGTGTCCCGCTGTGTCCCCGCTCTGTCCCGCTGTGTCCCACTGTGTTCCCCTCTGTGTACCCGCTGTGTTGCGCTGTGTCCCGTGGTGTCCTGCTTTCTCCCCCGCTGTGTCCCCTGCTGAGTCCCCGCTGTGTCCCGGCTGTGTCCTTCTGTGTCCTCCCTGTTTCCCCCGCTGTGTCCCACTCTATCCCCCGCTGTGATTCCCGCTTTGTCCCGGCTGTGTCCCGCTGTGTCCCGCTGTGTCCTGCTGTGTCCCCTACTGTGTCCCGTTGTGTCCCCGCTGTGACCTGCTGTGTCCCCGCTGTGTCCCACTGTGTCCCGTTGTGTCCCGCTGTGTCCTGCTGTTTCCCTGCTTTGTCCCTGCTGTGTCCTTGCTCTGTCCCTGCTGTGTTCCCCGCTGTGTCCCCCGCTGAGTCCCCGCTGTGTTCCCGCTGTGTCCCGCTGTGTCCTCCCTGTGTCCCCCGCCGTGTCCCGCTCTATCCCACGGTGTGATTCCCGCTTTGTCGCTGCTGTGTTCCGCTGTGTCCCCCTCGGTGTCCCGTTGTGTCCCTCTGTGTCCTCGCTGTATCCCTCATTGTGTCCCGCTGTGTTCCCAGCTGTGTACCCTGCTTGTCCCGCTGTGTCCCGCTATGTTCCGCTGTGTTATCGGCTGTGTCCCTCTGTGTCCCCGGTCTGTCCCGCTGTGTCCCACTGTGTTCCACGCTGTGTACCCGCTGTGTCTCTCGCTGTGTCCCCCTGTGTCAACGCTGTGTCCCGCTGTGTCCTGCTGTGTCCCAGCTGTGTCTCCGCTGTGTCCCATGCTTGTCCCGCTCTGTCCCCGCTGTGTCCTGCTGTGTCCCCGCTGTCCCCCGGTGTGTCCCTGCTGTTCCCCGCTATGTACCCCACTGTGTCCCGCTGTGTCTCCGCTGTGTCCCCGCTGTGTCCCGCTGTGTCCCTGCTGTGTCCCCCTGTGTCCCGCGCTGTGTCCTGTTGTGTCCCCGCTGCATCTCCTGCTGTATCCCGCTGTGTCCAGCTGTGTCCCCGCTGTGTCCCTCTGTGTCCGCTGTGTCCTCGCTTTGTCCCCCGCTGTCCCCCGCTGTGTCCTGGCTGCGTCCCCAGCTGTGTCCCGCTGTGTCCCGCTGTGTCCCCGCTGTGTCCCCCACTGTGTCCCACTGGGTCTCCGCTGTGTCCCACTGTGTCCTCGCTGTGTCCCCCGCAGTGTCCCAGTGTGTCCCCACTGTGTACCCCGCTGTGTCCCGGTGTGTCCCCGCTCTGTCGCCCACTCTGTCCCCCGCTGTGTCCCGCTGTGTCCCCCTCGGTGTCCCGTTGTGTCCCTCTGTGTCCTCGCTGTATCCCTCATTGTGTCCCGCTGTGTCCCCTCTTTGTCCCCGCAGTGTCCCCATTGTGTTCCGCTGTGTTCCGCTGTGTCCCACGCTGTGTCCTGTTTGTCCCACGCTATGTCCCCGGCTGAGTCCCCGCTGTGTCCCAGCTTTGTCCCGCTGGGTCCTCCCTGTGTCCCCCGCTGTGTCCCGCTCTGTCCCCCACTGTGTCTCCGGCTTTGTCCCCACTGTGTCCCGCTGTGTCCCACTCTGTTTCCCGTTGTGTCCCCAGCTGTTTAAACCGCTGAGTCCTGCTGTGTCCCCGCTGTGTCCCGCTGTGTCCCGCTGTGTCCCTCTGTGTCCCACGCTTTGTCCCGCTGTGTCTTGTTATGTCCCGCTGTGTCCCCCGCTGTGTCCCGCTGTGACCCCGCTGTGTCCCGCTGTGTCCCAGCTGTGTCCCCGCTATGGCCCCCGCTGTGTCCCGCTGTGCTCCCCGCTGTGTCCCCGCTGTGTCTCTCGCTGTGTCCCACTTTGTCCCCTCTGTGTCCGGCTGTGTTCCGCTTTGTCCCCGCTTTGTCACTGCTTTGTCCCGCTGTGTCCCGCTGTGTCCCACTCTGTGTTCTGTTGTGTCCCCAGCTGTGTACACCGCTATGTCCCGCTGTGTCCCCGCTATGTCGGCTGTGTACCGCTGTGTCTCACTGTGTCCCACGCTGTGTCCCAGCTGTGTCCTCGCTGTGTCCCCCTCGCTGTGTCCCAATGTGTACCCGCTGTGTCCCGCTGTGTCCCGCTGTGACCCCGCTATGTCCCGCTGTGTCCCACTGTGTCCCCTGCTTTGTCCCGCTGTGTACCCGCAGTGTCACTACTGTGTCGCCCTGTTTCCCGCTGTGTCCCGTTGTGTCCAGATTTTTCCCCCGCTGCGTCCCCCGCTGAGTCCTCTCTGTGTCCTCGCTGTGTCCCGCTGTGTCTTCGCTGTGTCCTCGGCTGTCCCCCGCTTTGTCCCCCGCTGTGTCCCGTTCTGTCTCCCGCGGTGTCCCCCGCTTTGTCCCTGCTGTGTCCCGCTGTGTCCCCGCTGTGTCCCGCTGTTTCCTCCCTGTGTCCCCCGATGTGTCCCCCGCTCTGCCCCTCAGTGTCTCCCGCTGTGTCCCACTGTGTCCCGCTGTTTCATCGCTCTGTCCTCCGCTGTGTCCTGCTGTGTCCTCGCTGTGTCCCTGCTGTGTCCCCCCTGTGTCCCGCTATGTCCTCGCTGTTTCCCTCGTTGTGTCCCGCTGTGTCCCCCGCTGTGTCCCCGCGGTGTCCCGCTGTGTCCTCGCTGTGTCCCGCTGTGTCCCACTGTGTTCTCGCTGTGTCCCCCGCTATGTCCCGCA
The DNA here is from genome assembly GCF_024711535.1 of Dipodomys merriami. Taxonomy (NCBI): domain Eukaryota; kingdom Metazoa; phylum Chordata; class Mammalia; order Rodentia; family Heteromyidae; genus Dipodomys; species Dipodomys merriami. The sequence goes on along the minus strand of NW_027206489.1, from coordinate 63,842 downwards.
GTGTCCTCTCTGTGTTCCCCGCAGTGTAGCGCTGTGTCCCCCGCTGTGTCCCGCTGTGTCCCGCTGTGTTCCCGATGTGTCACGCAGTTTCCCTCTGTGTCCCCGCTGTGTCCCCGCTGTGTTACGCTGTGTCCCCCGCTGTGTCCAGCTGAGTCCCCGCTGTGTCCCGCTGTGTCCCCCGCTCTGTCCCCCGCTGTGTTCCGCTGTATACCCCGCTGTGTCCCGCTGTGTCCTCTCTGTGTTCCTCGCTGTGTAGCGCTGTGTCCCCCGCTGTGTCCCGCTGTGTCCCCGATGTGTCAGGCAGTTTCCCGCTGTGACCCGCTGTGTCCTCCGCTGTGTCCCGCTGTGTACCCGCAGTTTCCCCACTGTGTCCCGCTGTGTTGTGCTGTGTCCAGTGGTATCCTGCTTTCTCCCCCGCAGTGTCCCCCACTGAGTACCCGCTGTGTCCCCGTTGTGTCCCTCTGTGTCCTCCCTGTTTCCCCCGCTGTGTCCCTCTCTATCCCCCGCTGTGATTCCCGCTTTGTCCCCGCTGTGTCCCGCTGTGTCCCCCAGTGTGTCCCGTTGTGTCCCCGCTGTGTCCTGCTGTGTCCCCGCTGTGTCCCACTTTGTCCCGTTGTGTCCCGCTGTTTCCTGCTGTGTCCCCGCTGTGTCCCACTGTGTCCCGTTGTGTCCCGCTTTGTCCCTGCTGTGTCACGCTGTGTCACGCTGTGTCCCCCTCGGTGTCCCGTTGTGTCCCTCTGTGTCCTCACTGTTTCCCTCATTGTGTCCCGTTGTGTCCCCAGCTGTGTACCCTGCTTGTCCCGCTGTGTCCCGCTATGTCCCGCTGTGTGCTCCGCTGTGTCCCGCTGTGTCCCCGCTCTGTCCCGATGTGTCCAGCTGTGTTTCCCGCTGTGTACCCGCTGTGTCTCTCGCTATGTCCCCCTGTGTCACCACTGTGTCCCGCTCTGTTCCCGCTGTGTCCTGCTTTGTCCCCCCTGTCCCCCGGTGTGTCCCTGCTGTTCCCCGCTATGTACCCCCCTGTGTCCCGCTGTGTCCCGCTGTGTCTCCGCTGTGTCCCCGCTGTGTCCCAATGTGTCCCTGCTGTGTCATGCTGTGTCCCGCGCTGTGTCCCGTTGTGTCCCCGCTGCGTCTCCTGCTGTATCCCGCTGTGTCCAGCTGTGTCCCCGCTGTGTCCCGCTGTGTCCGCTGTGTCCTCTCTTTGTCCCCCGCTGTGTCCCGCTGTGTCCTGGCTGTGTCCCCAGCTGTGTCCCGCTGTGTCCCGCTGTGTCCCCGCTGTGTCCCCCATGTGTCCCACTGGGTCTCCGCTGTGTCCCAATGTGTGCTCGCTGTGTCCCCCACAGTGTCCCACTGTGTCCCCACTGTTTCCCCCCGCTGTGTCAAGCTGTGTCCCGCTGTGTCCCCCTCGGTGTCCCGTTTTGTCCCTCTGTGTCCTCGCTTTATCCCTCATTGTGTCCCGCTGTGTCCCCAGCTGTGTACCTTGCTTGTCCCGCTTTGTCCCGCTATGTCCCGCTGTGTGCTCCGCTGTGTCCCGCTGTATCCCCGCTCTGTCCCGCTGTGTCCAGTTGTGTTCCCCGCTGTGTACCCGCTGTGTCTCTCGCTGTGTCCCCCTGTGTCACCGCTGTGTCCCGCTGTGTCCCACTGTGTCCCCGCTGTGTCTCCGCTGTGTCCCTCGCTTGTCCCGCTCTCTCCCCGCTGTGTCCTGCTGTGTCCCCGCTGTCCCCCGGTGTGTCCCTGCTGTTCCCCGCTATGTACCCCACTGTGTCCCGCTGTGTCTCCGCTGTGTCCCACTGTGTCCCACTGTGTCCCTGCTGTGTCCTTCTGTGTCCCGCGCTGTGTCCCATTGGGTCCACGCTGCGTCTCCTGCTGTATCCCGCTGTGTCCAGCTGTGTCCCCGCTGTGTCCCGCTGAGTCCGCTGTGTCCTCGCTTTGTCCCCCGCTTTGTCCCGCTGTGTCCTGGCTGTGTCCCCAGCTGTGTCCCGCTGTGTCCCGCTGTGTCCCCGCTGTGTCCCCCGCTGTGTCCCACTGGGTCTCCGCTGTGTCCCACTGTGTCCTCGCTGTGTCCCCCGCAATGTCCCAGTGTGTCCCCACTGTGTCCCCCGCTGTGTCCCGCTGTGTCCCGCTGTGTCCCCCTCGGTGTCCCGTTGTGTCCCTCTGTGTCCTCGCTGTATCCCTCATTGTGTCCCGCTGTGTCCCCTCTTTGTCCCCGCAGTGTCCCCACTGTGTTCCGCTGTGTTCCCCTGTGTCCCATGCTGTGTCCTGCTTTGTCCCCCGCTATGTCCCAGGCTGAGTCCCCGCTGTGTCCCCACTTTGTCCCGCTGGGTCCTCCCTGTGTCCCTGCTGTGTCCCGCTGTGTCCCGCTGTGTCCCCCGCTGTGTCCCACTGGGTCTCCGCTGTGTCCCACTGTGTCCTCGCTGTTTCCCACGCAGTGACCCAGTGTGTCCCCACTGTGTCCCCCGCTGTGTCCCGCTGTGTCCCCGCTCTGTTCCCCGCTCTGTCCCCTGCTGTGTCCAGCTGTGTCCTGCTGTGTTCCCCTCGGTGTCCCGTTGTGTCCCTCGGTGTCCTCGCTGTATCCCTCATTGTGTCCCGCTGTGTCCCCTCTTTGTCCTCCGCTGAGTCCCCGCTGTGTCCCCCCTCTGTCCCTCTGTGTCCTCCCTGTTTCCCCCGCTGTGTCCCGCTCTATCCCCCGCTGTGATTCCCACTTTGTCCCCGCTGTGTCCCGCTGTGTCCCGTTGTGTCCCCGCTGTGTCCTGCTGTGTCCTGAGTCCCCGCTGTGTCCCCGCTGTGTCCCGCTGTGTCCTCCCTGTGTCCCCCGCTGTGTCCTGCTCTATACTCCGCTGTGATTCCCGCATTGTCCCTGCTGTGTCCCGCTGTGTCCCACGCTGTGTCCCGCTCTGTCCCCCGCTGTGTCCCACTGTGTCCCGCTGTGTCCCCTCTGTGTCCCCGTTGTCTCCAGCTGTGACCCCCGTTGTTTCCCACTCTGTGTCCCGATGTGTCCCCCGCTTTGTACCCCGCTATGTCCCGCTGTGTTCCGCTATGTCCCGCTGTGCTCCCCGCTGTGTCCCCGCTGTGTCTCTCCCTGTGTCCCACTGTGTCGGCGCTGTGTCCGGCTGTGTCCCGCTGTATCCCTGCTGTGTCCCCGCTTTGTCCCTCTGTGTCCCGCTGTGTCCCGCTGTGGCCCGCTGTGGCCCGCTGTGTCCCACTCTGTGTCCCGTTTTGTCCCCTGCTGTGTACACCGCTATGTCCCGCTGTGTACCCGCTGTGTCCGGCTGTGTCCCACCGTGTCCCACGCTGTGTCCCAGCTGTGTTCCCGCTCTGTGCCCCTCGCTGTGTCCCACTGTGTCCCCGCTGTGTCCGGCTGTGTCCCACTGTGTCCCACGCTGTGTCCCAGTTGTGTCCCCGCTCTGTCCCCCTCACTGTGTCCCACTGTGTCCTGCTGTGACCCCGCTGTGTCCCGCTGTGTCCCGCCGTGTCCCCTGCTTTGTCCCACTGTGTCCCCACAGTGTCTCTGCTGTGTCCCCCTGTTTCCCGCTGTATCCCGTGGTGTCTGGCTTTGTCCCCCGCTGTGTCCCCCGCTGAGTCCCCTCTGTGTCCTCGCTGTGTCCCCCTGTGTCTTTGCTGTGTCCGCGGCTGTCCCCTGCTTTGTCCCCAGCTGTGTCCCTCTGTGTCCCCCGCTGTGTCCCGCTGTGTTCTGCTGTGTCCTCGCTGTTTCCCCCACTGTGTTCCCCGCTGTGTAGTGCTGTGTCCCCCGCTGTGTCCCCCTGTCCCCCGATGTGTCCGGCTTGGTCCCGCTGTGTCCCCTGCTTTTTCCCGCTGTGTCCCCGCAGTGTCACTGCTGTGTCCCCCTGTTTCCCGCTGTGTCCCGTGGTGTCCAGCTTTGTCCCCCGCTGTGTCCCCCGCTGAGTCCCCTCTGTGTCCTCGCTGTGTCCCGCTGTGTCTTCGCTGTGTCCGCGGCTGTCCCCCGCTTTGTCTCCCGCTGTGTTCCGCTGTGTCCCGCTGTGTCCCGCGCTGTGTCCCCCGCTGTGTCCCGCTGTCTCTCGCTGTGTCTTCGCTATTTCCCCCCCTTTGTTCCCCACTGTGTAATGCTGTGTCTCCTGCTGTGTCCCGCTGTGTCCCGCTCTGTCCTTGCTGAGTCCGCCGCTGTGTCCCCCGCTGTGTCCCCGCTGTGTCTCCGCTTTGTCCCGCTGTGTCCCGCTGTTTCCAGCTGTGTCCTTGCTGTGTCCCTCGCTGTGTCCCCCGCTGTTTCCCGCTGTGTCCCGCTGTGTCCCCGATGTGTCACGCAGTGTCCCGCTGTGTCCCCGCTGTGTCCCCGCTGTGTTACGCTGTGTCCCCCGCTGTTTCCAGCTGAGTCCCCGCTGTGTCCCGCTGTGTCCCCCGCTTTGTCCCCTGCTGTGTTCCGTTGTGTTCCCCGTTGAGTCCCGCGGTGTCCCGCTGTGTCCTCGGCTGTGTCCAGCTGTGTCCCCGCAGTTTCCCCACTGTGTCCCGCTGTGTTGCGCTGTGTCCCGTGGTGTCCTGCTTTTTCCCCCGCTGTGTCCCCCGCTGAGTCCCCGCTGTGTCCCCCTGTGTCCCTCTGTGTCCTCCCTGTTTCCCCCGCTGTGTCCCGCTCTATCCCCCGCTGTGATTCCCGCTTTGTCCCTGCTGTGTCCCGCTGTGTCCCGCTGTGTCCCCACCTGTGTCCCGTTGTGTCCCTGCTGTGTCCTGCTGTGTCCCCGCTCTGTGCCACTGTGTCCCGTTGTGTCCCGCTGTGTCTTGCTGTGTCCCCGCTCTGTCCCCGCTGTGTCCCACGGTGTGTCCTGAGTCCCCGCTGTGTCACCCTGTGTGCTCCCTGTGTCCCCCGCTGTGTCCTGCTCTATCCCCCGCTGTGATTCCCGCTTTGTCCCTGCTGTGTCCCGCTGTGTCCCGCTGTGTCTCCTTTGGTGTCCCGTTGTGTCCCTCTGTGTCCTCGCTGTATCCCTCATTGTGTCCTGCTGTGTCCACAGCTGTGTACCCTGCTTGTCCCGCTCTGTCCCGCTATGTCCCGCTGTGTGCTCCGCTGTGTCCCCGCTCTGTCCCACTGTGTCCAGCTGTGTTCCCCGCTGTGTACCCGCTGTGTCTCTTGCTGTGTCCCCTTTGTCACCGCTGTGTCCCGCTGTGTCCCCGCTGAGTCTCCGCTGTGTCCCCCGCTTGTCCCGTTCTGTCCCCGCTGTGTCCTGCTGTGTCCCCGCTGTCCCCCGGTGTGTCCCTGCTGTTCCCCGCTATGTAACCCACTGTGTCCCGCTGTGTCTCGCTGTGTCTCCGCTGTGTCCCCGCTGTGTCCCACTGTATCCCTGCTGTGTTCCGCTGTGTCCCGCGCTGTGTCCCATTGTGTCAACGCTGCGTCTCCTGCTGTATCCCGCTGTGTCCCCGCTATGTCCCGCTGTGTCCGCTGTGTCCTCGCTTTGTCCCGCGCTGTGTCCCGCTGTGTCCTGGCTGTGTCCCGCTGTGTCCCGCTGTGTCCCCGCTGTGTCCCTCGCTGTGTCTCACTGGGTCCCCACTGTGTCCCACTGTGTCCTCGCTGTGTCCCCCACAGTGTCCCACTGTGTCCCCACTGTGTCCCCCGCTGTGTCCCGCTGTGTCCCGCTGTGTCCCCCTCGGTGTCCCGTTGTGTCCCTCTGTGTCCTCGCTGTATCCCTCATTGTGTCCTGCTGTGTCCCCTCTTTGTCCCCGCACTGTTTCCACTGTGTTCCGCTGTGTTCCGCTGTGTCCCACGCTGTGTCCTGCTTTGTCCCCCGCTATGTCCCAGGCTGAGTCCCCGCTGTGTCCCCTCTTTGTCCTGCTGGGTCCTCCCTGTGTCCCCAGCTGTGTCCCGCTGTGTCCCGCTGTGTCCCGCTGTGTTCCCCGCTGTGTCCCCGCTGTGTCTCTCGCTGTGTCCCGCTGTGTCCCCGATGTGTCACACAGTGTCCCGGTGTGTCCCCGCTGTGTCCCCGCTCTGTCACGCTGTATACCCTTCTGTGTCCAGCTGAGTCCCCGCTGTGTCCCCCCTCTGTGTTCTGTTTTGTTCACCGATGAGTCCCGCTGTGTCCCCCGCTGTGTCCCCGCAGTGTCCCTACTGTGTTCCGCTGTGTTCTGCTGTGTCCCGTGGTGTCCTGCTTTTTCCTCTGCTCTGTCCCCGGCTGAGTCCCCGCTGTGTCCCCGCTCTGTCCCGCTGGGTCCTCCCTGTGTCCCTCGCTGTGTCCCGCTCTGTCCCCCACTGTGTCTCCCGCTTTGTCCCCACTGTGTCCCGCTGTGTCCCGCTGTGTCCCGCTGTGTCCCACTCTGTGTCCTGTTGTGTCCCCAGCTGTGTAAACCGCTGAGTCCTGCTGTGTCACCGCTGTGTCCCGCTGTGTCCCGCTGTGTTCCGCTGTGTCCCATGCATTGTCCGGCTGTGTCCTGCTATGTCCCGCTGTGTCCCCCACTGTGTCCCGCTGTGACCCGCTGTGACCCCGCTGTGTCCCGCTGCGTCCCGCTGTGTCCCCTGATTTGTCCCGCTGTGTCCCCGCAGTGTCACTGCTGTGTCCCCCTGTTTCCCGCTGTGTCCCGTGGTGTCCAGCTTTGTCCCCAGCTGTGTCCCCTGCTGAGTCCCCTCTGTGTCCTCGCTGTGTCCCGCTGTGTCTACGCTGTGTCCGCGGATGTCCCCCGCTTTGTCCCCCGCTGTGTCCGCCGTTTGTCGCTGCTGTGTTCCGCTTTGTCCCTGCTGTGTCCCACTGTGTCCTCCCTGTGTCCCCCGATGTGTCCCCCGCTCTGTCCCTCAGTGTCCCCCGCTGTGTCCCACTGTGTCCCGCTGTTTCCCCCGCTGTGTTCCCCCTGTGTAGTGCTGTGTCCCCCGCTGTGTCCCCGCTCTGTCCAGCTGTGTCCCGCTGTGTCCCACTGTGTCCCACGCTGTGTCCCAAATGTGTCCCCGCTATGTCTCTCTCTGTGTCCCACTGTATCCCCGCTGTGTCCTTCCTGTGTCCCCCGCTGTGTCCCGCTCTATCCCCTTCTGTGATTCCCGCTTTGTCCCTGCTGTGTCCCGCTGTGTCCCCCTCGGTGTCCCGTTGTGTCCCTCTGTGTCCTCGCTGTATCCCTCATTGTGTCCCACTGTGTCCCCAGCGGTGTACCCTGATTGTCCCGCTGTGTCCCGCTATGTCCCACTGTGTGCTCCGCTGTGTCCCGCTGTGTCCCTGCTCTGTCCGCTGTGTCATCGCTGTGTCCCGCTGTGTCCCGCTGTGTCCCCGTTGTGTCTCACGTGTGTCCCGCTGTGACTCCGCTGTGTCCCGCTGTGTCCCAGCTGTGTCCGCGCTATGTCCCCCACTGTGTCCTGCTGTGCTCCCCGCTGTGTCCCAGCTGTGTCCCCGCTGTGTCGCGTTGTGTCCTGCTGTGTCCCCCGCTGTGTCCCGCTGTGTCACACTGTGACGCACACTGTGTCCCGCTGTGTCCCCGCTGTGTCCTGCTGGGTCCCCGCTGTGTCCCACTGTGTCCCGCTCTGTCCCTGCTGTGTCCCGCTGTGTCCCGCTGTGCCCCGCTGTGTCCCGCTGTGTCCCCTCTGTGTCCGGCTGTGTCTCGCTGTGTCCCTCGCTGTGTCCCGCTGTGTCCCGCTGTGTCCTCGCTGTTTCCCCCGCTGTGTCCCGCTGTGTCCCCCGCTGTGTCCCCTCGGTGTCCCACTGTGTCCCGCTGTGTTCTAGCTGTGTCCCCCGCTGTGTCCCGCTGTGTCCTCGCTGTGTTCCCCGCTGTGTAGCGCTGTGTCCCCCGCTGTTTCCCGCTGTGTCCTGCTGTGTCCTCGCTGTGTCCTAAGCTGTGTCCCCCGCTGTGTCCCCGCTGTGTCCCCGCTGTGTCCCGCTGTGTCCCGCTGTTTCCAGGTGTGTCCTTGCTGTGTCCCCCACTGTGTCCCCCGCTGTGTCCCTGCTGTGTCTCCGCTGTGTCCCCGCTCTGTCACGCTGTATACCCCGCTGTGTCCAGCTGAGTCCCCGCTGTGTCCCGCTGTGTCCCCCACTGTGTCCCCCTCTGTGTTCCATTGTGTTCACCGATGAATCCCCTTGTGTCCCGCTGTGTCCCCGCAGTGTCCCCACTGTGTTCCGCTGTGTTTCGCTGTGTCCTGGGGTGTCTTGCTTTGTCCCCCGCTGTGTCCCGCTCTGTCCCCCATTGTGACTCCCGCTTTGTCCCCACTGTGTCCCGCTGTGTGCAGCTGTGTCCCGCTCTGTCCCACTCTGTGTCCCGTTGTGTCCCCAGCTCTGTACACCGCTGTGTCCCGCTGTGTCCCCGCTGTGTCCCGCTGTGACCCCGCTGTGTCCCTCTGTGTCCCAGCTGTGTCCCCGCTATGTCCCCCGCTGCGTCCCGCTGTGCTCCCCGCTGTGTCCCCGCTGTGTCTCTCGCTGTGTCCCACTGTGTCCCCGCTGTGTCCCGCTGTGTCCCGCTGTGTCCTAGCTGTGTCCCGCTGTGTCCCGCTGTGTCCCGCTGTGTCCCACTGTGTCCCCGCTGTGTCCCGATGTAGCCCTGGTGTTTCCCCCCTGTGTCCCCTTCTGTGTCCCCCGCTGTGTCCCCGCTGTGTCCCACGCTGTGTCCCTCGCTGTGTCCCGCTGTGTCCCTGCTGTGTCCCACTGTGTCACGCTGTGTCCATGCTGTGTCCCTGCTGTGTCCATCTGTGACCCGCTGTGTCCCCGCTGTGTCACGCTGTGTCCCGCTGTGTCCCGCTGTGTCCTCGCTCTGTCCCCCTCTGTCCCCGCTGTGTCACGCTGTGTCACCGCTCTGTCCCTGCTGTTTCCCCCGCTGTGTCCCGCTGTGTGTTCACTGTGTTTCCCGCTGTGTAGCGCTGTGTCCCCCGCTTTGTCGCGCTGTTTTCGGCTGTGTCCCCAATGTGTCACACAGTGTCCCACTGTGTCCCCGCTGTGTCCCCACTGTGTCAGGCTGTATACCCTGCTGTGTCCAGCTGAGTCCCGCTGTGTCCCGCTGTGTCCCCGCCGTGTCCCCACTGTGTTCCGCTGTGTTCCGCTGTGTCCCGTGGTGTCCTGATTTGTCCCCCGCTATGTCCCCCACTGAGTCCCTGCTCTGTTCTCGCTGTGTTCTGCTGGGTCCTCCCTGTGTCCCCCACTGTGTCCCCGCTCTGTCCTGTTGTGTCCCGCTGTGTCCCCGATTTGTCCGTCTCTTTCCCCACTGTGTCCCCCTGTGTCCCCGTTCTGTCCCCGCTTTGTCCCCGGCTGAGTCCCCGATGTGTCCCCGCTCTGTCCCGCTGTGTCCTCCCTGAGTCCCCCGCTGTGCCCCACTCAAACCCCCGCTGTGATTCCCGCTTTGTCCCTGCTGTTTCCCGCTGTGTCCCGCTGTGTCCCGCTGTGTACCCCTCTGTGTCCCGTTGTGTCCCCAGCTGTGTTCCCCGCTGTGTCCCGTTGTGTCCCCGCTGTATCGACGCTTTGTCCCGCTGGTTACCGCTTTGTCCTCGCTGTGTCCCCCGCTGGGACCCACTGTGTCCCCTGCTGTGTCCCCCGCTGTGTCCCCCACTGTGTCCCTCTGTTTCCTTCTATGTCCCCGCTTTCTCCCCCGCTGTGACCCGATGTGTCCTCCCTGTGTCCCGCTCTGTCCCGATGTGTCCTCACTGTGTCCCCTGCTGTGTCCCCGCTGTCTCCCCGCTGTGTCTACGCTGTGTCCCGCTGTGTCCCACTGTGTCCACGATGTGTCACGCAGTGTCCTGCTGTGTCCCCGCTGTTTCCCTTTGTGTCCCCAGCTGTGTACCCCGCTGTGTCCTGCTGTGTCCTCGCTGTGTTTCCCGCTGTGTAGCGCTCTGTCCCCCGCTGTGTCCCGCTGTGTCCCCGATGTGTCCCGCTGTGTCCCCCGCTGTGTCCCCGCTGTGTCCCCGCTGTGTCACGCTGTATACCAAGCTGTGTCCAGCTGAGTCCCCGCTGTGTCACGCTGTGTCCCCCGCTCTGTCCCCCGCTGTGTTCCGTTGTGTTCACCGATGAGTCCCGCTGTGTCCCGCTGTGTCCCCGCATTGTCCCCACTGTGTTCCACTGTGTTCCGCTGTGTCCATTGGTGTCCTGCTTTGTCCCCCGCTATGTCCCCCGCTGAGTCCCCGCTGTGTCCCCGCTGTGTCCCCGCTGTGTCCCGCTGTATCCTCCCTGTGTCCCCCGCTTTGTCCCGCTCTGTCCCCCGCTGTGTTCCCCGCTTTGTCCCCGCTGTGTCCCACTGTGTCCCGCTGTGTCCCACTCTGTGTCCCGTTGTGTCCCCAGCGGTGTACACCGTTGTGTAGCGTACTGTCCCCGCTGTGTCCCGCTGTGTCCCGCTGTGTCTCCCGCTTTGCCCCTCTGTGTCCTGCTGTGTCCCGCTGTGTCCCCCTCTGTGTCCCACTGTGACCCCGTTGTGTCCTGCTGTTTCCCGCTGTGACCGGGTGTGTCCCCGCTGTGCCCCGCTGTGTCCCCTCTTTGTCCCGCTGTGTCCCCGATGTGTCCCCATCTGTGTCCCCCGCTGTGTCCTGCTGTATCACGCTGTGTCCTCGCTGTGTCCCCCGCTGTGTCCCGCTGTGTCCCCACTGTGTCCCCCGCTATGTCCCCGCTGTGTTCCGCTGTTTCTCCGCTGTGCCCCGCTGTGTCCCGCTGTGTCCCTCTGTGTCCACGCTGTGTCCCGCTGTGTCCCAGCTGTGTCCCGCTGTGTCCTTGCTGTGTCCCCCCTGTGTCCCCTACTGTGTCCCCCGGTATCTCCCGCTTTGTCCCCTGCTGTGTCCCACTGTGTCCCGCTGTGTCTTCGCTGTGTCCCCCGCTGTGTCCCCCGCTGTGTCCTCCCTGTGTCCCCCGCTGTGTCCCGCTCCATCCCCCCTGTGATTCCCGCTTTGTCCCCGCTGTGTCCCGCTGTGTCCCACACTGTGTCCCACTGTTTCCCCGCTGTCGTGCTGTGTCCCCGCTGTGTCCCACTCTGTCCCCGCTCTGTCCTGTTGTGTCACGCTGTGTCCCGATTTGTCCCGCTGTGTCCCCACTGTGTCCCCCTGTGTCCCCGTTCTGTCCCCGCTTTGTCGCCCGCTGAGTCTTCGCTGTGTCCCTGCTCTGTCCCGCTGTGTCATCCCTGTGTCCCCCGCTGTGTCCCGCTCTATCCCCCGCTGTGATTCCCGCTTTGTCCCTGCTGTGTCCTGCTGTGTCCCGCTGTGTCCCGCTGTGTCCCCCTCGGTGTCCCGTTGTGTCCCTCTGTGTCCTCGCTGTATCCCCCACTGTGTCCCGCTGTGTCCCCAGCTGTGTCCCCTGCTGTGTCCCACTGTGTCCCGCTATGTTCCGCTGTGTGCCCCGCTGTGTCCTGCTGTGTCCCCGCTGTGTCCCGCTGTGTACCCACTGTGTCTCTCGCTGTGTCCCGCTGTGTCCCCAGCTGTGTCCCCTGCTGTGTCCCGCTGTGTCCCGCTATGTCCCGCTGTGTGCCCCGCTGTGTCCTGCTGTGTCCCCGCTCTGTCCCTCTGTGTCCCGCTGTGTACCCACTGTGTCTCTCGCTGTGTCCCGCTGTGTCACCGCTGTGTCCCGCTGTGTATCCGCTGTGTCCCCCACTGTGTCCTGCTCTGTCCCCGCTGTGTCCTGCTGTGTCCGCGCTGTCCCCCGGTGTGTCCCTGCTCTTCCCCGCTATGTACCCCACTGTGTCCCGCTGTGTCCCGCTGTGTCCCGTTGTGTCCTCGCTGGGTCCGCCTCTATGTCCCCGCTGTGTAGCTCTGTGTCCCCCGCTGTGTCCCGCTGTGTTCCGCTGTGTCCCCGATGTGTCACGCAGTGTCCCGCTGTGTCCCCGCTGTGACCCCGTTGTGTCAGGCTGTGTCCCCCGATGTGTCCAGCTAAGTCCCCGTTTTGTCCCGCTCTGTCCCCCGCTCTGTCCCCCGCTCTGTTCCGCTGTGTTCCCCGCTGAGTCCCGCTGTGTCCCGCTGTGTCCGCCGCTGTGTCCCGCTGTGACGCCGCAGTTTCCCCACTGTGTCCCGCTGTGTTCCGCTATGTCCCGTGGTGTCCTGCTTTGTCCCCCGATGTGTCCACCGCTGTGTCCTCCCTGTGTCCCCGGCTGTGTCCCGCTCTATCCCCCGCTGTGATTCCCGCTTTGTCCCTGCTGTGTCCCGCTGTGTCCCGCTGTGTCCCCCACTGTGTCCTGCTGTGTTCCCGCTGTGTCGTGCTGTGTCCCCTCTGTGTCCCACTGTGTCCCCGCTCTGTCCTGTTGTGTCCCGCTGTGGCCCCACTGTGTCCCCCTGTGTCCCCGTTCTATCTCCGCTTTGTCCCCGGCTGAGTCCCCGCTGTGTCCCCGCTCTGTCCCGCTGTATCCTCCCTGTGTCCCCTGCTGTGTCCCGCTCTATCCCCCGCTGTGATTCCCGCTTTGACCCTGCTGTTTCCCGCTTTGTCCCGCTGTGTCCCCCTCTGTGTCCCATTTTGTCCCCAGCTGTGTACCCCGCTGTGTCCCGCTGGGTTCCGCTTTTTCCTGGCTGTGTCCCCCACTGGGTCCCACTGTGTCCCCCGCTCTGTCCCCCGCTGTGTCCCCCGCTGTGTCCCTCTGTGTCCCGCTGTGTCCCCGCTTTGTCCCCTGCTGTGTCCCGATGTGTCCTCGCTGTGTCCCGCTGTGTCTGTGCTGTGTCCCCCCTGTGTCCCGCTGTGTCCCGCTGTGTCCCCTCTGTGTCCCTGCTGTGTCCTGCTCTGTCCCGTTGTGTCCCCTGCTGTGTCCCGCTTTGTCCCCCGCTGTGTCCCGCTGTGTCTAGCTGTGTCCTCGCTGTGTTCCCGTTGTGTCCCGCTCTGTCCTCTCTGTGTCCCGCTGTGTCCCCGTTGTGTCCCAACAGTGTCCTGCTGTGTCCCCTCTGTGTCCTGTGGTGTCCCCCGCTGTGTCCAGCTGTGTCCCTGCTGTCACCCGAAGGTCCCCGCTGTCCCCAGCTCTGTCCCCCGCTGTGTCCCGCTGTGTCCCCGCTGTGTCCCCCTGTGTCCCGTTGTGTCCCCCGTTGAGTCCCAATGTGACACCCTCTCTGTCCCGCGCTGTGTCCCGCTGTGTCCCCCGCTGTTACCCGCTGTGTCCCCCGCTCGGTCCCCGCTGTGTCCCGCTCTGTCCCCGCTGTATCCCCGCTGTGTCCCGCTGTGTCCCGCTGTGTCCCCGCTGTGTCCCGCTGTGTCTCGCTGTGTCACCGCTGTGTCCCGGCTGTGTCCCGGCTGTGTCCGGCTGTGTCCCCGCTGTGTCCGCGGCTGTGTCCCCGCTGTGTCCCGCTGTGTTCCGCTGTGTCCCGCTGTGTCCCCCGTTGTGTCCCGCTGTGTCTCTCGCTGTGTCCCCCGCTGTGTCACACGCTGTGTGCCCCGCAGTGTCCCCGCTGTGTCCCCGCTGTGTCCCGCTGTGTCCCCCCTGTGTCCTGCTGTGTGCCCCTGAGTCCCCACTGTGTCCCCGCTGTGTCCCGCTGTGTCCCCCGCTGAGACACTGCTGTGTCCCCGATGTGTCCCTCTGTGTCCCGTTTTGTCCCCGCTGTCCCAAACTGTGTCCCCGCTGTGTCCCGTTGTGTCCCCGCTGTCACCCACTGTTTCCCTGCTGTGTCCCGCTGTGTCCCCGCTGTCCCCCCGCTGTGTCCTGCTGTGTCCCTCTATGATTCGCCCTGTCCCTGCTGTCTCCCGCTGTGCCCCGCTGTGTCCCCGCTGTCCCCCGCTGTGTCCCCCGCTTTGTGCCCCGCTGTTTCCCCGCTGTGTCCCGCTGTGTCCGCCCTGTATCCTGCTCTGTCCCCGCTGTGTCCCCACTGTGTCCTTCTGTGTCCCCGCTGTGTCCCGCTGTGTACTCCGCTGTGTCCCGATGTGTCCACTGCTGTGGCCCCGCTGGGTCCCCGCTGTGTCCCATGTGTCCCGCTTTGTCCCGCTGTGTCCCCGATCTGTCCCGCTGTGTATCTCGCTGTGTCCAACTGTGTCCCCGCTGTGTCCCGCTGTGTTCCCCACTCATTGCCCCGCTGTGTCCCCTGCTGTGTCCCCGATGTGTCTCAATGTGTCCCCGCTGTGTCCCCGCTGTGTCCCCGCTGTGTCCCGGTGTGTCCCGCTGTTTCCCGTGGTGTTCTGGTTTGTCCCACTTTGTGTCCCCCGCTGAGTCCCCGCTGTGTCCCCGCTGTGTCCCCGCTGTGTCCCGCTGTGTCCTCGATGTGTCCCCTGCTGTGTCCCGCTGTGTCCCCCACTTTGTCCCCGCTGTGTCCCCGCTGTGTACAGTTGTGTCCCGCTGTTTCCCGTGGTGTCCCGATTTGTCCCCCACTGTGTCGCCCGCTGAGTCCCCGCTGTGTCCCCGCTGTGTCCCCCGATGTGTCCCGCTGTGTCCCACGCTGTGTATCCCCCGCTGTGTCCTGCTGTGTCTCCCGCTGTGTCCCGCTGTGTCCCGCTCTGTTCCACTCTGTCCCCCGCTCTGTCCCGCTGTGTCATGCTGTGTCCCGCTGTATCCTCGCTGTTTCCCCTGCTGTGACCCGGTGTGTCCCACTGTGTCCCGCTGTGTCCTGCTCTGTCCCCGATGTGTCCCACTGTGTCCCCCGCTGTGACCCGGCGTGTCCCACTGTGTCCCGCTGTGTCCCGCTGTGTCCCGCTCTGTCCCGCTCTGTCCCCGCTGTGTCCTGCTGTGTCCCCCGCTGTGTCCCCGCTTTGTCCCGCTGTGTCCCGCTGTGTACCACTATGTCCCACTGTGTCCCACGCTGTGTCCCCCGCTGTGTCCCCCGCTGTGTCCCGCTGTGTCCACAGCTGTGTCCCCGCTGTGTCCCTCTGTGTCCCCGCTATGTCCCGCTGTGTCCTGCTGTGTCCTCGCTTTATCCCCCGCTGTGTCCACCACTGTGTCCCCCGCTGTGTCCCGCTGTGTCCCCCGCTGTGTATCCCCCGCTGTGTCCCGCTGTGTCCTGCTGTGTCCCAATGTGTCCCCTGTTCTGTCCCGCTGTGTCCCGCTTTGCCCTCGCTGTTTCCCCTGCTTTGACCCGGTGTGTCCCGCTGTGTCCCACTGTCTCCCGCTCTGTCCCCGCTGTGTCCTGCTGTGTCCCCCACTGTGTCCCCGCTTTGTCCCGCTGTGTCCCACCGTGTACCATTATGTCCCCCTGTGTCCCACGCTATGTCCCCCGCTGTGTCCGGATGTGTCCCCCGCTGTGTCCTGCTATGTCCCCATTGTGTCCCCACTGTGTCTTGCTGTGTCCCCTCCGTGTCCCGCTGTGTCCCCCGCTGTGTCCAGGTGTGTCCCTGCTGTCATCCCGTGTGTCCCCGCTGTCCCCAGCTGTGTCCCCCGCTGTGTCCCGCTGTGTCCCCGCTGTGTCCCCTCTGTGTCCCGCTGTGTCCCCCGTTGTGTCCCAAAGTGACACCCTCTGTGTCCCACGCTGTATCCCGGTGTGTCCCCCACTGTGTTCACCGCTGTTTCCCCCGCTCTGTCCCCGCTGTGTCCCGCTTTGTCCCCGCTGTATCCCCGCTGTGTCCCGCTGTGGCCCACTGTGTCCCCACTGTGTCCCGCTGTGTCCCGTTGTGTCCCCGCTGTGTCCCCGCTGTGTCCCGCTGTGTCCCCCGCTGTGTCCCGCTGTGTATCAAGTTGTGTCCAGCTGTGTCCCCGCTGTGTCCCGCTGTGTCCCACGCTGTGCCCCACTGTGTCCCCCGCTGTGTCTCTCTGTGTCCCCCGCTGTGTACCGCTGTGTCCCGGTGTATCCCGCTGTGTCCTCACTTTGTCCCCGCTGTGGCCCTCTGTGTATCCGCCTGTGTCCATCTTTGTCCCCGCTGTGCACCCGCTGTGTCCCGCTGTGTCCTCCGCTGTGTCCAGCTGTGTCCCTGCTGTCCCCCCGTGTGTCCCCGCTGTCCCCAGCTGTGTCCACCGCTGTGTCCCGCCGTGTCCCGCTGTGTCCCCGCTGTGTCCCGCTGTGTCCCCCGTTGTGTCCCAATGTGACACCCGCTGTGTCCCCTGCTGTGTTCCCCGCTGTGTCCCCCGCTCTGTCCCCGCTGTGTCCCGCTCTGTCCCCGCTGTATCCCCGCTGTGTCCTGTTGTGTCCCCGCTGTGTCCAGCTGTATCCCCACTGTGTCCCCGCTGTGTCCCGCTGTGTCCCCCGTTGTTTCCCGCTGAGACCCCTGCTGTGTCCCCCGCTGTGGCCCGTTGTGTATCAAACTATGTCCAGCTGTGTCCCTGCTGTGTCCCGCTGTGTCCCACGCTGTGCCACTCTGTGTCCCGCTGTGTCACCTGCTGTGTCCACGCTGTGTCCCCGCTGTGTACTGCTCTGTCCCGCTGTGTCCTCGCTGTGTCCCGGCTGTGTCCCGCTGTGTCCCTGCTGTGTCCCACGTTGTGTCCCGCTGTGTCTCCCGCTGTGTCCCCGCTGTGTCACCCGCTGTGTCCCCTGCTGTATCCCCGCTGTGTCGCCGCTGTGTCCCGTTGTGTCCCGCTGTGTCCCCTCTGTCCCCATTTGAGTCTCCACTGTGTCCCGCGGTGTCCCCGCTGTCCCTTGCTGTATCCGTGCTGTATCCCGCTGTGTCAAGCTGTGTCCTGCTGTGTACCCGCTGTCCCCCGCTGTGTCCTGCTGTGTCCCCGCTGTTCCCCAGAGTGTTCCCGCTGTGTCCCGCTGTGTCCCCTGCTGTGTCCTGTTGTGTCCCCAGCTGTGTAACCCGCTGTGTCCCGCTGTCTCCTCGCTGTGTCCCACACTGTGTCCCGCTGTGTCCCCACTGTGTCCCCCGCTATGTCCCCGCTGTGTCCCACTGTTTCCCCAGCTGTGTCCCGCTGTGTTCCGCTGTTTCTCAGCTGTGCCCTGCTGTGTCCCGCTGTGTCCCTCTGTGTCCACGCTGTGTCCCGCTGTGTCCCAGCTGTGTCCCGCTGTGTCCTTGCTGTGTCCCCCCTGTGTCCCCTCCTGTGTCCCCCGGTATCTCCCGCTTTGTCCCCTGCTGTGTCCCACTGTGTCCCGCTGTGTCCTCGCTGTGTCCCCCGCTGTGTCCCCCGCTGTGTCCTCCCTGTGTCCCCCGCTGTGTCCCGCTCCATCCCCCCCTGTGATTCTCGCTTTGTCCCCACTGTGTCCCGCTGTGTCCCACACTGTGTCCCGCTGTGTCCCCGCTGTCGTGCTGTGTCCCCGCTGTGTCCCACTGTGTCCCCGCTCTGTCCTGTTGCGTCCCGCTGTGTCCCGATTTGTCCCGCTGTGTCCCCACTGTGTCCCCCTGTGTCCCCGTTCTGTCCCCGCTTTGTCCCCCGCTGAGTCTTCGATGTGTCCCTGCTCTGTCCCGCTGTGTCATCCCTGTGTCCCCTGCTGTGTCCCGCTCTATCCCCCGCTGTGATTCCCGCTTTGTCCCTGCTGTGTCCCGCTGTGTCCCCCTCGGTGTCCCGTTGTGTCCCTCTGTGTCCTCGCTGTATCCCCCACTGTGTCCCGCTGTGTCCCCCGCTGTGTCCCGCTGTGTTCCGCTGTGTCCCCGATGTGTCACGCAGTGTGCCGCTGTGTCCCCGCTGTGACCCCGTTGTGTCAGACTGTGTCCCCGATGTGTCCAGCTGAGTCCCCGTTTTGTCCCGCTCTGTCCCCCGCTCTGTCCCCTGCTCTGTTCCGCTGTGTTCCGCGCTGAGTCCCGCTGTGTCCCCGCTGTGTCTCACTTTGTCCCGATGTGTCCCTCTGTGTCCTCGCTGTGTCTCCCGCTGTGTCCCCGCTGTGTCTCGCTGTGTCCTCGCTGTGTCCCGCTGTGTGTCCCGCTGTGTCCAGCTGTGTCCCCTCTGTGTCCCCGCTGTGTCCCTCTTTGTCCCGCTGTGTCCCCTGCTGTGTCCCGCTGTGTCCACTGCTGTGTCCGGCTGTGTCCCCCCTTTGTCCCGCTGTGTCCCGCTGTGTCCCACTGTATTCTCGCGTGTCCCCCGCTGTGTCCCGCTCTGTATACCGGTGTGTCCAGCTGTGTCCCCGCTGTGTCCCCTCTGTGTAAGGCTGTGTTCCGCGCTGTGTCTCCGCTGTGTCCCCGCTCTGTCCCACTGTGTTCTCCGCTGTGTCCCGATGTGTCCCCCGCTGTGACCCGCTGTGTCCCGCTTTGTCCCGCTGTTTCCCGTGGTGTCTCGCTTTGTCCCCCGCTGTGTTCCCCTCTGAGTCCCCACTGTGTCGCGCTGTGTCCCGCTTTGTCCTCGCTGTGTCCCCGGCTGTGTCTCGCTGTGTCCCCTGCTGTGTCCCCTGCTGTGTCCCGGCTGTGTACCGCTATGTCCCGCTGTGTCCCCCGTTGTGTCCCGCTGTGTCCCCTGCTGTGTTCCCTGCTCTGTCCCGCTATGTCCCTACTGAATCCCCCTGTGTCCCGTTGTATCCCCCACTCTGTACCCGCTGTGTCCTGCTATGTCCCCGCTGTGGACCCACTGTGTCCCCGCTGTGTCCCCGCTGTGTCCCGCTGTGTTCCGCTGTGTCCCCTGCTCTCTCCCCGCTGTGTCCTGCTGTATCCCTGCTCTGTCCCCGCTGTGTCCCCGATGTGTCCCGCTGTGTCCTGGCTGTGTCCCCCGCTGTGTCCCTCTGTGTCCCGGGCTGTGTCCCCGCTGTGTCCCCGATGTGTCCCGCGGTGTCCCGCTTTGTCCTCGCTGTGTCCCCCGCTGTGTCCCGCTGTGTCCCCAGCTTTGTCCCCGCTGTGTCCCCGCTGTGTCCCGGTGTGTCCCGCTGTTTCCCGTGGTGTCCCGGTTTGTCCCCCGCTGTGTCCCCCGCTGAGTCCCCGCTGGGTCCACGCCGGGTCCTGCTGTGTCCTCCGCTGTGTCCCGCTGTGTCCCGGGCTGTGTCCCCAAAGTGTCCGGCTGTGTCCCGCTGTGTCCTCGCTGTGTACCCCGCTGTGTACCGCTGTGTCACCCACTGTGTCCCCGCTGTGTCACTGCTGTGTCCCCCCTGTGTCCCGCTGTTTCCCGTGGTGTCCCGGTTTGTCCCCCGCTGTGTCCCCCGCTTTGTCCCCACTGTGTCCCCGCTGTGTCCCGCTGTGTCCTCGCTGTGTCCCCCATTGTGTCCCCGCTGTGTCCCCGCTGTGTCTCGCTCTGTCCCGGGCTGTGTCCCCGCTGTGTCCCCAATGTGTCCCTCTGTGTCCTCGCTGTGTCCCCTGCTGTGTCCCTCTGTGTCCCGCGCTGTCTCCCCGCTGTGTCCCCGATGTGTCCCGCTGTGTCCCGCTGTGTCCAGCTGTGTCCCCCGCTGTGTACCGCTGTGTACCCAGCTTTGTACCCGCTGTTTCCCCGCTGTGCCCCGGTGTGCCCCGCTATTTCCCGTGGTGTCCCGTTTTGTCCCCCGCTGTGTCCTCCGCTGAGTCCGCACTGTGTCCCGCTGTGTCCCCCGCTGTGTCCTGCTGTGTTCCAGGCTGTGTCCCCGCTGTGTCCTCGCTGTGTCCCCCAATGTGTCCCACTGTGTTCCCCGCTGTGTCTCCGCTGTGTCCCTGCTGTGTCCCGCTGTGTCCCGTTGTTTCCCGTGGTGTCCCGTTTTGTCCCCCGCTGTGTCCCCCGCTGAGTAGCCACTGTGTCCCCGCTGTGTCACGCTGTGTCCTCGCTGTGTCCCCCGTTGTGTCCCGCTGTGTCCCCCGCTGTGTCCCCCGCTGTGTCCCAGCTGTGTCCCGCTGTGTCCCGGTGTGTCCCGCTGTGACCCTGCCTGTTTCTCCCTCTGTGTACCCCTGTGTCCCTGCTGTGTCCCAACTGAGTCCTTCTGTGTCCCCGCTGTGTCCCGCTGTGACCTCTGCTGTGTCATGCTGTGTCCCCTGCTGTGTCCCGCTGTGTACTGCTGGGACCCGCTGTGTGCCTGCTGTCTCCCGCTGTGTCCTGCTGTGTTCCCGCTGTCCCGTGGATTGTCCACGCTGTTTCCCCGCTGTTTTCCGCTGTGTATCCCCCTGTGTCCAACTGTGTCCCTGCTGTGTCCCGCTGTGTTTCCCACTGATTCCCCCACTGTGTCACCCGCTTTGTCCCAGCTGTGTCCCGCTGAGTCCCCGCTGTGTCCCCGCTGTGTCCCGCTGTGTCCCCCTCTGTGAACTTGCTGTGTCCCTGATGTGTCCCCGCTGTCCTCCACTGTGTCCCCGCTGTGTCCCCGCTGTCCCCTGCTGTGTTCCCCTGTGTCCCGCTGTGACCCGCTGTGTGCCTGCTGTACCCCACTGTGTCCCTCTGTGTCCCCGCTGTCCCCTGGAGTGTCCCCGCAGTGTCCCCGCTGTGTCTCGCTGTGTCCTGCTGTGTCCCGCTGTGTCCTCGCTGTGTCCCCCGCTGTGTCACTACTGAGTCCCTCTGTGTAACCCTGTGTCCTGCTGCGTCCCCGCTTTGTCCCGGCTGTGTCCCAGTGCTGTCCAGCTCTGTCCCCGGCTGTGTCCCCGCTGTGCTGCCGATGTGTCCCGCTGTGTCCTCGCTATGACCCCCGCTGTGTCCCGCTGTGTCCCCGGCTGTGTCACGCTGTTTCCCCCGCTGTGTCCCGCTGTGTCCCCCGCTGTGTCCCGCTGTGTTCCACTCTGTCCCGCTCTGTCCTCGCTCTGTCCCCGCTGTGTCCCGCTGAGTAACCTGCTATGTCCCATTGTGTCCTTGCTGTGTCCCGCTGTGTCCCGCTGTGTCCCGCTATGTCACCTGCTGTGTCCATGCTGTGTCCCCGCTGTGTCCTGCTCTGTCCCGCTGTGTCCTCGCTGTGTCCTGGCTGTGTCCCGCTCTTTCCCCGCTGTGTCCCCCGTTGTGTCCCCTGTTGTGACCCGCTCTGTCACCCGCTGTGTCCCCCGGTGTGTCCCCGCTGTGTCACAGCTGTGTCCCATTGTGTCCCGCTGTGTCCCCTCTGTTCCCCTTTGTTTCTCCGCTGTGTCCCGCGGTGTCCCCACTGTCCCTCGCTGTATCCCTGCTGTATCCCGATGTGTCAAGGTGTGTCCTGCTCTGTACCCGCTGTCCCCCGCTGTGTCCCGGTGTGTCCCCGCTGTCCCCCAGAGTGTCCACGCTGTGTCGCGCTGTGTCCCCGCTGAATCCCGCTCTGTCCCCGCTGTGTCTCGCTGTGTCCCGCTTTGTCCCCCATTGTGTCCCGCTGTATACCACGCTGTGTCCCCTGCTCTGTCCCACTGTGTTCCTGCTGTGTCCTGCTGTGTACCCGCTGTCCCCCGATGTGTTCCGCTGTGTCCCCGCTTTCCCACAGTGTGTCCCTTCTCTCCCCCGCTGTGTTCGGCTGTGTCCCGCTGGGTCCCCCGCTGTGTCCTGCTGTGTCCCACGGTGTGTGCCTGTGTCCCGCTGTGTTCCCTCTGTGTCCCCCTCTGTGTCCCGCTCTGTCCCCGCTGTGTCCCCCGCTGTGGCACCGCTGTGTCCCGCTGTGTCCTGCTGTGTCCCGATGTGTCCCCCGTTGTGTCCCGCTGTGTCTCTGGCTTCGTCCCGCTGTGTCCCCCGCTGTGTCACCCGCTGTGTACCCCTCTGTGTCCCTGTTGTGTCCCCGCTGTGTCCTGTTGTGTCTCGCTGTGTACCCGCTTTCCCCATTTTTGTCCCCACTGTGTCACTGATGTGTCCCGCTGTGTCCTGCTGTGTCCCACTGTTTTCCCCAATGTATCCAACTGTTTCCCTCGCTGTGTCCCCTGCTGTGTACCGCGGTGTCCCGCTGTGTCCCGAAGTGTCCCCTGCTGTGTCCCTGCTGTGTCCCGCTGTGTCCCCGCTGTGTCCCCTCTGTGTCCCGCTGTTTCCCCACTGTCCCCCGCTGTGTCCCCGCTGTGTCCCGCTGTGACCCACTGTGTCCCTGCTGTCCCCCGCTGTGTCCCGCTGTGTCCTGGCTGTCCACTGGAGTGTCCCCGCTGTGTCCCGTTGTATCCCGCTGTGTCCCTGCTGTGTCCCGCTGTGTCCCTGGTGTGTCCCCCGCTGTGTCCCCGCTGTGTCCCGCTGTGTCCCCGCTGTGTCCCGCTGTGTCCCCGCTGTGTCCCCCGTTGGGTCCCGCTGTGTCTCTCCCTATGTCCCCCGCTGTGTCCCCCGCTGTGTCCCCGCTGTGTCCCCGCTGTGTCCCGTTTTGTCCCGCTGTGTCCCCTCTTTCCCCCTTTGTGTCTTTGCTGTGTCCCGCTGTGTCCCCGCTCTCCCCTGCTGTATCCCTGCTGTATCCCGCTGTGTCAAGCTGTGTCCTGCTGTGTCCCCGCTGTCCCCCGGAGTGACCCCACTGTGTCCCCGCTGTGTCCTGCTGTGTCCCACTGTGTCCCATGCTGTATCCCACTGTCTTCCCTGCTGTGTCCCCCGCTGTGTCCCCCTGGGTCCCGCTGGGTCCCGCTGTGTCCCCTGCTGTGTCCCCGCTGTGTCCCCACTCTTTCCCGCTGTGTCCTGATGTGTCCTGCTGTGTACCCGCTGTCACCCGCTGTGTCCCGCTGTGTCCCTGCTGTCCCCCGGAGTGTCTCCACTGTGTCCCTGCTGTGTCACGCTGTGTCCCACTGTGTCCCACTGTGTCCCGCTGTGTCCCCTGCTGTGTCCCCGCTGTGTCCCCTCTGTGTTCCGCTATGTCCCGATGTGTCCTTCTGTGTACCTGTTGTCCCCCGCTGTGTCCCGCTGTGTCCGCGCTGTTTACCGGAGTGTCCACACTGTGTTCCCGCTGTGTCCCGCTGTGTCCTGCTGTGTCAAGCTGTGTACTCCGCTGTGTCCCACTGTCTCCCCTGCTGTGACCTCCACTATGTCCCGCTGTGCCCCGCTCAGTCCCGATGTGTCCCCTGCTGTGTCCCTGCTGTGTCACTGCTGTGTCCCGCTATGTCCCGATGTGTCCCGCTGTGTCCCGCTGTGTCCTCGCTGTGTCCCCAATGTGTGCTGCTGTGTACCCCGCTGTGTCCAGCTGTGTCCCCGCTGTGTCCCGCTGTGTTCTCTGCTGTGTCCCCCGCTGTGCCCCCCGCTGTCCCCCGCTCTGTCCAGCTGTGTCCCGCTGTTTCCTCGCTGTGTCCCCGCTGTGGCCCCTTGTGTATCCACCTGTGTCCAGCTGTGTCCCCGCTGTGTACCCGCTGTGTCCCCTTGTTTCCCCCGCTGTGTCCCGCTGTGTCCCCACTGAATCCCGCTGTGTCCCCGCTGTATTCCCTGCTGTGTTCCCCGCTGTATCCCCCACTGTGCCCCCGCTGTGTCCCCCAATGTGTCCCCCGTTGTGTCCCCCTCTGTATCCCGCTGTGTCCCCGCTGTGTCCCGCTGTGTCCTGCTTTGTCCCCGCTGTATCCCCGCTGTTTCCCCCTCTGTGTCTCTGCTGTGTCCCGCTTGTCCCGCTGTGTCCCCACAGTGTCCCCGCTGTGTCCAGCTGTGTCCCGTTGTGTCCCGCTTTGTCCCGCTGTGTCCTCGCTGTATCCTCGCTGTGTCCCCTATGTGTCTCGCTGTGTATCCCTCTGTGTCCAGCTGTGTCCCTGCTGTGTCCCTGCTGTGTCCCCGCTGTTTCCCGCTGTGTCCCCTGCTGTGTCCCAGCTCTTTCCCCGATGTGTCCCGCTGTGTCCTCACTATTTCCCCCGCTGTGTCCCTCTGTGTCCCCCCCTGTGTCCCTCTGTGTCCCGGGCTGTGTCCCCACTGTGTCCCCAATGTGTCCCCCACATTGTCCCCACTGTGTCCCCACTGTGTCCCGCTGTGTCCTGCTGTTTCCCGTGGTGTCCCGGTTTGTCCCCCGCTGTGTCCCCCGCTGAGTCCCCGCTGTATCCCCGCTGTGTCCCACTGTGTCCTCGCTGTGTCCCCCGTTGTGTCCCGCTGTGTCCCCCGCTGTGTCCCCCGCTGTATCCGTGCTGCGTCCCACTGTGTCCCCGGCTCTGTCCCCCGCTGTGTCCTGCTGTGTCCCGCTGTATCCCGCTGTGTCCCGCTGTGTCCCTGCTGTCCCCCCGCTGTGTCCCGCTGTGACCCGCTGTGTCCCTGCTGTCCCCCGATGTGTCCTGCTGTGTCCCCGCTGTGCCCTGGAGTGTCCCCGTTGTGTCCCGCTGTTTTCCCGCTCTGTCCCCGCTGTGTACCGCTGTGTCCCGCTGTGTCCCCCGCTGTGTCCCCCGTTTTGTGCCACGATGTGTCCCCGCTGTGTCCCGCTGTGGCCCCACTGTATCCTGCTGTGCCCCCCTGTGTCCCCACTGTGCTCTTCTGTGTCCCTGCTGTGTCCTGCTGTGTACTCCGCTGTGTCCTGCTGTGTCCCCTGCTGTGTCCCGCTGTGTATTGCTGTGACCCGCTGTGTCCTTGCTGTCTCCCACTGTGTCCTGCTGTGTTCCCGCTATCCCGTGGATTGTCCACGCTGTTTCCCCGCTGTTTTCCGCTGTGTATCCCGCTGTGTCCAACTGTGTCCCTGCTGTGTCCCGCTGTGTTCCCCACTGAATCCCCCTCTGTGTCACCCGCTTTGTCCCAGCTGAGTCCCGCTGAGTCCCCGCTGTGTGCCCGTTGTGTCCCGCTGTGTCCCCCGCTGTTTCCCCCCTGTTCCCCGCTGTGTCCCGCTGTGTCCCGCTGTGACCTGCTGTGTCCCTGCTGTCCCCCGCTGTGTCCCACTGTGTCCCCGCTGTCCCATGGAGTGTCCCCGCTGTGTTCCCGCTGTGTCTCGCTGTGACTGCTGTGTCCCGCTGTGTCCTCGCTGTGTCCCCCGCTGTGTCCCCGCTGTGTTCCGCAGTATCACGCTGTGTCCTGCTGTGTCCCCACTGTGTCCCCGCTGTGTCCCCGCTTTGATCCGCTGTGTCCCCCGCTGTGTCCCCGCTGTGTCCCCGATGTTTCCTGCTGTGTCCTCACTGTGTCCCCAGCTGTGTCCCGCTGTGTCCTGCTGTGTCCCCCTGTGTCCCCCGCTCTGTCCCGCTGTGTCCCTCTGTGTCCTGCTGTGTCCTCGCTGTGTCTCCGCTGTTTCCCGCTGTGTATTCCGCTGTGTCCAGCTGTGTCCCGCTGTGTCGTCGCTGTGCCATCTGTGTCCCTCTGTGTCCCCCGCTGTGTTCTGCTGTGTCTCCCGCTGTGTCCCGTGGTGTCCCGTTGTGTCCCCCTCTGTGTCCTGCTGTGTCCCGCTGTGTCCCGCTGTGTCCTCGCTGTGTCCAGTCTATGTCCCGCTGCGTGACCCGCTGTATCCAATTGTGTCCCCGCTGTGTCCTCGCTGTGTCCACGCTGTTTCCCGCTGTGTCCCCTTGTTTCCCCCGCTCTGTCCCCGCTGTGTACCGCTGTGTCCCGCTGTGTCCCCCACTCTGTACCCACTGTGTCCACCGCTGTGTCCCCCGCTGTGTCCCCGCTGTGTACCGCTGTGTCCCACTTTGTCTCGCTGTGACCCAAGTTGTGTCTCTCTGTGTCCCCTGCTGTGTCCCCCGATGTGTCCCGCTGTGTCCCAGCTGTGTCCCCACTATGTCCCGCTGTGTCCTGCTGTGTCCCCCGCTCTGTCCCCGCTGTCTCCCGCTGTGTCCCCGCTCTGTCCCCGCTGAGTCCCCACTGTGTCCCGCTGTGTTCCACGCTGTGTCCGACTGTGTCCCTGCTGTGTCCCCGTTGTTTCCTTCTGTGTATCCCGCTGTGTCCAGCTGTGTCCCTGCTGTGTCCCCGCTGTGTCCCCCCTATGTCCCGCTGTGTCCCCTGCTGTGTCCCTGCTGTGTCCCCGATGTGTCCCGCTGTGCCCCGTTCTGTCCCCGCTCTCCCCTGCTGTGTCCCAGCTGTGTCCCGCTGTGTCCCCGATGTGTCCCTCTGTGTCCCACTGTGTACTCGCTGTGTTCCCCGCTGTGTCCCTGCTGTGTCCCCAATGTGTCCCTCTGTGTATCCCACTGTGTCCAGCTGTGTTCCTGATGTGTCCCGCTGTGTCCTCGCTGTGTCCCGCTGTGTCGCTCTGTGTTCTTGCTGTGTCCCACGCTGTGTCCCGCTGTGTCCTCGCTGTGTTCCCCACTGTGTCCCGCTGTGTCCCCGATATGTCACGCAGTGTCCCGCTGTGTCCCACCTGTGACCCCGCTGTGTCACGCTGTGTCCCCCGCTGTGTACAGCTGAGTCCCGGTAGTGTCCCGCTCTGTCCCCCGCTCTGTCCCCCGTTGTGTTCCGCTGTGTCCTCCGCTGTGTCCCGCTGTGTCCCACACTGTGTCCCGCTGTGTCCCCGCTGTCGTGCTGTGTTCCCGCTGTGTCCCACTGTGTCCCCGCTCTGTCCTGTTGTGTCCCGCTGTGTCACCGATTTGTCCCTCTGTGTCCCCACTGTGTCCCCCTGTGTCCCCGTTCTGTCCCCGCTTTGTCCCCCGCTGAGTCCCCGCTGTGTCCCCGCTCTGTCCCTCTGTGTCCTCCCCGTGTCCCCCGCTGTGTCCCGCTCTATCCCCTTCTGTGTTTCCCACTTTGTCCCTGCTGTTTCCTGCTGTGTCCCGCTGTGTCCCTCTGTGTCCCCCTCTGTGTCCCATTGTGTCCCCAGCTGTGTACCCCGCTGTGTCCCGCTGTGTCCTGCTGTGTCCTCGCTCTGTCCCCCGCTGTGTTCCGCTGTGTACCCGCTGTGTCTCCCTCTGTGTCCGGCTGTGTACCTCTGCGTCCCCTGCTGTGTCCCGCTGTGTCCCCGCAGTGTCCCCGGTGTGTCTGCTGTGTTTCGCTGTGTTCCGTGGTGTCCCACTTTGTCCCTTGCTGTGTCCCCTGCTGAGTCCCCGCTGTGTCCCCGCTGTGTTCCGCTGTGTCCTCACTGTGTCCCACGCTGTGTCCCGCTGTGTCCCCCGCTCTGTCCCCCGCTGTGTCCAGCTGTGTCCCTCGCTGTGTCCTGCTGTTTCCCGCTGTGTCCCCGCTGTGTCCCCCACTGTGTCCCTGTGTGTCCCAGCTGTGTCCGGCTGTGTCCCCCGCTGTGTCCCTGCTGTGTTCCCCCTGTGTCCCACTGTGTCCCGCTGTGTCACCCGCTTTGTCCCCCGCTATGTCCCTGCTGTGTCCGCGCTGTGTCCCGCAGTGTCCCGCTGTGTCCCCCACTGTGTCCCGCTGTGTCAGCGGTGTGTCCTGCTGTGTCCCCGCTGTGTCCCCGCTGTGTCCCGCTGTGTACCCGCTGTGTCCCCGCTGTGTCCCCAACTGTGATCCCCGCTGTGTCCCGCTGTATCCCGCTGTGTCCTAGCTGTGTCCCTCGTTGTGTCCTGCTGTGTCCCCTCTGTGTCCCTCTGTGTCCCGCTGTGTCCCCACTGTGTCCCGCTGTGTCCCCGCTGTGTCCCGCTGTTTCCACGCTGTGTTCCGCTGTGTCCCCGCTGTGTCCCTCTGTGTCCCTCGCTGTGTCCCCCTGTGTCCCGCTGTTTCCTCGCTGTTTCCACCGCTGTGTCCCGTTGTCTTCCCCGCTGTGTAGTGCTGTGTCCCCCGCTGTATCCCGCTGTGTCCTCGCTGTGTCCCTCGCTGTGTCCCGCTGTGTCCCCACTGTGTCCCCCACTATGTCCCCGCTGTGTCCCACTTTTTCCCCCACTGTGTCCCGCTGTGTCCCGCTTTGTCTCCGCTGTGCCCCGCTGTGTCCGGCTGTGTCCACGCTGCGTCCCGCTGTGTCCCAGCTGTGTCCCACTGTGTCCCCGCTGTGTCCCCCCTGTGTCCCCTACTGTGTCCCTCGTTTTCTCCCGCTTTGTCCCCCGCTGTGTCCCACTGTGTCCTGCTGTGTCCTCGCTGTGTCCCCCGCTGTGTTCCGCTGTGTACCCGCTGTGTCCCCCTCTGTGTCCGGCTGTGTACCTCTGCGTCCCCCGCTGTGTCCCGCTGTATCCCTGCAGTGTCCCCGGTGAGTCCCGCTGTGTTCCGCTGTGTTCCGTGGTGTCCCACTTTGTCCCTTTCTGTGTCCCCCGCTGAATCCCCACTGTGTCCCCGCTGTGTTCCGCTGTGTCCTCCCTGTGTCCCACACTGTGTCCCGCTGTGTCCCCCGCTCTGTCCCCCGCTGTGTCCAGCTGTGTCCCTTGCTGTGTCCCGCTGTGTCCCGCTGTGTCCCTGCTGTGTCCCCCACTGTGTCCCTGTGTGTCCCAGCTGTGTTTAGCTGTGTCCCCCCCTGTGTCCCGCTGTGTCCCGAAGTTTCCCACATTGTGTCTCTCTGTGTCCCCTGCTGTGTCCTCCAATGTGTCCCGCTGTGTCCCGCTTTGTCCCTGCTGTATCCCGCTGTGTCCAAGCTGTGTCCCCACTGTGTCCTGATTTGTCCCTGCTGTGTCCCGCTTTGTTCTCCACTGTGTCCCGCTGTATCCCCCGCTGTGTCCCGGTGTGTCCCGCTGTGTCCGCTGCTGTGTCCCCGCTGTGTCCCGCTGTGTCCCGCTGTGTCCCGTTGTGTCCCACTGTGTCCCGCTGTGTCCTCGCTGTGTCCCCGATGTGTCCCGCTCTGTACCCCGCTGTGTCCAACTGTGTCCCCACAGTGTCCAGCTGTGTTCCCCACTGTTTCCCCAGCTGTGTCCCACGCTGTGTCCCCGCTTTGACCAGCTGTGTCCCCGCTGTGTCCCCACTGTGTCCCACTGTGTCCCCCGCTGTGACCCCGCTGTGTCCCCAATGTGTCCCGCTGTGTCCCGTTGTGTCCACGCTGTCCCACGCTGTGTCCCGCTGTGTCCCGCTGTGATCCGCTGTGTCCCTGCTGTCCCCCACTGTGTCCCCGCTGTCCCCTGGAGTGTCCCCGCTTTTTCCCCGCTGTGTCTCGCTGTGTCCCGCTGTGTCCTCGCTGTGTCCCCCGCTGTGTCCCCGCTGTGTCCCGCTGTGTCCTGGTGTTTCCCTGCTGTGTCCCGCTGTGTCTCGGTGTGTCCCGCTATGTTCCCCGCTCTGTCCCGCTTTACCCCTGCTCTGTCCCTCTTTGTCCGGCTCTGTCCCCCGCTTTATCCCGCTGTGTCCCCTGCTGTGTCATGCTGTGTCCCCGCTGTGTTCCGCTGTGTCCTGCTGTGTCCCGATGTGTCCGGCTGTGTCCTCGCTCTGTCCCCGCATTGTCCATGCTGTATCCTGCTGTGTCTCAGCTGTGTCCCTGCTGTGTCTCCGCTGTGTCACCACTCTGTCCACTCTGTGTCCCGCTGTGTTCCCGCTGTTTCCCCGATGTGTTCTGCTGTGTTCCCTTCTGTGTCCCCCGCTGTGTCCCCCCCTGTGTCCCCAATGTGTCCCACTGTATCCCGCTGTGTCCCGCTTTGTATCCCGCTGTGTCCCCGCTGTGTCCCGCTGTGCCCCCGCTATGTCCCCCTCTGTGTCGCGCTGTGTCCGCTACTGTGTCCCCACTGTGTCCCCGCTGTTTCACGCTGTGTCCCGCTGTGTCCTGCTGTGTCCTCGCTGTGTCCCTGCTGTGTCCCGATGTGTATCCCACTGTGTCCAGCTGTGTCCCTATTGTGTCCCTTTGTGTCCCCGGCTCTGTCCCCCCTGTGTCCTGCTGTGTCCCCGCTCTGTCCTAGCTGTGTCCCCGCTGTGTCCCCGCTGTGTCCCGCTGTGTCCTGCTGTGTCCTAGCTGTGTCCCCGCTGTGTCCCTGCTGTGTCCCCAATGTGTCCCTCTGTGTATCCCACTGTGTCCAGCTGTGTCCCTGCTGTGTCCCCGCTGTGTCACCCCTGTGTCCCGCTTTGTCCCCCGCAGTGCCCCCGCTGTGTCCCTGCTGTGTCCCGCTGTGTCCCCGATATGTCCCGCTGTGTCCCGCTGTGCACGCTCTGTTTCCCCCGTTGTGTCCCGCTGTGTCCCTTCTCTATTCATGCTTGTCCCACTGTGTCCCCGCTGTGTCCCGCTGGGTACTCGCTGCGACCCCGCTGTGTCCCGCTGTGTCCCCCGCTGTGTCCGGCATTGTCCCCTGGTCTGTCCCGCTGTGTCCCGCTGTGTCACCACTGTGTCCCCGCTCTGTCCCCGCTATGTCCCCGCTGTGTCCCGCTGTGTTCCGCGCTGTGTCCCGCTGTGTCCCTGCTGTGTCCCCGATGTGTCTCGCTGTGTATCCCACTGTGTACAGCTGTGCCCTGCTGTGTCCCCGCTGGGTCACCCCAGTGTCCAGGTGTGTGCCCCGCTGTTTCCCCGCTGTGTCCCCGATGTGTTCCGCATTGTCCCCCACTGTGTCCAACGCTGTGTCCCCGCTGTGTCCCGCTGTGTCCCCGATGTGTCCCGCTGTGTCCCGCTGTGTCCCGCTGTATACTCACTGTGTCCCCCGCTTTGTCCGGCTGTGTACCTGCTGTGTCCCCGCTGTATCCCGCTATGTATCGCGATGTGTCCAGCTGTGTCCCTGTTGTGTCGCCGCTGTGTCCCCCTGTGTCCCGCTGTGTCCCAAGCTGGGTCCCCACTGTGTCACCGATGTGTCCCGCTGTGTCCCATTGTGCCTCCGCTGTCCCCCGCTCTGTCCCCGCTGTGTCCCGCTGTGTCCCCGATGTGTCCCGCTGTGTCCCGCTGTGTACTCGCTGTGAACCCCACTGTGTCCCGCTGTGTCCCCCGCTGTGTCCTGCTGTGTCCCACGGTCTGTCCTTCTGTGTCCCGCTCTGTCCCGCTGTGTCCCGCTGTGTCCTCACTTTGCCCCTAGTCTGTCCCCGCTGTGTCCTCGCTGTGTCCCGCTGTGTTCCATGCTGTGTAACGCTGTGTCCCTGCTATGTCCCCTCTGTGTCCCGCAGTGTATCGCACTGTGTCCAGTTGTGTCCCGCAGTGTATCGCACTATGTCCAGTTGTGTCCCTGCTGTGTTCCCGCTGTGTCCCCCCTGTGTCCCGCTGTGTCCCCTGCTGTGTCCCTGCTGTGTCCCCGATGTGTTCCGCTGTTTTCCCCGCTGTGTGCCCCGCTGTGTCCCCAGCTATGTCCCCGCTGTGTCCCGCTTTGTCCCCCCTGTGTCCCGCTGGGTCCCGCTGTGTACTTGCTGTGTCCCCCGCTGTGTCCCGCTGTGTCCCTGCCTTGTCCCCGCTGTGTCCCGATGTGTATCCCTCTGTGTGCAGCTGTGTTCCTGCTGTGTCCCCCCTGTGTCCAGCTGTGTCCCCCGCTTTGTCCCCGCTCTCCCCCGCTGTGTCCCCGCTGTGTCCTGCTGTGTCCCCGATGAATGCCTGCTGTGTCCCCGCTGTTTCTCATTGTGTCCCCCGCTGTGTCCCCGCTGTGTCCCCCTCTGTATCCCGCTGTGTCCCCCGCTGTGTCCCTGCTGTGTCCCCGCAGTTTCCCCATTGTGTCCCGCTGTGTCCCGCTGTTTCCCGTGGTGTCCCGCTTTGTCCCCCGCTGTGTTCCCCGCTGTTTCCCCGCTGTGTTCCGCTGTGTCCCGGTGTGTCCCGCAGTTGTCCCCCGTTGTGTCCCTGATGTGTCCCCCGCTGTAGCCCGCTCTGCCCCTCGCTGTGTCCCCGCTATGTCCCCGCTGTTTCCCCGCTGTATGCCGCTGTGTCCCGCTTTTTTCCCGCGGTGTCCCGCTTTGTCCCCAGCTGTGTCCCTCTCTGTGCCCCCGCTGGGTTCCCCGCTGTGTCCCGCTGTGTCCCCCGCTGTGTCCCCGCTGTGTCCCGCTGTGTCCCGCTGTGTCCCGATGTGTCCCACGTTGTGTCTCTCTGTGTCCCCTGCTGTGTCCCCCGATGTGTCCCGCTGTGTCCCAGCTGTGTCCCCGCTGTGTCCCGCTGTGTCCTGCTGTGTCCCCCTGTGTCCTGCTGTGTCCCCCGCTCTGTCCCCGCTGAGTCCCCACTGTGTCCCGCTGTGTCCCGCTGTGTTCCATGCTGTGTAACGCTGTGTCCCTGCTATGTCCCCGCTGTGTCTCGCAGTGTATCGCACTGTGTCCAGTTGTGTCCCGCAGTGTATCGCACTGTGTCCAGTTGTGTCCCTGCTGTGTTCCCGCTGTGTCCCCCCTGTGTCCCGCTGTGTCCCCTGCTGTGTCCCTGCTGTGTCCCCGATGTGTTCCGCTGTTTTCCCCGCTGTGTGCCCCGCTGTGTCCCCAGCTGTGTCCCCGCTGTGTCCCTCTTTGTCCCCCCTGTGTCCCGCTGGGTCCCGCTGTGTACTTGCTGTGTCCCCCGCTGTGTCCCGCTGTGTCCCTGCCTTGTCCCCGCTGTGTCCCGATGTGTATCCCTCTGTGTGCAGCTGTGTTCCTGCTGTGTCCTCCCTGTGTCCAGCTGTGTCCCCCGCTTTGTCCCCGCTTTGCCCCTCTGTGTCCCCGCTGTGTCCTGCTGTGTCCCCGATGAATGCCTGCTGTGTCCCCGCTGTTTCTCATTGTGTCCCCCGCTGTGTCCCCGCTGTGTCCCCCTCTGTATCCTGCTGTGTCCCCCGCTGTGTCCCTGCTGTGTCCCCGCAGTTTCCCCATTGTGTCCCGCTGTGTCCCGCTGTTTCCCGTGGTGTCCCGCTTTGTCCCCCGCTGTGTTCCCCGCTGTTTCCCCGCTGTGTTCTGCTGTGTCCCGGTGTGTCCCGCAGTTGTCCCCCGTTGTGTCCCTGATGTGTCCCCCGCTGTAGCCCGCTCTGCCCCTCGCTGTGTCCCCGCTATGTCCCCGCTGTTTCCCCGCTGTATGCCGCTGTGTCCCGCTTTTTTCCCGTGGTGTCCCGCTTTGTCCCCAGCTGTGTCCCTCTCTGTGTCCCCGCTGTGTCCCGCTGTGTCCCCCGCTGTGTCCCCGCTGTGTCCCGCTGTGTCCCGCTGTGTCCCGATGTGTCCCACGTTGTGTCTCTCTGTGTCCCCTGCTGTGTCCCCCGATGTGTCCCGCTGTGTCCCAGCTGTGTCCCCGCTGTGTCCCGCTGTGTCCTGCTGTGTCCCCCGCTCTGTCCCCGCTGTGTCCCGCTCTGTCCCCTCTCTGTCCCCGCTGAGTCCCCACTGTGTCCCGCTGTGTTCCACGCTGTGTCCGACTGTGTCCCTGCTGTGTCTCCGCTGTGTCCTGCTGTGTATCTCGCTGTGTCCAGCTGTGTCCCTGATGCGTCCCCGCTGTGTCCCCCCTATGTCCCGCTGTGTCCACCGCTGTGTCGCCGATGTGTCCCCGATGTGTCCCACTGTGCCCCGTTCTGTCCCCGCTCTCCCCTGCTGTGTCCCAGCTGTGTCCCGCTGTGTCCCCGCTGTGTCCCGCTGTGTCCCCGATGTGTGCCGCTCTGTCCCGCTGTGTACTCGCTGTGTCCCCCACTTTGTCCCACTGTGTCCCCCACTGTGTCCTGCTGTGTCCCCCGGTCTGTCCTGCTGTGTCCCGCTCTGTCCCGCTGTGTCCCGCTGTGTCCTTGCTGTGCCCCCAGTCTGTCCCCGCTGTGTCCTCACTGTGTCCCGCTGTGTTCCATGCTGTGTAACGCTGTGTCCCTGCTATGTCCCCGCTGTGTCCCGCATTGTATCGCACTGTGTCCAGTTGTGTCCCTGCTGTGTTCCCGCTGTGTCCCCCCTGTGTCCCGCTGTGTCCCCTGCTGTGTCCCTGCTGTGTCCCCGATGTGTTCCGCTGTTTTCCCCGCTGTGTGCCCCGCTGTGTCCCCAGCTGTGTCCCCGCTGTGTCCCGCTTTGTCCCCGCTGTGTCCCGCTGGGTCCCGCTGTGTACTTGCTGTGTCCCCCGCTGTGTCCCGCTGTGTCCCTGCCTTGTCCCTGCTGTGTCCCGATGTGTATCCCTCTGTGTGCAGCTGTGTTCCTGCTGTGTCCCCCCTGTGTCCAGCTGTGTCCCCCGCTTTGTCCCCGCTCTCCCCCACTGTGTCCCCGCTGTGTCCTGCTGTGTCCCCGATGAATGCCTGCTGTTTCCCCGCTGTTTCTCATTGGTTCCCCGCTGTGTCCCCGCTGTGTCCCCCTCTGTATCCCGCTGTGTCCCCCGCTGTGTCCCTGCTGTGTCCCCGCAGTTTCCCCATTGTGTCCCGCTGTGTCCCGCTGTTTCCCGTGGTGTCCCGCTTTGTCCCCCGCTGTGTTCCCCGCTGTTTCCCCGCTGTGTTCCGCTGTGTCCCGGTGTGTCCCGCAGTTGTCCCCCGTTGTGTCCCTGATGTGTCCCCCGCTGTAGCCCGCTCTGCCCCTCGCTGTGTCCCCGCTATGTCCCCGCTGTTTCCCCGCTGTATGCCGCTGTGTCCCGCTGTTTCCCGTGGTGTCCCGCTTTGTCCCCAGCTGTGTCCCTCTCTGTGTCCCCGCTGTGTCCCCGCTGTGTCCCGCTGTGTCCCCCGCTGTGTCCCTGCTGTGTCCCGCTGTGTCCCACGTTGTGTCTCTCTGTGTCCCCTGCTGTGTCCCCCGATGTGTCCCCCGCTGTGTCCCCGCTGTGTCCCGCTGTGTCCCCGATGTGTCCCGCTGTATCCCGCTGTGTCCCGCTTTGTATCCCGCTGTGTCCCCGCTGTGTCCCACTGTGTCCCCGCTCTGTCCCCCTCTGTGTCACGCTGTGTCCGCTACTGTGTCCCCACTGTGTCCCCGCTGTTTCACGCTGTGTCCCGCTGTGTCCTGCTGTGTCCTCGCTGTGTACCTGCTGTGTCCCGATGTGTATCCCGCTGTGTCCAGCTGTGTCCCTATTGTGTCCCTTTGTGTCCCCAGCTCTGTCCCCGCTTTGTCCTGCTGTGTCCCCACTCTGTCCCAGCTGTGTCCCCGCTGTGTCCCCGCTGTGTCCCGCTGTGTCCTGCTGTGTCCTCGCTGTGTCCCTGCTGTGTCCCCGATGTGTCCCTCTGTGTATCCCACTGTGTCCAGCTGTGTCCCTGCTGTGTCCCCGCTGTGTCACCCCTGTGTCCCGCTTTGTCCCCCGCTGTGCCCCCGCTGTGTCCCTGCTGTGTCCCACTGTGTCCCCGATATGTCCCGCTGTGTCCCGCTGTGCACTCTCTGTTTCCCCCTTTGTGTCCCGCTGTGTCCCTTCTCTATTCATGCTTGTCCCGCTGTGTTCCCGCAGTGTCCCGCTGTGTCCCGCTGTGTACTCACTGCGACCCCGCTGTGTCCCGTTGTGTCCCCCGCTGTGTCCGGCTTTGTCCCCCGGTCTGTCCCACTGTGTCCCGCTGTGTCACCACTGTGTCCCCGCTCTGTCCCCGCTCTGTCCCCGCTGTGTCCCGCTGTGTTCCGCGCTGTGTCCCGCTGTGTCCCTGCTGTGTCCCCGATGTGTCTCGCTGTGTATCCCACTGTGTCCAGCTGTGTCCCTGCTGTGTCCCCGCTGTGTCACCCCAGTGTCCAGCTGTGTGCCCCGCTGTTTCCCCGCTGTGTCCCCGATGTGTTCCGCATTGTCCCCCACTGTGTCCACCGCTGTGTCCCCGCTGTGTCCCGCTGTGTCCCCGATGTGTCCCGCTGTGTCCCGCTGTGTACTCGCTGTGTCCCCCGCTTTGTCCGGCTGTGTCCCTGCTGTGTCCCCGCTGTATCCCGCTATGTATTGCGCTGTGTCCAGCTGTGTCCCTGCTGTGTCGCCGCTGTGTCCCCCTGTGTCCCGCTGTGTCCCAAGCTGGGTCCCGGCTGTGTCCCCGATGTGTCCCGCTGTGTCTCGTTGTGTGCCTGCTGTCCCCCGCTGTGTCCCCGCTGTGTCCCACTGTGTCCCCTATGTGTGCCGCTCTGTCCCGCTGTGTACTCGCTGTGTCCCCCACTTTGTCCCACTGTGTCCCCCACTGTGTCCTGCTGTGTCCCCCGTTCTCTCCTGCTGTGTCCCGCTCTGTCCCGCTGTGTCCCGCTGTGTCCTCGCTGTGCCCCAAATCTGTCCCCGCTGTGTCCTGGCTGTGTCCCGCTGTGTTCCATGCTGTGTAATGCTGTGTCCCTGCTATGTCCCCGCTGTGTCCCGCAGTGTATCGCACTGTGTCCAGTTGTGTCCCTGCTGTGTTCCCGCTGTGTCCCCCCTGTGTCCCGCTGTGTCCCCTGCTGTGTCCCTGCTGTGTCCCCGATGTGTTCCGCTGTTTTCCCCGCTGTGTGCCCCGCTGTGTCCCCAGCTGTGTCCCCGCTGTGTCCCTCTTTGTCCCCCCTGTGTCCCGCTGGGTCCTGCTGTGTACTCGCTGTGTCCCCCGCTGTGCCCCGCTGTGTCCCTGCCTTGTCCCCGCTGTGTCCCGATGTGTATCCCTCTGTGTGCAGCTGTGTTCCTGCTGTGTCCCCCCTGTGTCCAGCTGTGTCCCCCGCTTTGTCCCCGCTCTCCCCCGCTGTGTCCCCGCTGTGTCCCTGCTGTGTCCCCGCAGTGTCCCCATTGTGTCCCGCTGTGTCCCGTGGTGTCCCGCTTTGTCCCCCGCTGTGTTCCCCGCTGTTTCCCCGCTGTGTTCCGCTGTGTCCCGCTGTGTCCCGCAGTTGTCCCCCGTTGTGTCCCTGATGTGTCCCCCGCTGTATCCCGCTGTGTCCCCCGCTGTGTCCCTGCTATGTCCCCGCTGTTTCCCCGCTGTATGCCGCTGTGTCCCGCTGTTTCCCGTGGTGTCCCGCTTTGTCCCCAGCTGTGTCCCTCTCTGAGTCCCCGCTGTGTCCCCGCTGTGTCCCGCTGTGTCCCCCGCTGTGTCCCGATGTGTCCCACGTTGTGTCTCTCTGTGTCCCCTGCTGTGTCCCCCGCTGTGTCCCGCTGTGTCCCAGCTGTGTCCCAGCTGTGTCCCAGCTGTGTCCTGTTGTGTCCCCCGCTCTGTCCCCGCTGTGTTCCGCTCTGTCCCCGCTCTGTCCCCGCTGAGTCCCCACTGTGTCCCGCTGTGTTCCACGCTGTGTCCGACTGTGTCCCTGCTGTGTCTCTGCTGTGTCCTGCTGTGTATCTCGCTGTGTCCAGTTGTGTCCCTTCTGTGTCCCCCATGTCCCGCTGTGTCCCCCGCTGTGTCCCCGATGTGTCCCCGATGTGTCCCACTGTGCCCCGTTCTGTCCCCGCTCTCCCCTGCTGTGTCCCAGCTGTGTCCCGCTGTGTCCCCGCTGTGTCCCTCTGTGTCCCACTGTGTACTCGCTGGGTTCCCCGCTGTGTCCCGCTGTGTCCCCCGCTGTGTCCCCGCTGTGTCCCGCTGTGTCCCGCTGTGTCCCAATGTGTCCCACGTTGTGTCTCTCTGTGTCCCCTGCTGTGTCCCCCGATGTGTCCCGCTGTGTCCCAGCTGTGTCCCCGCTGTGTCCCGCTGTGTCCTGCTGTGTCCCCCTGTGTCCTGCTGTGTCCCCCGCTCTGTCCCCGCTGAGTCCCCACTGTGTCCCGCTGTGTCCCGCTGTGTTCCATGCTGTGTAACGCTGTGTCCCTGCTATGTCCCCGCTGTGTCTCGCAGTGTATCGCACTGTGTCCAGTTGTGTCCCGCAGTGTATCGCACTGTGTCCAGTTGTGTCCCTGCTGTGTTCCCGCTGTGTCCCCCCTGTGTCCCGCTGTGTCCCCTGCTGTGTCCCTGCTGTGTCCCCGATGTGTTCCGCTGTTTTCCCCGCTGTGTGCCCCGCTGTGTCCCCAGCTGTGTCCCCGCTGTGTCCCTCTTTGTCCCCCCTGTGTCCCGCTGGGTCCCGCTGTGTACTTGCTGTGTCCCCCGCTGTGTCCCGCTGTGTCCCTGCCTTGTCCCCGCTGTGTCCCGATGTGTATCCCTCTGTGTGCAGCTGTGTTCCTGCTGTGTCCTCCCTGTGTCCAGCTGTGTCCCCCGCTTTGTCCCCGCTTTGCCCCTCTGTGTCCCCGCTGTGTCCTGCTGTGTCCCCGATGAATGCCTGCTGTGTCCCCGCTGTTTCTCATTGTGTCCCCCGCTGTGTCCCCGCTGTGTCCCCCTCTGTATCCTGCTGTGTCCCCCGCTGTGTCCCTGCTGTGTCCCCGCAGTTTCCCCATTGTGTCCCGCTGTGTCCCGCTGTTTCCCGTGGTGTCCCGCTTTGTCCCCCGCTGTGTTCCCCGCTGTTTCCCCGCTGTGTTCTGCTGTGTCCCGGTGTGTCCCGCAGTTGTCCCCCGTTGTGTCCCTGATGTGTCCCCCGCTGTAGCCCGCTCTGCCCCTCGCTGTGTCCCCGCTATGTCCCCGCTGTTTCCCCGCTGTATGCCGCTGTGTCCCGCTTTTTTCCCGTGGTGTCCCGCTTTGTCCCCAGCTGTGTCCCTCTCTGTGTCCCCGCTGTGTCCCGCTGTGTCCCCCGCTGTGTCCCCGCTGTGTCCCGCTGTGTCCCGCTGTGTCCCGATGTGTCCCACGTTGTGTCTCTCTGTGTCCCCTGCTGTGTCCCCCGATGTGTCCCGCTGTGTCCCAGCTGTGTCCCCGCTGTGTCCCGCTGTGTCCTGCTGTGTCCCCCGCTCTGTCCCCGCTGTGTCCCGCTCTGTCCCCTCTCTGTCCCCGCTGAGTCCCCACTGTGTCCCGCTGTGTTCCACGCTGTGTCCGACTGTGTCCCTGCTGTGTCTCCGCTGTGTCCTGCTGTGTATCTCGCTGTGTCCAGCTGTGTCCCTGATGCGTCCCCGCTGTGTCCCCCCTATGTCCCGCTGTGTCCACCGCTGTGTCGCCGATGTGTCCCCGATGTGTCCCACTGTGCCCCGTTCTGTCCCCGCTCTCCCCTGCTGTGTCCCAGCTGTGTCCCGCTGTGTCCCCGCTGTGTCCCGCTGTGTCCCCGATGTGTGCCGCTCTGTCCCGCTGTGTACTCGCTGTGTCCCCCACTTTGTCCCACTGTGTCCCCCACTGTGTCCTGCTGTGTCCCCCGGTCTGTCCTGCTGTGTCCCGCTCTGTCCCGCTGTGTCCCGCTGTGTCCTTGCTGTGCCCCCAGTCTGTCCCCGCTGTGTCCTCACTGTGTCCCGCTGTGTTCCATGCTGTGTAACGCTGTGTCCCTGCTATGTCCCCGCTGTGTCCCGCATTGTATCGCACTGTGTCCAGTTGTGTCCCTGCTGTGTTCCCGCTGTGTCCCCCCTGTGTCCCGCTGTGTCCCCTGCTGTGTCCCTGCTGTGTCCCCGATGTGTTCCGCTGTTTTCCCCGCTGTGTGCCCCGCTGTGTCCCCAGCTGTGTCCCCGCTGTGTCCCGCTTTGTCCCCGCTGTGTCCCGCTGGGTCCCGCTGTGTACTTGCTGTGTCCCCCGCTGTGTCCCGCTGTGTCCCTGCCTTGTCCCTGCTGTGTCCCGATGTGTATCCCTCTGTGTGCAGCTGTGTTCCTGCTGTGTCCCCCCTGTGTCCAGCTGTGTCCCCCGCTTTGTCCCCGCTCTCCCCCACTGTGTCCCCGCTGTGTCCTGCTGTGTCCCCGATGAATGCCTGCTGTTTCCCCGCTGTTTCTCATTGGTTCCCCGCTGTGTCCCCGCTGTGTCCCCCTCTGTATCCCGCTGTGTCCCCCGCTGTGTCCCTGCTGTGTCCCCGCAGTTTCCCCATTGTGTCCCGCTGTGTCCCGCTGTTTCCCGTGGTGTCCCGCTTTGTCCCCCGCTGTGTTCCCCGCTGTTTCCCCGCTGTGTTCCGCTGTGTCCCGGTGTGTCCCGCAGTTGTCCCCCGTTGTGTCCCTGATGTGTCCCCCGCTGTAGCCCGCTCTGCCCCTCGCTGTGTCCCCGCTATGTCCCCGCTGTTTCCCCGCTGTATGCCGCTGTGTCCCGCTGTTTCCCGTGGTGTCCCGCTTTGTCCCCAGCTGTGTCCCTCTCTGAGTCCCCGCTGTGTCCCCGCTGTGTCCCGCTGTGTCCCCCGCTGTGTCCCGATGTGTCCCACGTTGTGTCTCTCTGTGTCCCCTGCTGTGTCCCCCGCTGTGTCCCGCTGTGTCCCAGCTGTGTCCCAGCTGTGTCCCAGCTGTGTCCTGTTGTGTCCCCCGCTCTGTCCCCGCTGTGTTCCGCTCTGTCCCCGCTCTGTCCCCGCTGAGTCCCCACTGTGTCCCGCTGTGTTCCACGCTGTGTCCGACTGTGTCCCTGCTGTGTCTCTGCTGTGTCCTGCTGTGTATCTCGCTGTGTCCAGTTGTGTCCCTTCTGTGTCCCCCATGTCCCACTGTGTCCCCCGCTGTGTCCCCGATGTGTCCCCGATGTGTCCCACTGTGCCCCGTTCTGTCCCCGCTCTCCCCTGCTGTGTCCCAGCTGTGTCCCGCTGTGTCCCCGCTGTGTCCCTCTGTGTCCCACTGTGTACTCGCTGGGTTCCCCGCTGTGTCCCGCTGTGTCCCCCGCTGTGTCCCCGCTGTGTCCCGCTGTGTCCCGCTGTGTCCCGATGTGTCCCACGTTGTGTCTCTCTGTGTCCCCTGCTGTGTCCCCCGATGTGTCCCGCTGTGTCCCAGCTGTGTCCCCGCTGTGTCCCGCTGTGTCCTGCTGTGTCCCCCTGTGTCCTGCTGTGTCCCCCGCTCTGTCCCCGCTGAGTCCCCACTGTGTCCCGCTGTGTCCCGCTGTGTTCCATGCTGTGTAACGCTGTGTCCCTGCTATGTCCCCGCTGTGTCTCGCAGTGTATCGCACTGTGTCCAGTTGTGTCCCGCAGTGTATCGCACTGTGTCCAGTTGTGTCCCTGCTGTGTTCCCGCTGTGTCCCCCCTGTGTCCCGCTGTGTCCCCTGCTGTGTCCCTGCTGTGTCCCCGATGTGTTCCGCTGTTTTCCCCGCTGTGTGCCCCGCTGTGTCCCCAGCTGTGTCCCCGCTGTGTCCCTCTTTGTCCCCCCTGTGTCCCGCTGGGTCCCGCTGTGTACTTGCTGTGTCCCCCGCTGTGTCCCGCTGTGTCCCTGCCTTGTCCCCGCTGTGTCCCGATGTGTATCCCTCTGTGTGCAGCTGTGTTCCTGCTGTGTCCTCCCTGTGTCCAGCTGTGTCCCCCGCTTTGTCCCCGCTTTGCCCCTCTGTGTCCCCGCTGTGTCCTGCTGTGTCCCCGATGAATGCCTGCTGTGTCCCCGCTGTTTCTCATTGTGTCCCCCGCTGTGTCCCCGCTGTGTCCCCCTCTGTATCCTGCTGTGTCCCCCGCTGTGTCCCTGCTGTGTCCCCGCAGTTTCCCCATTGTGTCCCGCTGTGTCCCGCTGTTTCCCGTGGTGTCCCGCTTTGTCCCCCGCTGTGTTCCCCGCTGTTTCCCCGCTGTGTTCTGCTGTGTCCCGGTGTGTCCCGCAGTTGTCCCCCGTTGTGTCCCTGATGTGTCCCCCGCTGTAGCCCGCTCTGCCCCTCGCTGTGTCCCCGCTATGTCCCCGCTGTTTCCCCGCTGTATGCCGCTGTGTCCC
Organism: Dipodomys merriami; assembly: GCF_024711535.1. NCBI lineage: Eukaryota > Metazoa > Chordata > Mammalia > Rodentia > Heteromyidae > Dipodomys > Dipodomys merriami. Next base: position 23,380 of record NW_027206489.1, on the reverse strand, counting down.
GCTTTTTTCCCGTGGTGTCCCGCTTTGTCCCCAGCTGTGTCCCTCTCTGTGTCCCCGCTGTGTCCCGCTGTGTCCCCCGCTGTGTCCCCGCTGTGTCCCGCTGTGTCCCGCTGTGTCCCGATGTGTCCCACGTTGTGTCTCTCTGTGTCCCCTGCTGTGTCCCCCGATGTGTCCCGCTGTGTCCCAGCTGTGTCCCCGCTGTGTCCCGCTGTGTCCTGCTGTGTCCCCCGCTCTGTCCCCGCTGTGTCCCGCTCTGTCCCCTCTCTGTCCCCGCTGAGTCCCCACTGTGTCCCGCTGTGTTCCACGCTGTGTCCGACTGTGTCCCTGCTGTGTCTCCGCTGTGTCCTGCTGTGTATCTCGCTGTGTCCAGCTGTGTCCCTGATGCGTCCCCGCTGTGTCCCCCCTATGTCCCGCTGTGTCCACCGCTGTGTCGCCGATGTGTCCCCGATGTGTCCCACTGTGCCCCGTTCTGTCCCCGCTCTCCCCTGCTGTGTCCCAGCTGTGTCCCGCTGTGTCCCCGCTGTGTCCCGCTGTGTCCCCGATGTGTGCCGCTCTGTCCCGCTGTGTACTCGCTGTGTCCCCCACTTTGTCCCACTGTGTCCCCCACTGTGTCCTGCTGTGTCCCCCGGTCTGTCCTGCTGTGTCCCGCTCTGTCCTGCTGTGTCCCGCTGTGTCCTTGCTGTGCCCCCAGTCTGTCCCCGCTGTGTCCTCACTGTGTCCCGCTGTGTTCCATGCTGTGTAACGCTGTGTCCCTGCTATGTCCCCGCTGTGTCCCGCATTGTATCGCACTGTGTCCAGTTGTGTCCCTGCTGTGTTCCCGCTGTGTCCCCCCTGTGTCCCGCTGTGTCCCCTGCTGTGTCCCTGCTGTGTCCCCGATGTGTTCCGCTGTTTTCCCCGCTGTGTGCCCCGCTGTGTCCCCAGCTGTGTCCCCGCTGTGTCCCGCTTTGTCCCCGCTGTGTCCCGCTGGGTCCCGCTGTGTACTTGCTGTGTCCCCCGCTGTGTCCCGCTGTGTCCCTGCCTTGTCCCTGCTGTGTCCCGATGTGTATCCCTCTGTGTGCAGCTGTGTTCCTGCTGTGTCCCCCCTGTGTCCAGCTGTGTCCCCCGCTTTGTCCCCGCTCTCCCCCACTGTGTCCCCGCTGTGTCCTGCTGTGTCCCCGATGAATGCCTGCTGTTTCCCCGCTGTTTCTCATTGGTTCCCCGCTGTGTCCCCGCTGTGTCCCCCTCTGTATCCCGCTGTGTCCCCCGCTGTGTCCCTGCTGTGTCCCCGCAGTTTCCCCATTGTGTCCCGCTGTTTCCCGTGGTGTCCCGCTTTGTCCCCCGCTGTGTTCCCCGCTGTTTCCCCGCTGTGTTCCGCTGTGTCCCGGTGTGTCCCGCAGTTGTCCCCCGTTGTGTCCCTGATGTGTCCCCCGCTGTAGCCCGCTCTGCCCCTCGCTGTGTCCCCGCTATGTCCCCGCTGTTTCCCCGCTGTATGCCGCTGTGTCCCGCTGTTTCCCGTGGTGTCCCGCTTTGTCCCCAGCTGTGTCCCTCTCTGTGTCCCCGCTGTGTCCCCCGCTGTGTCCCTGCTGTGTCCCGCTGTGTCCCGCTGTGTCCCGATGTGTCCCACGTTGTGTCTCTCTGTGTCCCCTGCTGTGTCCCCCGATGTGTCCCCCGCTGTGTCCCCGCTGTGTCCCGCTGTGTCCCCGATGTGTCCCGCTGTATCCCGCTGTGTCCCGCTTTGTATCCCGCTGTGTCCCCGCTGTGTCCCGCTGTGTCCCCGCTCTGTCCCCCTCTGTGTCACGCTGTGTCCGCTACTGTGTCCCCACTGTGTCCCCGCTGTTTCACGCTGTGTCCCGCTGTGTCCTGCTGTGTCCTCGCTGTGTACCTGCTGTGTCCCGATGTGTATCCCGCTGTGTCCAGCTGTGTCCCTATTGTGTCCCTTTGTGTCCCCAGCTCTGTCCCCGCTTTGTCCTGCTGTGTCCCCACTCTGTCCCAGCTGTGTCCCCGCTGTGTCCCCGCTGTGTCCCGCTGTGTCCTGCTGTGTCCTCGCTGTGTCCCTGCTGTGTCCCCGATGTGTCCCTCTGTGTATCCCACTGTGTCCAGCTGTGTCCCTGCTGTGTCCCCGCTGTGTCACCCCTGTGTCCCGCTTTGTCCCCCGCTGTGCCCCCGCTGTGTCCCTGCTGTGTCCCACTGTGTCCCCGATATGTCCCGCTGTGTCCCGCTGTGCACTCTCTGTTTCCCCCTTTGTGTCCCGCTGTGTCCCTTCTCTATTCATGCTTGTCCCGCTGTGTTCCCGCAGTGTCCCGCTGTGTCCCGCTGTGTACTCACTGCGACCCCGCTGTGTCCCGTTGTGTCCCCCGCTGTGTCCGGCTTTGTCCCCCGGTCTGTCCCGCTGTGTCCCGCTGTGTCACCACTGTGTCCCCGCTCTGTCCCCGCTCTGTCCCCGCTGTGTCCCGCTGTGTTCCGCGCTGTGTCCCGCTGTGTCCCTGCTGTGTCCCCGATGTGTCTCGCTGTGTATCCCACTGTGTCCAGCTGTGTCCCTGCTGTGTCCCCGCTGTGTCACCCCAGTGTCCAGCTGTGTGCCCCGCTGTTTCCCCGCTGTGTCCCCGATGTGTTCCGCATTGTCCCCCACTGTGTCCACCGCTGTGTCCCCGCTGTGTCCCGCTGTGTCCCCGATGTGTCCCGCTGTGTCCCGCTGTGTACTCGCTGTGTCCCCCGCTTTGTCCGGCTGTGTCCCTGCTGTGTCCCCGCTGTATCCCGCTATGTATTGCGCTGTGTCCAGCTGTGTCCCTGCTGTGTCGCCGCTGTGTCCCCCTGTGTCCCGCTGTGTCCCAAGCTGGGTCCCGGCTGTGTCCCCGATGTGTCCCGCTGTGTCTCGTTGTGTGCCTGCTGTCCCCCGCTGTGTCCCCGCTGTGTCCCACTGTGTCCCCTATGTGTGCCGCTCTGTCCCGCTGTGTACTCGCTGTGTCCCCCACTTTGTCCCACTGTGTCCCCCACTGTGTCCTGCTGTGTCCCCCGTTCTCTCCTGCTGTGTCCCGCTCTGTCCCGCTGTGTCCCGCTGTGTCCTCGCTGTGCCCCAAATCTGTCCCCGCTGTGTCCTGGCTGTGTCCCGCTGTGTTCCATGCTGTGTAATGCTGTGTCCCTGCTATGTCCCCGCTGTGTCCCGCAGTGTATCGCACTGTGTCCAGTTGTGTCCCTGCTGTGTTCCCGCTGTGTCCCCCCTGTGTCCCGCTGTGTCCCCTGCTGTGTCCCTGCTGTGTCCCCGATGTGTTCCGCTGTTTTCCCCGCTGTGTGCCCCGCTGTGTCCCCAGCTGTGTCCCCGCTGTGTCCCTCTTTGTCCCCCCTGTGTCCCGCTGGGTCCCGCTGTGTACTCGCTGTGTCCCCCGCTGTGCCCCGCTGTGTCCCTGCCTTGTCCCCGCTGTGTCCCGATGTGTATCCCTCTGTGTGCAGCTGTGTTCCTGCTGTGTCCCCCCTGTGTCCAGCTGTGTCCCCCGCTTTGTCCCCGCTCTCCCCCGCTGTGTCCCCGCTGTGTCCCTGCTGTGTCCCCGCAGTGTCCCCATTGTGTCCCGCTGTGTCCCGTGGTGTCCCGCTTTGTCCCCCGCTGTGTTCCCCGCTGTTTCCCCGCTGTGTTCCGCTGTGTCCCGCTGTGTCCCGCAGTTGTCCCCCGTTGTGTCCCTGATGTGTCCCCCGCTGTATCCCGCTGTGTCCCCCGCTGTGTCCCTGCTATGTCCCCGCTGTTTCCCCGCTGTATGCCGCTGTGTCCCGCTGTTTCCCGTGGTGTCCCGCTTTGTCCCCAGCTGTGTCCCTCTCTGAGTCCCCGCTGTGTCCCCGCTGTGTCCCGCTGTGTCCCCCGCTGTGTCCCGATGTGTCCCACGTTGTGTCTCTCTGTGTCCCCTGCTGTGTCCCCCGCTGTGTCCCGCTGTGTCCCAGCTGTGTCCCAGCTGTGTCCCAGCTGTGTCCTGTTGTGTCCCCCGCTCTGTCCCCGCTGTGTTCCGCTCTGTCCCCGCTCTGTCCCCGCTGAGTCCCCACTGTGTCCCGCTGTGTTCCACGCTGTGTCCGACTGTGTCCCTGCTGTGTCTCTGCTGTGTCCTGCTGTGTATCTCGCTGTGTCCAGTTGTGTCCCTTCTGTGTCCCCCATGTCCCGCTGTGTCCCCCGCTGTGTCCCCGATGTGTCCCCGATGTGTCCCACTGTGCCCCGTTCTGTCCCCGCTCTCCCCTGCTGTGTCCCAGCTGTGTCCCGCTGTGTCCCCGCTGTGTCCCTCTGTGTCCCACTGTGTACTCGCTGGGTTCCCCGCTGTGTCCCGCTGTGTCCCCCGCTGTGTCCCCGCTGTGTCCCGCTGTGTCCCGCTGTGTCCCGATGTGTCCCACGTTGTGTCTCTCTGTGTCCCCTGCTGTGTCCCCCGATGTGTCCCGCTGTGTCCCAGCTGTGTCCCCGCTGTGTCCCGCTGTGTCCTGCTGTGTCCCCCTGTGTCCTGCTGTGTCCCCCGCTCTGTCCCCGCTGAGTCCCCACTGTGTCCCGCTGTGTCCCGCTGTGTTCCATGCTGTGTAACGCTGTGTCCCTGCTATGTCCCCGCTGTGTCTCGCAGTGTATCGCACTGTGTCCAGTTGTGTCCCGCAGTGTATCGCACTGTGTCCAGTTGTGTCCCTGCTGTGTTCCCGCTGTGTCCCCCCTGTGTCCCGCTGTGTCCCCTGCTGTGTCCCTGCTGTGTCCCCGATGTGTTCCGCTGTTTTCCCCGCTGTGTGCCCCGCTGTGTCCCCAGCTGTGTCCCCGCTGTGTCCCTCTTTGTCCCCCCTGTGTCCCGCTGGGTCCCGCTGTGTACTTGCTGTGTCCCCCGCTGTGTCCCGCTGTGTCCCTGCCTTGTCCCCGCTGTGTCCCGATGTGTATCCCTCTGTGTGCAGCTGTGTTCCTGCTGTGTCCTCCCTGTGTCCAGCTGTGTCCCCCGCTTTGTCCCCGCTTTGCCCCTCTGTGTCCCCGCTGTGTCCTGCTGTGTCCCCGATGAATGCCTGCTGTGTCCCCGCTGTTTCTAATTGTGTCCCCCGCTGTGTCCCCGCTGTGTCCCCCTCTGTATCCTGCTGTGTCCCCCGCTGTGTCCCTGCTGTGTCCCCGCAGTTTCCCCATTGTGTCCCGCTGTGTCCCGCTGTTTCCCGTGGTGTCCCGCTTTGTCCCCCGCTGTGTTCCCCGCTGTTTCCCCGCTGTGTTCTGCTGTGTCCCGGTGTGTCCCGCAGTTGTCCCCCGTTGTGTCCCTGATGTGTCCCCCGCTGTAGCCCGCTCTGCCCCTCGCTGTGTCCCCGCTATGTCCCCGCTGTTTCCCCGCTGTATGCCGCTGTGTCCCGCTTTTTTCCCGTGGTGTCCCGCTTTGTCCCCAGCTGTGTCCCTCTCTGTGTCCCCGCTGTGTCCCGCTGTGTCCCCCGCTGTGTCCCCGCTGTGTCCCGCTGTGTCCCGCTGTGTCCCGATGTGTCCCACGTTGTGTCTCTCTGTGTCCCCTGCTGTGTCCCCCGATGTGTCCCGCTGTGTCCCAGCTGTGTCCCCGCTGTGTCCCGCTGTGTCCTGCTGTGTCCCCCGCTCTGTCCCCGCTGTGTCCCGCTCTGTCCCCTCTCTGTCCCCGCTGAGTCCCCACTGTGTCCCGCTGTGTTCCACGCTGTGTCCGACTGTGTCCCTGCTGTGTCTCCGCTGTGTCCTGCTGTGTATCTCGCTGTGTCCAGCTGTGTCCCTGATGCGTCCCCGCTGTGTCCCCCCTATGTCCCGCTGTGTCCACCGCTGTGTCGCCGATGTGTCCCCGATGTGTCCCACTGTGCCCCGTTCTGTCCCCGCTCTCCCCTGCTGTGTCCCAGCTGTGTCCCGCTGTGTCCCCGCTGTGTCCCGCTGTGTCCCCGATGTGTGCCGCTCTGTCCCGCTGTGTACTCGCTGTGTCCCCCACTTTGTCCCACTGTGTCCCCCACTGTGTCCTGCTGTGTCCCCCGGTCTGTCCTGCTGTGTCCCGCTCTGTCCCGCTGTGTCCCGCTGTGTCCTTGCTGTGCCCCCAGTCTGTCCCCGCTGTGTCCTCACTGTGTCCCGCTGTGTTCCATGCTGTGTAACGCTGTGTCCCTGCTATGTCCCCGCTGTGTCCCGCATTGTATCGCACTGTGTCCAGTTGTGTCCCTGCTGTGTTCCCGCTGTGTCCCCCCTGTGTCCCGCTGTGTCCCCTGCTGTGTCCCTGCTGTGTCCCCGATGTGTTCCGCTGTTTTCCCCGCTGTGTGCCCCGCTGTGTCCCCAGCTGTGTCCCCGCTGTGTCCCGCTTTGTCCCCGCTGTGTCCCGCTGGGTCCCGCTGTGTACTTGCTGTGTCCCCCGCTGTGTCCCGCTGTGTCCCTGCCTTGTCCCTGCTGTGTCCCGATGTGTATCCCTCTGTGTGCAGCTGTGTTCCTGCTGTGTCCCCCCTGTGTCCAGCTGTGTCCCCCGCTTTGTCCCCGCTCTCCCCCACTGTGTCCCCGCTGTGTCCTGCTGTGTCCCCGATGAATGCCTGCTGTTTCCCCGCTGTTTCTCATTGGTTCCCCGCTGTGTCCCCGCTGTGTCCCCCTCTGTATCCCGCTGTGTCCCCCGCTGTGTCCCTGCTGTGTCCCCGCAGTTTCCCCATTGTGTCCCGCTGTTTCCCGTGGTGTCCCGCTTTGTCCCCCGCTGTGTTCCCCGCTGTTTCCCCGCTGTGTTCCGCTGTGTCCCGGTGTGTCCCGCAGTTGTCCCCCGTTGTGTCCCTGATGTGTCCCCCGCTGTAGCCCGCTCTGCCCCTCGCTGTGTCCCCGCTATGTCCCCGCTGTTTCCCCGCTGTATGCCGCTGTGTCCCGCTGTTTCCCGTGGTGTCCCGCTTTGTCCCCAGCTGTGTCCCTCTCTGTGTCCCCGCTGTGTCCCCGCTGTGTCCCGCTGTGTCCCCCGCTGTGTCCCTGCTGTGTCCCGCTGTGTCCCGCTGTGTCCCGATGTGTCCCACGTTGTGTCTCTCTGTGTCCCCTGCTGTGTCCCCCGATGTGTCCCCCGCTGTGTCCCCGCTGTGTCCCGCTGTGTCCCCGATGTGTCCCGCTGTATCCCGCTGTGTCCCCGCTGTGTCCCACTGTGTCCCCGCTCTGTCCCCCTCTGTGTCACGCTGTGTCCGCTACTGTGTCCCCACTGTGTCCCCGCTGTTTCACGCTGTGTCCCGCTGTGTCCTGCTGTGTCCTCGCTGTGTACCTGCTGTGTCCCGATGTGTATCCCGCTGTGTCCAGCTGTGTCCCTATTGTGTCCCTTTGTGTCCCCAGCTCTGTCCCCGCTTTGTCCTGCTGTGTCCCCACTCTGTCCCAGCTGTGTCCCCGCTGTGTCCCCGCTGTGTCCCGCTGTGTCCTGCTGTGTCCTCGCTGTGTCCCTGCTGTGTCCCCGATGTGTCCCTCTGTGTATCCCACTGTGTCCAGCTGTGTCCCTGCTGTGTCCCCGCTGTGTCACCCCTGTGTCCCGCTTTGTCCCCCGCTGTGCCCCCGCTGTGTCCCTGCTGTGTCCCACTGTGTCCCCGATATGTCCCGCTGTGTCCCGCTGTGCACTCTCTGTTTCCCCCTTTGTGTCCCGCTGTGTCCCTTCTCTATTCATGCTTGTCCCGCTGTGTTCCCGCAGTGTCCCGCTGTGTCCCGCTGTGTACTCACTGCGACCCCGCTGTGTCCCGTTGTGTCCCCCGCTGTGTCCGGCTTTGTCCCCCGGTCTGTCCCGCTGTGTCCCGCTGTGTCACCACTGTGTCCCCGCTCTGTCCCCGCTCTGTCCCCGCTGTGTCCCGCTGTGTTCCGCGCTGTGTCCCGCTGTGTCCCTGCTGTGTCCCCGATGTGTCTCGCTGTGTATCCCACTGTGTCCAGCTGTGTCCCTGCTGTGTCCCCGCTGTGTCACCCCAGTGTCCAGCTGTGTGCCCCGCTGTTTCCCCGCTGTGTCCCCGATGTGTTCCGCATTGTCCCCCACTGTGTCCACCGCTGTGTCCCCGCTGTGTCCCGCTGTGTCCCCGATGTGTCCCGCTGTGTCCCGCTGTGTACTCGCTGTGTCCCCCGCTTTGTCCGGCTGTGTCCCTGCTGTGTCCCCGCTGTATCCCGCTATGTATTGCGCTGTGTCCAGCTGTGTCCCTGCTGTGTCGCCGCTGTGTCCCCCTGTGTCCCGCTGTGTCCCAAGCTGGGTCCCGGCTGTGTCCCCGCTGTGTCCCACTGTGTCCCCTATGTGTGCCGCTCTGTCCCGCTGTGTACTCGCTGTGTCCCCCACTTTGTCCCACTGTGTCCCCCACTGTGTCCTGCTGTGTCCCCCGTTCTCTCCTGCTGTGTCCCGCTCTGTCCCGCTGTGTCCCGCTGTGTCCTCGCTGTGCCCCAAATCTGTCCCCGCTGTGTCCTGGCTGTGTCCCGCTGTGTTCCATGCTGTGTAATGCTGTGTCCCTGCTATGTCCCCGCTGTGTCCCGCAGTGTATCGCACTGTGTCCAGTTGTGTCCCTGCTGTGTTCCCGCTGTGTCCCCCCTGTGTCCCGCTGTGTCCCCTGCTGTGTCCCTGCTGTGTCCCCGATGTGTTCCGCTGTTTTCCCCGCTGTGTGCCCCGCTGTGTCCCCAGCTGTGTCCCCGCTGTGTCCCTCTTTGTCCCCCCTGTGTCCCGCTGGGTCCCGCTGTGTACTCGCTGTGTCCCCCGCTGTGCCCCGCTGTGTCCCTGCCTTGTCCCCGCTGTGTCCCGATGTGTATCCCTCTGTGTGCAGCTGTGTTCCTGCTGTGTCCCCCCTGTGTCCAGCTGTGTCCCCCGCTTTGTCCCCGCTCTCCCCCGCTGTGTCCCCGCTGTGTCCCTGCTGTGTCCCCGCAGTGTCCCCATTGTGTCCCGCTGTGTCCCGTGGTGTCCCGCTTTGTCCCCCGCTGTGTTCCCCGCTGTTTCCCCGCTGTGTTCCGCTGTGTCCCGCTGTGTCCCGCAGTTGTCCCCCGTTGTGTCCCTGATGTGTCCCCCGCTGTATCCCGCTGTGTCCCCCGCTGTGTCCCTGCTATGTCCCCGCTCTTTCCCCGCTGTATGCCGCTGTGTCCCGCTGTTTCCCGTGGTGTCCCGCTTTGTCCCCAGCTGTGTCCCTCTCTGAGTCCCCGCTGTGTCCCCGCTGTGTCCCGCTGTGTCCCCCGCTGTGTCCCGATGTGTCCCACGTTGTGTCTCTCTGTGTCCCCTGCTGTGTCCCCCGCTGTGTCCCGCTGTGTCCCAGCTGTGTCCCAGCTGTGTCCCAGCTGTGTCCTGTTGTGTCCCCCGCTCTGTCCCCGCTGTGTTCCGCTCTGTCCCCGCTCTGTCCCCGCTGAGTCCCCACTGTGTCCCGCTGTGTTCCACGCTGTGTCCGACTGTGTCCCTGCTGTGTCTCTGCTGTGTCCTGCTGTGTATCTCGCTGTGTCCAGTTGTGTCCCTTCTGTGTCCCCCATGTCCCGCTGTGTCCCCCGCTGTGTCCCCGATGTGTCCCCGATGTGTCCCACTGTGCCCCGTTCTGTCCCCGCTCTCCCCTGCTGTGTCCCAGCTGTGTCCCGCTGTGTCCCCGCTGTGTCCCTCTGTGTCCCACTGTGTACTCGCTGGGTTCCCCGCTGTGTCCTGCTGTGTCCCCCGCTCTGTCCTGCTGTGTCCCGCTGTGTCCCGCTGTGTCCCGCTGTTTAACTTGGTGTCCCGCTTTGTCCCCCGCTGTGTCCACCTCTGAGTACCCCTGTGTCACGCTGTGTCCCGCTGTGTCCTCGCTGTGTCCCCCGCTGTGTCCCGCTGTGTACCCCGCTGTGTCCCGTTGTGTCCCGTTGTGTTTCCCGCTGTGTTCTCGCTGTGTCCTTCTGTGTCCCCGCTCTGTCCCCACTGTGTCCCCGCTGTGTCCCCGCTGTGTCCCCGCTGTGTCCGGCCGTGTCCCCCGCTCTGTCCCCGCTGTGTCCCCGCTGTGTCCCCCTGTGTCCCCCTGTGTTCCACGCTGTGTCTCGCTGTGTCCCTGATGTGTCCCTGCTGTGTCCCGCTGCGTATCCTACTGTGTCCAGCTGTGTCCCTTCTGTGTCACTGCTGTGTCACCACTGTGTCCCGCTGTGTCCCCCGCTGTGTCCCCCGCTCTGTCCCAATGTGTTCCGCTGTGTCTCCGATGTGTCCCGCTGTGTCCCGCTGTGTCCCGCTTTTTATCCCGCCGTGTCACCGCTATGTCCACCCTGTGTACCGCTGGGTCCCCCGCTGTTTCCCCGATGTGTCCTGCTGTGTATCCCACTGTGTCCAGCTGTGTCCCTGATGTGTCCCCGCTTTGTCACCCCTATATCCCGCTTTGTCCCCCACTGTGTCCCCGATTGTGTCCCCGCTGTGTCCCGCTGTGTCCCCAATGTGTCCCCGCTGTGTCCCGCTGTGACCCGCTTTGTTCCACTGTGGCCCTGTGTGTCCTCGCTGTGTCCCACTGTGTAACCCACTGATTCCCCCGCTGTGTCCCCCGCTGTGTCCCCGCTGTGTCTCGCTGTGTCCCCGCTGTGACCCTGCTGTGTCCCCGTTGTGTCCCGCTGTTTCCCGTTGTGTCCCCTCTGTCACCCACTGTGTCCCCGCTGTATCCCGCTGTGTCCCCACTGTGTCCCCTCTGTGTCCCGTTGTTTCTCCGCTGTCCCCCGCTGTGTCCCCGCTGTGTCCCTCTGTGACCCGCTGTGTCCCTGCTATCCCCCGCTGTGTCCCGTTGTGTCCCCGCTGTCCCATGGAGTGTCCGTGCTGTCCCGCTCTGTCCCACTGTGTCCTCGCTGTGTACCCGCTGTGTCCCGCTGTGTATCACGCTGTGTCCAGCTGTGCCCCCGCTGTGTCCCCGCTGTTTCCCTGCTGGTCTTGCTCTGTCCTGGGCTGTGTCCCCGCTGTGTCCCCGATGTGTCCCAATGTGTCCCGCTGTATCCTCACTGTGTCTCCCGCTGTGTCCCGCTGTGTCCCGCTGTGTCCCACTGTGTTCCCCGCTGTATCCTGCTGTGTCCCGCTGTGTCCTCGCTGTGTCCCCGCTATGTCCCGCTATGTAATCCGCTGTGTTCAGCTGTGTTCCCCGCTGTGTCCCTGCTGTGTCCCCAATGTGTCCCACTGTGTCCCTCTGTGTCCTCACTGTGTCCACTGTTGTGTCCCTCTGTGTCCCCTGCTGTGTCGTGCTGTGTTCCCCCATTTGTCCCGCTGTGTCCCGCTGTGTCCCCGCTGTGTCCCCGCTGTGTCCTCGCTGTGTCCCCCGCTGTGTCCCGCTGTGTCCCCTGCTGTGTCCCCTGCTGTGTCCTGCTGTGTCCTAGCTGTGTCCCTGATCTGTCCCGCTGTGTATCCCGCTGTGTCCAACTGTGTCCCCGCTGTGTCCCGCTGTGTTCCCCACTGATTCCCCCGCTGTGTCCCCGCTGTGTCCCCCTGTGTCCCCTCTGTGTCCTGCTGTGTTCCGTTGTGTCTGGGCTGTCACACACTGTGTCCCTGCTGTGTCCCGCTGTGTCCCCGCTTTTTCCCCTCTGTGTCCCGCTGTTTCCCCGCTGTGTCCCCCGCTGTGTCCCACTGTGTATCAAGCTGTGCCCCCGCTGTGTCCCGCTGTGTCCCCCGCTGTGTCCCGCTGTGTCTCACTGTGTCCCAATGTGTCCCCGCTGTCACCCACTGTTTCCCTGCTGTGTCCTGCTGTGTCCCCGCTGTCCCCTCGCTGTGTCCCGCTGTGTCCCGCTGTGACCCTCCCTTTCCCTGCTGTCCACCGATGTGTCCCACTGTGTCCCCGCTGTCCCCCGCTGTGCCCCCCGCTTTGTGCCCCGCTGTGTCCCCGCTGTGTCCCGCTCTGTCCCCTCTGTATCCTGCTGTGTCCCCGCTGTGTCCCCACTGTGTCCTTCTGTGTCCCTGCTGTGTCCCGCTGTTTCCCCCGCTGTATCCCGCTGTGTCTCGCTGTGTCCCGATGTGTCCCGCTGTGTCCTGCTGTGTCCTCGTTGTGTCCCCGATCTGTCCCGCTGTGTATCTCGCTGTGTCCAACTGTGTCCCCGCTGTGTCCCGCTGTGTTCCCTTCTCATTCCCCCGCTGTGTCCCCCGCTGTGTCCCGGTGTGTCCCGCTGTTTCCCGTGGTGTACCGGTTTGTCCCACTTTGTGTCCCCTGCTGAGTCCCAGCTGTGTCCCCGACGTGTACCGCTGTGTCCCGCTGGGGCCCCAGCTGGGTCCCGCTGTGTCTCCGCTTTGTCCCCGCTGTGTCACGCTGTGTCCCTGCTGTGTCCGGCTGTGTCCCCGCAGATTCCCCACTGTGTCCCGCTGTGTTCTGCCGTGTCCCATGGTGTCCTGCTTTGTCCCCGGCTGTGACCCCGCTGAGTCCCCGCTGTGTCCCCGCTGTGTCCCGCTGTGTCCCCGCTGTGTCCCACTGTGTTCCTGCTCTGTCCCTGCTGTGTCCCCCGCTGTGTCCCCGGTGTGTCCCCGCTGTGTCCCGCTGTGTCCTCCCTGTGTCCCCCGCTGTGTCCCGCTCTATCCCCCGCTGTGATTCCCGCTTTGTCCCTGCTGTGTCCCGCTGTGTCCCGCTGTGTCCCTCTGTGTCCCCCTCGGTGTCCCGTTGTGTCCCTCTGTGTTCTCGCTGTATCCCCCACTGTGTCCCGCTGTGTCCCCAGCTGTGTCCCATGCTGTGTCCCGCTGTGTCCCGCTGTGTCCTCGCTGTGTCCCCCGCTGTGTCCTGCTGTGTCCCAGCTGTGTCCGCATTATGTCCCCCACTGTGTCCCGCTGTGCTCCCCGCTGTGTTCCCGCTGTGTCCCAGCTGTGTCGAGCTGTGTCCTGCTGTGTCCCCCGCTCTGTCCCGCTGTGTCCCGCTGTGTCCCCCACTGTGTCCCGCTGTGTCCCCGCTGTGTCCTGCTGTGTCCCCGCTGTGTCCTGCTGTGTCCCGCTGTGTCCCCGCTGTGTCCCGCTGTGTCCCACTTTGTCCCTGCTGTGTCCCGCTGTGTCCCCGCTGTGTCCCCCGCTGTGTCCCATTGTGTCCCGCTGTGTCCCTCTGTTTCCCCCGCTGTGTTTCGCTGTGGGCCCCGCTGTGTCCCCTCGGTGTCCCGCTGTGTCCTCGCTGTGTTCCGCTGTATCCCACTGTGTTCTCGCTGTGTCCCCCGCTGTGTCCCGCTGTGTCCTCGCTGTGTTCCCCGCTGTGTAGCGCTGTGTCCTCCGCTGTGTCCTCGCTGTGTCACCCGCTGTGTCCCCCGTTGTGTCCCCGCTGTGTCTCCAGTGTCCCGCTGTGTCCTGCTGTGTCCATGATGTGTCACACAGTGTCCTGCTGTGTCTCCGCTGTTTCCCTTTGTGTCACCAGCTGTGTACCCCTCTGTGTGCCGCTGTGTCCTCTCTGTGTTTCCCGCTATGTAGCGCTGTGTCCCCCGGTGTGTCCCGCTGTGTCCCGCTGTGTGCCCGATGTGTCACAAAGTGTCCTGCTGTGTCCCCGTTGTGTCCCCGCTCTGTCACTCTGTATACCACGCTGTGTCCAGCTGAGTCCCCACTGTGTCCCGCTGTGTCTCCCGCTATGTTCCCCGCTTTGTTGCATTGTGTTCACCGATGAGTCCCGCTGTGTCCCGCTGTGTCCGGCTGTGTCCCCTGCTGTGTCCCTGCTGTGTCCCTGCTGTGTCCCCGCTGTGTCCCCGCTGTGTCCCGCTGTGCACCTCGCTGTGTCCCCCGCTGTGTCCGGCTGTGTCCTTCCTGTGTCCTGGCTGTGTCCGCCGCTGTGTAGCGCTGTGTCTCCTGCTGTGTCCCGCTGTGTCCCCTATGTGTCACGCAGTGTCCCGCTGTGTCCCCGCTGTGTCCCCGCTGTGTCCCCGCTGTGTCCCCGCTGTGTCACGCTGTGTTCCCCGAGGTGTCCCGCTGTGTCCCGCTGTGTCCCCTATGTGTCACGCAGTGTCCCGCTGTGTCCCTGCTGTGTCCCCGCTGTGTCACGCTGTGTTCCCCGAGGTGTCCGCTGTTTCCCCTGCTCTGTCCCGCAGTGTCCCCCGCTGTGTCCCACTGTGTCCTGCTGTTTCCCCGCTGTGTCCTGCGCTGTGTCCCGCTGTGTACCTCGCTGTGTCCCCCGTTGTGTCCAGCTGTGTCCTTGCTGTGTCCCCCGTTGTGTAGCGCTGTGTCCCCGCTGTTTTCCGCTGTGTCCCGCTGTGTCCCCGATGTGTCACGCAGTTTCCCGTTGTGTCCCTGCTGAGGCCCGCTGTGTCACGCTGTGTTCCCCGCTGTGTCCCCCGCTCTGTCCCGCAGTGTCCCCCGCTGTGTCCCACTGTGTCCCGCTGTTTCCCCGCTGTGTCTTGTGCTGTGTACTGCTGTGTCATCGCTGTGTCCCTGCTGTGTCCCCCCTGTGTCCTGCTGTGTCCTCGCTGTTTCCCCCGTTGTGTCCCGCTGTGTCCCCCGCTTTGTCCCCGTGGTGTCCAGCTGTGTCCTCGCTGTGTCCCGCTGTGTCCCACTGTGTTCTCGCTGTGTCCCACGCTGTGTCCCGCTGTGTCCTCGCTGTGTTCCCCGCTTTGTAGCGCTGTGACCCCCGCTGAGTACCGCTGTTTCCCGCTGTGTCCCCGATGTGTCACGCAGTGTCCCGCTGTGTCCCTGCTGTGTCCCCGCTGTGTCACACTGTGTCCCCCGCCATGTCCAGCTGAGTCCCAGCTGTGTCCCCCTGTGTTCCCCACTCTGTCCACCGCTGTGTTTCGCTGTGTTCCCCGCTGAGTCCTGCTGTGTCCCGCTGTGTCCTCCGCTGTGTCCCGCTGTGTCCCCGCAGTTTCCACACTGTGTCCCGCTGTTTTCCGATGTGTCCTGTGGTGTCCTGCTTTGTCCCCTGCTGTGTCCCCTGCTGAGTCCCTACTGTGTCCCGCTGTGTCCCCCACTGTGTCCCGCTCTATCTCCCGCTGTGATTCCCGCTTTGTCACCGCTGTGTCCCGCTGTGTCCCCCACAGTGTCCCGCTGTGTCCCTGCTGTGTCCCGCTGTGTCCCCGCAGTTTTCCTACTGTGTCCCCGCTGTGTCACACTGTGTCCTCCGCCGTGTCCAGCTCAGTCTCTGCTGTGTCCCGCTGTGTTCCCCACTCTGTCCACCGCTGTGTTTCGCTGTGTTCCCCGCTGAGTCCTGCTGTGTCCCGCTGTGTCCTCCGCTGTGTCCCGCTGTGTCCCCGCAGTTTCCCCACTGTGTCCCGCTGTTTTCCGATGTGTCCTGTGGTGTCCTGCTTTGTCCCCTGCTGTGTCCCCTGCTGAGTCCCTACTGTGTCCCGCTGTGTCCCCCACTGTGTCTCGCTCTATCCCCCGCTGTGATTGCCGCTTTGTCACCGCTGTGTCCCGCTGTGTCCCCCACAGTGTCCCGCTGTGTCCCCGCTGTGTCCCCGCAGTTTTCCTACTGTGTCCCCGCTGTGTCCCCGCTGGGTCCCGCTGTTTCCCCGCTGTGTCACCTGCTGTGTCCCATTGAGTCCCCAGCTGTGTCCCGCTGTGTCCCCGCTTTGATTCCCGCTTTGTCCCTCTGTGTCCCGCTGTGTCCCGCTGTGTCCCCCACTGTGTCCCGCTGTGTCCCCGCTGTGTCCTGCTTTGTCCCCGCTGTGTCCTACTGTGTCCCGTTGTGTCCCGCTGTGTCCTGCTGTGTCCCGCTGTGTCCCCGATGTGTCCCGCTGTGTACCCGCTGTGTCCCCCTGTGTTCCTGCTCTGTCCCCGCTGTGTCCCC
Organism: Dipodomys merriami; assembly: GCF_024711535.1. Lineage (NCBI taxonomy): Eukaryota > Metazoa > Chordata > Mammalia > Rodentia > Heteromyidae > Dipodomys > Dipodomys merriami. The sequence goes on along the minus strand of NW_027206489.1, from coordinate 7,831 downwards.
CATTGTGTCCCCCGCTGAGTCCCCGCTGTGACCCCGCTGTGTCCCACTGTCCCCCTGGGTGTCCTGTTGTGTCCCTCTGTGTCCTCGCTATATCCCCCACTGTGTCCCGCTGTGTCCCCAGCTGTGTCCCCCGCTGTGTAGCGTTGTGTCCCCCGCTGTGTCCCGCTGTGTCCCGCTGTGTCCCCAATTTGTCACGCAGTGTCCCGCTGTGTCCCCACTGTATCCCGCTGTGTCCTCCCTGTGTCCCCCGCTGTGTCCTGCTCTATCCCCCGCTGTGATTCCCGCTTTGTGCCTGCTGTGTCCCGCTGTGTACCTCTGTGTCCCCCTCGGTGTCCCGTTGTGTCCCTCTGTGTCCTCGCTATATCCCCCACTGTGTCCCGCTGTGTCCCCAGCTGTGTCCCCTGCTGTGTCCCGCTGTGTCCCGCTATGTCCCGCTGTGTGCTCCACTTTGTCCCGCTGTGTCCCCGCTCTGTCCCTCTGTGTCCCGCTCTGTTCCCCACTGTGTACCCGCTGTGACTCTCACTGTGTCCCGCTGTGTCACCGCTATGTCCCGCTGTGTCCCCGCTGTGTCCCCCGCTGTGTCCTGCTCTGTCCCCGCTGTGTCCTTCTGTGTCCCCGCTGTCCCCCGGTGTGTCCCTGCTGTTCCCCGCTATGTACCCGACTGTGTCCCGCTGTGTCCCGTTGTGTCCTCGCTGGGACCCCCTCTATGTCCCCACTGTGTCCCCCGTTGTGTCCCGTTGTGTCCCGCTGTGGTCCCCGCTGTGTCCTGCTGTGTCTCTGCTGTGTCCCCGCTGTGTCCCGCTGTGTCCCTGCTGTGTCCTGCTGTGTCCTCGCAGTTTCCCCACTGTGTCCCACTGTATTCTGCTGTGTACCATGGTTTTCTGCTTTGTTCCCGGCTGTGTCCCCCACTGAGTCCCTGCTGTGTCCCGCTGTGTCCCGCTGTGTCCCCGCTGTGTCACCTGCTGTGTCCCGTTGTGTCCCCAGCTGTTTCCCGCTGTGTCCCCGCAGTGTCCCCGCTGTGTCCCTCTGTGTCCCGTGGTGTCCCGCTTTGTCCCCCGCTGTATCCACCGCTGAGAACCCGCTTTGTCACCGCTGTGTCCCGCTGTGTCCTCCCTGCGTCCCCTGCTGTGTCCCGCTCTGTCCCCCGCTGTGTCCCCCGCTTTGTCCCTGCTGTGTCCCGCTGGGTCCCAATGTGTTCCCCGCTATGTCCCCTTGTTTGCCCAGCTGTGTACCCTGCTGTGTCCTGTTGTGTCCCCACAGTATGGACGCTGTGTCCCGCTGTGTCCCGCTGTGTACTCGCTGTGTCCCACGCTGTGTCCCGCTGTGTCCCCCACTGTGTCCCGCTGTGTTCCGCTGTGTCCCCGCTGTGTCCCACTGTGTACCCCACTGTGTCCCGCTGTGTACCCTGCTGTGTGTCCCGCTGTGTCCCAAGCAGTGTCCCGGTGTGTCCACCCCTGTGTCCCCTGCTGTGTCCCGCTGTGTCCCCGCTGTGTCGCACTGTGTCCCCCACTGTGTCGCCTTCTGTTCCCCGCTGTGGCCCTGCTGGTTCCTGCAGTGTTCTCGCTGTGTCCCACTGTGTCCCCCGCTGTGTTTCCCACTGTGTCCTCGCTGTGTCTCCCGTTTTGTCCCGCTGTGTCCCGCTGTGTCCCCACTGTCCCCTGGTGTGTCACCGCTGTCCCCCGCTGTGTCCCCCGCTGTGTCCCGTTGTGTCCCGCTGGTTCCCCCTGTGTCCCGCTGTGTCCTCTCTGTGTCCCCCGCTATGTCCCCGCTGTGTCCCCCGTTGTGTCCCGCTGTGTCCACTGCTGTGTCAACAGCTGTGTCCCGCTGTGTCCCTGCTTTGTCGACACTGTATCCCGCTGTGTCCTGCTGTGTCCTCGCTGTTTCCCCCCCTGGGTCCCGCTGTGTCCCCTGCTGTGTCCCGCTGTGTCTCCCGTTGTGTGCCGCTGTGCTCCCCTATGTCCCGCTGTGTCACCACTGTGTCCCCACTGTGTCCCGGTGTGTCCTGCTTTGTCCCCACTGTGTCCCCGTTGTGTCCCCACTGTGTCCTCCCTGTGTCCCACTGTGTCCACCCCTGTGTCCTGCTGTGTCCTGCTGGGTCTCCCGCTGTGATCCTCACTGTGTCCCGCTGTGTCCTCGCTGCGTCCCCGCTGTGTCCTGCTGTGTCACGCTGTGTCCCTCTTTGTCCACGTTGTCCCCCACTGTGTCCCGCTCTGTCCCCATTGTCCTCCGGTGTGTTCACGCTGTCCCCCACTGTGTCCCCCACTTTGTCCCGCTGTGTCCCGCTGTGTCCCGCTGTGTCCCGCTGTGTCCTGCTGTGTACAAGCTGTGTCCCCGCTCTGTCCTGCTGTGTCCACGCGGTGTCCCGGCTGTATCCCGCTGTGTTCCCGCTGTGTCCCTGCTGTATCCCCACTGTCCCCTGTGGTGTCCTGCTGTGTCCCCGCTGTCCCCCGGTGTGTCTCCGCTGTCCCCCTATGTGTCCCCCGCTGTGTCCTCGCTGTGTCCCCTGTTGTATCCCGCTGTGTCCCGCTGTGTTCCCGCTATGTCCCCCTGTGTCCCGCTGTGTCCCGCTATTTCCGCCGCTGTTTCCGGCTGTGTCACGTTGTGTCCCCTTGGTGTTCCGCTGTGTCCCCTGCTGTGTCCCCCCTGTCCTCCGCTGTGTCCCGCTGTGTTCCCGCTGTCCCACAGAGTTTCCCCGCTGTGTCCCGCTGTGTCCCCCACTGTGTCCCCGCTGTGTCATGCTGTGTCCCGCGGTGTCCCGCTGTGTCCCCCGTTGTGTCCCGCTGTGTCCCGCTGGTTCCCGCTTTGTCCCGCTGTGTCCTCGCTGTATCCCCCACTCTGTACCCGCTGTCCTCCCCTGTATCCCGCTGTGTCCCTGCTGTGTCCCCCGCTGTGTCCCGCTGTGTCCTCCCTGTGTCCCCCGCTGTGTCCCCGGCTGTGTCCCGCTGTGTCCCGCTGTTTCCCGCTGTGTCCTGCTGTATCCCGCTCTGTCCCGCTGTGTCCCGCTGTGTACCCTGCTGTGTCGTGCTGTGTCCCAAGATGTGTCCCGCTTTGTCCCCTGCTGTGTCCTCCGCTGTGTCCTGTGGTATCCCGCTTTTCCCCCACTGTGTCCCGCTGTGTCCCCGCTGTGTCCTGCTCTGTCCCGCTGTGTCCCCTGTGTCCCACTCTGTGTCCCATTGTGTCCCCAGCTGTGTACACTGCTCTGTCCCGCTGTGTCCGCCTGTGTCCCGCTTTGTCCCACGCTTTGTCCCCCTCTGTCCTGCTGTGACCCCGCTGTGTCCCGCTGTGTCCCAGCCCTGTCCCCACTCTGTCCCCCACTGTGTCCCGCTGTGCTCCCCGCTGTGTCCCCGCTGTGTCTCTCGCTGTGTCCCGCTGTGTCCCGCTATGTCCCGCTGTGTCCCCCATGTCCCCTACTGTGTCCCCCGCTATCTCCTGCTTTGTCCCCCGCTGTGTCCCACTGTGTCCCGCTGTTTCCTGGCTGTGTCCCCCGCTGTGTTCCGCTGTGTCCCCGCTGTGTCCCCCGCTGTGTCCCGCTGCGTCCCCCGCTGTGTCCCGCTGTGTCCCCGCAGTGTCCCCGGTGTGTCCCGCTGTGTTCCGCGGTGTTCCGTTTTGTCCCACTTTGTCCCTCGCTGTTTCCCCCGCTGAGTCCCCGCTGTGTCCCCGCTGTGTCCCGCTGTGTCCTCTCTGTGTCCCCCGCTGTGTACCGCTCTGTCCCCCACTGTGTCCCCCACTGTGTCCCCGCTGTGTCCTACTGTGTTCCGCTGTGTTCCGCTGTGTCCCCCGCTGTGTCCTGTTGTGTCCCCAGCTGTGTACACCGCTGTGTCCCTGCTGTGTCCCCGCTGTGTCCCGCTGTGTCCTCGCTGTGTCCCGCTGTGTTGCACTCTGTTCTCGCTGTGTCCCACGCTGTGTCCCGCTGTGTCCTCGCTGTGTTCCCCGCTGTGTAGCACTGTGTCCCCCGCTGTGTCCCGCTGTGTCCGGCTGTTTCCCCAATGTGTCACGTAGTGTCCCGCTGTGTCCCTGCTGTGACCCCGCTGTGTCACGCTGTGTACCACGCTGTGTCCAGCTGAGTCCCTGTTGTGTCCCGCTCTGTCCCCCACTCTGTCCCCCGATCTGTTCCGCTGTGTTCCCCGCTGAGTCCCACTGTGTCCCGCTGTGTCCAGCTGTGTCCCCACAGTTTCCCCACTGTGTCCCGCTGTGTTCCGCTTTGTCCCGTGGTGTCCTGCTTTGGCCCTGCTGTGTCACCCTCTGTGTCCTCCCTGTGTCCCCCGCTGTGTCCCGCTCTATCCTCAGCTGTGATTACCGCTTTGTCCCCGTTGTGTCCCGCTGTGTCCCGCTGTGTCCCCCAAAGTGTCCCGCTGTGTCCCAGCTGTGTTGTGCTGTGTCCCCGTTGTGTCCCACTGTGTCCCCCTCTGTCCTGTTGTGTCCCGCTGTGTCCCCGATTTGTCCCGCTGTGTCCCCACTGTGTACACCTGTGTCCCTGTTCTGTCCCTGCTTTGTCCCCCGCTGAGTTCCCTCTGTGTCCCCGCTCTGTCCCGCTGTGTCCTCCCCGTGTCCCCGGCTGTGTGCCGCTCTATCCCCCGCTGTGATCCCCGCTTTGTCTCTGCTGTTTCCCGCTGTGTCCCGCTGTGTCCCCCTCTGTGTCCCGTTGTGTCCCCAGCTGTGTACCCCGCTGTGTCCCGCTGTATCCCCGCTGTATCGACGCTGTGTCCCACTTGGTCCCGCTTTGTCCTCGCTGTGTCCCCCGCTGGGTCCCACTGTGTCCCCCGCTGTGTCCCCCCCTGTGTCCCCTGCTGTGTCCCTCTGTGTCCCGCTGTGTCCCCACTTTGTCCCCCTCTGTGTCCCGATGTGTCCTCGCTGTGTCCCGCTTTGTCCCACGCTGTGTCCCGCTGTGTCCCGCTGTGCCCCCTCTGTGTCCCCGCTGTGTCCCGCTCTGTCCCGCTGTGTCCCCTGCTGTGTCCCGCTGTGTCCCGCTGTGTACCCGCTGTGTCCTGCTGTGTCCTCTGCTCTCTCCCGCTTAGTCTCCCGCTGTCCATGCTATGTCCCGCTGTGTCCTCGCTGTGTCCCCCGCTGTGTCCCCGCTGTGTCCCCTGGTGTGTCCCCCGCTGTGTCCCCGCTGTGTCTCTCGCTGTGTCCCGCTGTGTCCCCGCTGTGTCCCACTGTGTCACGCTATGTCCCCGCTCTGTCCCACGCTGTGTCCCGCTGTGTCCATGCTGTGTCCTGCTGTGTACCCCCCTGTGTCCCGCTGTGTCGCGCTGTGTCCCCTGCAGTGTCCCTGCTGCGTCCCCGCTGTGTCCCGCTGTGTCACACTGTGTAGAGCTGTGTCACTCTGTGTCCCGCTCTGTCCCCGCTGTGTCCCGCTGTGTCCCGCTTGTCCCGGCTCTGTTCGGCCTTGTCCCCCGCTCTGTCCCCCGATGTGTCCCGCTGTGTCCCCCTCTGTGTCCTGCTGTGTCCCCCGATTTATCCCGCTTTGTCCACGCAGTGTCCCGTCTGTGTCCCGCTGTGTCCATCTTTGTCCCGTGGTGTCGTGCTTTGTCCCCCACTGTGTTCCCCGCTGAGTCCCCTCTGTGTCCCCGCTGTGTCCCGCTGTGTCCCCAGTTGTGCCGCGCTGTGACCCTGCTGTGTCCCGCTGTGTCGCAGTTGTGTCCGCGTTTTGTCCCCCACTGTGTCCGGCAGTGCTCCCCGCTGTGTCCCCGCTGTGTCCCAGCTGTGTCGCGCTGTCTCCTGCTGTGTCCCCCGCTGTGTCCCGCTATGTCCCAAAGTGTCCCCCACTGTGTCCCGCTGTGTCCCCGCTGTGTCCTGCTGTGTCCCCGCTGTGTCCCACTGTGTCCCGCTGTTTCCCCGCTGTGTCCGGCTGTGTCATGCTGTGTCCCGGCTGTGTCCCGCTGTGTCCCCGCTGTGACCCGCTTGTCCCGCTGTGTCCTCCACTGTGTCCCGTTGTGTCCCGCTGTGTCCTCGCTGTTTCCCCAGCTGTGTCTCGCTGTGTCCCCCGCTGTGTCCCGCTTTGTCACCGCTGTATCCCCGCTGTGTCCCGCTGTGTCCCCCTATGTGTCTCGCTGTGTCCCCAGCGCTGTCCACAGCTGTGTCACGCTGTGTCCCCCGTGGTGTCCCGCTGTGTCCCGCTGTGTCCTCGCTTCGTCCCCCGCTGTGTCCCGCTATATCGCCAGCTGTGTCACGATGTGTCCCCCTCTATGTTCCCCTCTGTGTCTAGCTGTGTCCCCGCTGTCCTCCGCTGTCCCCCTCTGTGTCCCCGTGTCCTGCTGTGTCCCGTCTTTTTCCCCTGCTGTGTCCCGCTGTGTCCTCGCTGTGTTCCGCTCTGTCCCACTGTGTTCTCCCTGTGTCCCGCTGTATCCCGCTGTGTCCTCGCTGTGTCCCCCGCTGTGTCCCCCGTTGTGTCCCCGCTGTGTCTCTGCTGTGTCCAGCTGTGTCCTGCTGTGTCCACGATGTGTCACCCAGTGACCTGCTGTGTCTCCGCTGTTTCCCTTTGTGTCCCCAGCTGTGTACCCCGCTGTGTCCTGCTGTGTCCTCGCTGTGGTTCTCGCTGTTTAGCGCTGTGTCCCCCGCTGTGTCCCGCTGTGTCCCGCTGTGTCCCGCTGTGTCCCCAATGTGTCACACAGTGACCCGCTGTGTCCCCGCTGTGTTCCCGCTCTGTCACGCTGTATACCACGCTGTGTCCAGCTGAGTCCCCACTGTGTCCCGCTGTGTCCCCCGCTGTGTCCCCTGCAGTGTTCCGTTGTGTTCACCAATGAGTCCCGCTGTGTCCCGCTGTGTCCCCCGCTGTGTCCCGCTGTGTCCCCACAGTGTCCCCAAGATGTTCCGCTGTGTTCCGCTGAGTCCCGTGGTGTCCTGCTTTGTCCCCCGCTATGTCCCCCGCTGAGTCCCCGCTGTGTCCCCGCTGTGTCCCGCTCTGTCCCCCGCTGTGTCACCTGCTTTGTCCCCACTGTGTCCCGCTGTGTCCCACTGTGTCCCACTCTGTGTCCCATTGTGTCCCCAGCTGTGTACTCCTCTGTGTCCCGCTGTGTCCCCTGTTTCCTGCTGTGTCCCGTTGTATCCCACGCTTTGTCCTGCTGTGTCCTGCTGTGTCCCTCTGTGTCCCCCGCTGTGTCCTGCTGTGACCCCGCTGTGTCCCGATGTGTCCCAGCTCTGTCCCCCGCTGTGTCCCGCTGTGCTCCCCGCTGTGTCCTCGCTGTGTCTCTCGCTGTGTCCCGCTGTGTCCCCGTTGTGTCCCGCTATGTCCCGCTGTGTCCCCGCTGTGTCCCCGCTGTGTCCCGCTGTATCCCCGCTGTGTCCCGCTGTGTCCCGCTGTGTCCCTGCTGTGTCCCACTGTGTCCCCGCTGTGTCCTGATGTGGCAGCGCTGTGTCCGCTCTGTGTCCCCTGCTGTGTCCCCCGCTGTGTCCCCGCTCTGTCCCGCTGTGTGCCGCTGTGTCCCCCGCTGTGTCCTCGCTGTGTACCCCGCTGTGTCCCGCTGTGTCCCCCGCTGTGTCCCCGCTCTGTCCCGCTGTGTGCCGCTGTGTCCCCCGCTGTGTCCCGCTGTGTTCCCCTGTGTCCCACTGTGTCCCGTTGTGTCCCCTGCTGTGTCTCCCGCTCTGTCACCGCTGTGTCTGCCTGTGTTCCGCTGTGTCCTCGCTGTGTCCCGCTGTGTCCCGCTGTGTACCTCGCTGTGTCCCCCGGAGTTGTCCCGCTGTGTCCCCACTGTGTCTCCGCTGTGTCACGCTGTGTTCCCCGCTGTGTCCCGCTTTGTCCCGCTGTGTCCCCCGCTGTGTCGCTCAGTGTCCCCGCAGTGTCCCCACTGTGTCCCGCTGTGTCCCCCGCTGTGTCCCCTGCTCTGTCCCGCAG